>NW_004444017.1:1686109-1752999 GCF_000243295.1 Trichechus manatus latirostris
TTCTGAAAGTTTTGTAGAATTCTCCAGTGAAACCATCAGGGCCAGGGCTTTTTTTTGTTGGGAGTTTTTAAATTAACTTGTAATTACCTTCAATCTCTTCTTTTGTTATAGGTTTATTTAGTTGTTCTACTTCTGTTTGTGTTAGTTTAGGTAGGTAGTGTGTTTCTGGAAATTTGTCCATTTCCCCTAGGTTTTCAAATTTGTTAGAGTACAATTTTTCATAGTATTCTGTTATGATTCTTTTAATTTCTGTTGGGTCTATTGTGATATCGCCCATCTCATTTCTTATTCGGTTTAGTTGCTTCCTCTCCGTTTTTCTTTTGTCAGCTTGGCCAGTGGTTTATCGATTTGTTGACCTTTTCAAAGAACCAGCTTTTGGTCTTGTTAACTCTTTCACTGTTTCTTTATTTTCTATTTCATTTAATTCACTCCAGTTTTTATTATTTACTTTCTTCTGGTGCCCAAGGGCCTCTTTTGCTGTTCTCTTTCTATTTGTTTGAGTTGTAGGGTTAATGTTTGGATTTTGGCCTTTTCTTCTTTCTGGATGTGTGCATTTGTTGCTATGACTTGACCTCTGAGCACTGCTTTTGCTGTGTCTCAAAGGTTCTGGGAGGATGTATTTTCATTCTCATTTGATTCTGTGTATTTCTTTATTCTGTCCCTAATTTCTTTTATAACCCAGTAGTTTTTGAGTAAGGTGTTGTTCAGTTTCCATGTGTTTGATTTTTTTTTTCCTTGCTTTTTCTGTTAGTGATTTCTGCTTTTATAGCTTTGTGGTGAGAAAAGATGCTTTGTAATATTTTGATGTTTTGTATTCTGTTAAGACTTGCTTTACGTCCTAATATGTGGCCTGTTCTGGAGAATGTTCCATGTGCATTGGAAGAGAATGTATACTTGGCTGCTGTTTAGTGGAGTGTTCTGTATATGTTCATGAAATCAAGTTGGTTGATTGTGGCGTTTAGATCTTCTGTGTCTTTGTTGAGCTTCTTTCTGGATGTTCTGTCCTTCACCAAAAGTGCTGTGTTGAAGTCTGCTACTATTATTGTGGAGCTATCTATTTCTCTTTACAGTGCTGTTAGAGTGTGTTTTATGTATTTAGGAGCGCTGTCATTGAGTGCGTAAATATTTATTATAGTTATGTCCTCCTGGTGTATTGACCCTTTAATCATTATATAGTGTGCTTCCTTATCCTTTGTTGTGGATTTTACATTAAAGCCTATTTTGTCAGAGGTTAATATTGCCACTCCTGCTCTTTTTTGAGTGTTGTTTGCTTGACATACTTTTTTCCATCCTTTGAGTTTTAGTTTGTTTGTGTCTTTAAATCTAATGTGTGTCTCTTGCAGGTAGCCTATAGACTAATTATGTTTTTTATCCATTCTGCCACTCTCTGTCTCTTTATTGGAGCATTTAGTCCTTTTACATTCAGCATAATTATCGATAGGTATGAGTTTAGTGCTGTCATTTTGATGTATTTTTGTGTGTGTGTTGTTGACAGTTTCTTTGTTCCACTTAATTTTCTGTGCTGAGTCATTGTTCTTTTTATGTTTTCTTTTCATTGTTGTTGATTTTGTATTTGCTGAGTCTTTACGTTTTTCTTGTTTTTTATTTTGATGTGTAGGATTGTTAGTTTCCTTTGTCGTTACCTTAATATTTGCCACTACTTTTCTAAGTTTAAACCAATCTTTTATTTCTTTATATCACCTTGACTTCCTCTCCATATCAAAGATCTATGACTACATTTTTTAGTCGCTCTTTTTTGTTTTAATATTGTCATCTTTTACGTACTGACATCTCTGTTTCCCTATTTTCAGTGTTTTAGCTTTTATTTATTTGTGACTTCCCTATCTGAGTTGATATCTGGTTGCTCTGTCCTGTGTTCTAGACTTGGGTTTTTATCTGATGTTATTGATTTTCTAATTGGAGGGTACCCTTTAGTATTTCTTGTAATTTTGGTTTGGTTTTTGCAAATTCCCTAAACTTCTGTTTATCTGGAAATGTCCTAATTTTGCCATCATATTTGAGAGACAGTTTTGCTGGATATATAATTCTTGGCTGGCAATATTTTACCTTCAAGGCTTTATATGTGTCATCCCATTGCCTTCTTCCCTGCATGGTTTCTGCTGAGTAGTCCAAGCTTATTCTTATTGACTCTCCTTTGTAGATGACTTTTAGTTTATCCCTATCCCCTCTTAAAATTCTCTCTTTATCTTTGGTTTTGGCAGGTTTGATTATAAAATGTCTTGGTGACTTTCTTTTGGGATCTACCTTATGTAGGGTTCAATGAACATCTTGGATAGATATCTTGTCATCTTTCACAATATCAGGGAAGTTTTCTGCCAACAAATCTTCCACAATTCTCTCTGTATTTTCTGTTATCTGCCCCCCTCCCCCCCCGTTCTGGTACTCCAGTCACACGTAGGTTATTCCTCTTGATAGAATCCCACATAATTCTTAGGGTTTCTTCATTTTTTAAAATCCTTTTATCTGATTTTCCCTCAACTAAGTTGGTGTCAAGTACTTTATCTTCAGTCTCACTAATTCTGACTTCATTTCCTCAATTCTGTTCCTATAACTTTCTATTGAATTGTCTAATTCTGAAATTTTATTGTTAATCTTTTGGATTTCTGTTTTCTGTCTCTCTATAGATTCTTGCAGCCTATCAAATTTGTCATTATGCTGTTGCATAACCTTCTTGAGTTCCTCTATTGCTTTGTCTCTGTGTTCCTTGGCTTGTTTTGCATTTTGCATGATCTCCTTCCTGATATCTTGAAGAGTTCTGTGTATTAATCTTTTGAATTCTACAATCAGTAATTCCAAGAAGTTCTCTTCCTCCAGAAGATTTCTTGATTCTTTGTTTTGGGCATTTGCTGAAGCCATCATGGGCTGCCTCTTTATATGAGTTGATATTGACTGTTGTCTTTGAGCCATCAATAAGTTATATTTATTTATTTTATGTTTTCTTACTGTGTCCTAGCTTCTTGTTTGGTTTTGTTTTGATATGCCTAAGTAGGCTGCTCATGTGAGCTAGTTTGATTATTAGCACATTTGAAGCTCTCTTGTCCTGTCACCAGGTGGTTAGAGCTGTTACTAAACATGTCAGCCCAGGAGTCTGTTTACTTTTCTTGTATGGATTCAGCTCAGGTGTCCAGGTAGTCGGTCACCAAGTGTGTGGTGCACGCTCTCACCTACAGTCCTGTTCGGGCGAGGGTGATTGGAGTAGGCACAGGTATCTGGCTGCAGTAGGAGTTCATGTGCTGAGGAAGGCAGGGGGCTGATAGCTACCCCTGAATGTTGAAAGGTAAGCATGTCTTTCCCTAGAGCATGTAGGTGGTGGGGTTTTGCAGCCAGACTATGGGCACCCAGTGCTGTTGGCTGTAAGGTCTGGGAGGCACAACTTATTCTTGGACCCCTGTCATGGGTGGCTAGGTGGCATGGGTGGAGTCACCAATCCTTGGGCCCCTAATACGGGTAGGTGAGGACCTTGCTTAATGGGCAAAGCAGTGTCAAATATCACGAACCTGCCACTCCACTATATAGCTAATATAGTTGAAATTAGGCTTCAGGTATTGTCTGAGTCATCTAGTGCTGCTTTAACAGAAATACCACAAGTGGATGGCCTTAACGAAGAGAAGTTTATTCGCTCACATTCCAGTAGGCTATAAGTCAGAATTCAGGGCATCAGCTCCAGGAAAAGGTCTTCTCTCTCTATCGGCTCTGGAGAAAGGTCCTTGTGATGCATCAGTCTTCCCCTGGTCTGGGAGAATCTCAGTGCAGGAACCTCAGGTCCAAAGGATGCGCTCTGCTCCTGGCACTGCTTTCTTGGTAGTATGAGGTTCCCATGTGTCTCTTGTCACTTCTCTCTTTTATATCTCAGAAGAGATTGGATTAAGACACTATCTAATCTTGTAAACCTCATCAGTATAACCTCATCATAGTGGTAGAGTTTACAACACATAAGGAAATCACATCAGATTACACAATCATATGATACTAGCAATCATGACCCAGTCAAGCTGACAGACATTTTTGGGGGACACAATTCAATCCATGACAGGTATATACCCTGTTGTACTATGCTAATGAGGGCCTACACTGTTGAAATGGGCCCACACAGGTCTATGCAGGGGTGAAAGGCATTCAAAGTCCGTGGACCCCTTATGCCTGTGCCTAGGCAAAGGAGCTGTGCCTACCTTGAGTTCTCAGCTTAGGGGAGCTGGCAGATTATTTTTTCCTCTTTGTTAATTTGTTCCCTCTCCAAAGCCAGGAGATTAGCTCAGAGTGTGCAAAGGTTCCTACTTCCAGCCCAGGGGATGCGGCAATCACTTAAGCCAGCCCAGACCTGGTGCAGAGTGGGGAGGGGCCAGGTAAATGGGAGAGAGGATGTTTCCAAAGGGAGTGTTTTTTGATCTATGGGGTACGTTAGACGCATATACTTATCTTTTGCCCATTGAGCACCGCTTCTTGCTGGTTCTGGAGGGTTAAGCAGACTCTCTGCCACTATGTCTCTCCCGATGTGGAAAACGAGTCCTGAGCGCCACTATTTGACTCATCACGCATGCCAGCTGATCCAGCCTGCAGGGTGCTGTTTTCCGCTGGATCTGGTCTGGCAACTTCTCACTGCTTCTGAACCATCTTTCCCTCCCCCTGCCCCTCAGTCCGATTCCTCAACTTTGCCGTTGATGTTCAGGGCTCCTAGATTGTCATATAAAATCGGTTCACTTGTTTTTACGGGTCTTTGTTGTAAGAGGGACCACAGGAAGCCTCTGACTACTCCGCCAACTTGGCCCCGCCTTCTCTTTTTTTTTTTTAAATTGAGTTTTTGTGAAAGTTTACACAGCAAGTTAGGCTCTCATTTGACAATATCTGCACAGATCGCTCATTGACATTAGTTACATTTATTACAATGTGTCAATGTTCTCTTTAGTTCTGTTTGTTCTATTTCCAGTACTCTATTTTTCCTACCCCTTTATCTTATTATCTTATCTTTGCTTTTGAGTAATTGTTAGTTGAGAATACTTTTTTGATTTCCCTCTTCATTTCTTCTTTGACCCATGGGTTATTTAGAAATATGTTATTTGGTTTCCAAGTATTTAGGGATTTTCCAGAGGTCTTTCTGTTATTGGTTCCTTATATAATTCCACTGTGGTAAGAGTACATACTTTGTATGACTTGAATCCTTCTAAATTTGTTGAGACTTGTTTTATAACCCAGAATATGGACTATTTTGGTAAATAGTACATGTGCAGTTAAAAAGAAAGTGTACTCAGCTGTTGTTGGGTGGAGTGTTCTACAAATTTCAATTAGGTCAACTTAGTTGATATGTTATTCAAGTCGTCTATATCCTTACTCATTTTCTGTCTACTTGTTTTATTAATTATTGAAAGAGACATTGAAATCTTTGAATGTATTTGTGGATTTGTCTGTTTCTCCTTGCAGTTCTATCAGTTTTGCTTCATAAATTTGAAGCTTTATTATTAAGTACATAAATATTTAAGATTGTTAGATCCTCTTGAGGAATTGACCTCTTTATCATTATGAAATGACTTTATCCCCATTAATATTCTTTGTACTAGAATCTGCTTTTTATGGTATTAACATGCAGCTTTCTATTGACTAGTGTTAACATAGTATATCTTTTCCCGACTGTTTGCTTTTAACCTATTTGTGTATAAAGTACATCTTTTGTAGGCAGCGTATGTGGGTTTTCTCATTTTAGGGAGTCTTCAGGCTCTGCCTGGATTTCCCCTCCCTGTGCTATGGCCTAAAAACTCTCTAAGCAATAAGCTGGGACAAACATGTGGCTCATTTTTTTTGCTTCCCATCTCTTAGGAACAGGGCTGGGACTAGGATAAGGCAAGTGAGGATACAAAATTTAAGAAGGCAGTTACTCTTAGGGGCATAATCTTGAGTGAATGCTGTTTTAAATTTTTCTCTGTAGGCACCTCACTCTTAAGAAGGCACTCATTCTCAGGGTCGTGGAAGTAGAGTTCACCATCACCACCAGTTGCCATCAAGTTGACTCCGACTCATGGTCACCCGATGTTAGAGTAGAACTGCACTCCATAGAGTTTACAATGGTTGATTTTTCAGAAGTAGATCACCAGGCCTTTCTTCTGAGGTGGCTCTGGGTAGATTAAAATTGCCAACCTTTTTGCTAGTAGACAAGCACTTAGGTGTTTTGCCACACAGGGACTCCTAAGTACTGGATCAGCACCTCAGAATAAGTGTCTCCTTAAACTTTGTACCTTAGAGGCCTCACATAGTTCATGCTTGTCCCAGCCCTGCACAAGGATCACTGTCCTTTGTTACATGATGTCCAGTGTCTTGAAAACCATTTTTAAAAATACATTTTGTCCAGTTTTTTTTTGGTTGTTTCAACTGGGAAGGTAAATCTGGTCCCTATTACTCTGTTTTCTAGAAGGAGAAGTCTGGACCTCTTCTTTATGAGATTAAAAAAATCCCATATGTTGAGCAATCTGAGTGAAATACAAATGTTCTCAGGCCTCCCTGTAAAGAATTCAGCAAAATGTGGGTCTTCCTTCATTCAACCATCAATCAGTGGGCACCTACTGTATACTGTGTTCTGGGCTAGGAACTGGGGTTAAAATCAAAGAAGATATGGTACCTACCTGCTAGTTGTTTTATAGCTGGCTTTTTTTAGAGCTATTAGGTTGGCTCTTTCATACCATGCTTCACCTGTGACATAGGCCAGGGTAGGCAGAGAACTAGAGAAAGTCACACTTTAGAGATCATCTCTACTAATTTCCAGACCCAGAGTGGCTCAGAGGTTCTTAAGCTCACACAGCTAGTCAGCAGCAGGTGATTGCTGTGTACTCTATTTTGAGGGATATGGAGGAGGGAACCAGTCCAAAATATCTCTTCCCACTGCCAGTTACTATGACTGACATCCCACCGTTAGAGGCTCATTCATTAAAAGCACAGACCACATCTTATTCATGTTTGAATTTCACAGTATTAGCTCAGAGTCTGCTACGTGGTAATCAATAAATGAGAGAGAGAGAGAGAAAGAAAAAAAAAGAAGGAAGGGAAGAAGGAAGAGAGGGAGGGAGGGAGGAAGAAAGGAAGGAAAAATATGCCTGTTGAAATGATAAATATGCATCTGGGAGGTGATTTAGATTATTATCAGTTGGGAATGAGTAGACAGCTAAGAGCAAGCCCACAGCTGGGACCCATATAGGAAGGCAATATGGTATAGTGGAAGATAGGTCACTACCTGTGCTAGACCTTGATCTAAGTTACTTAACCTCTTTGAAACTCAATTGCCTCCTCTGTATGATGGGAATATTAATCATACTTACCTTATGGGGTGATATAAGCTTCTGATAAGATGAAATATGTTAGGGGCCTGGCAAGAAAGCCCTCAAGGAATAAGAGGCATTAGTAGTCTAGTCTTCTGGGAACAGTAGAGGGAGTGGAGTGTGCCTACTAGCAGGGCCAGATTACCCAGTAAGCAAGGTACGCATGGGTTTACTTGTGCGTACTTACTAATCTGTAGTGAACAATTTCACCTGTTTTTCATCACATCAAAGTATTTTGTAGATGACCAGCCTTTCATGTGGTTTTTGTTTACCACAGATTACTAGGTAAACACAAGTAAGCCTGTGCATACCTTGCTTAATGTAAGCCTATGCGTACCTTGCTTACTGGTTAATCCACCCCTGCCTCCTTGGTGGCATAGACCTTGCAGACAGAGTCCCGTGGAGGTACCAGGAAGACAGCAGGCTGTTCTGTTCATACTGTATATTTACAGAAGTGCACGTTACCACCATCATTATCCAGAAGCCCTTCCTAAGCCTAGTACTGCATGCAGGTATGCTGGGCAATGCACAAAAACATCTGCACAGACATAGTCCTGGCCTCTCATCCAAGGCAGCTCTTTCTGGGGATGACAGAATAACTATGTTAAATCTGCATATGATTGGGGGTTAGCCATTTCACACCAGGTAGGGGTGATGAGAAAGACCAATTCCCAAGTGAGGGGCTGGTCAAGGGAGTCATGATGGGAGTGGCATGATCGCCTGGGTGGAGTCAGAAGGTGCTGTCTGCTCTGCTTTGTGGAGGCTCCATTACCTGGAGTTAATTCCTGAGGCCAGCAGGTAGCCTCCCAGCTCTGGGCCTACAAAACAATAAAACACCCAAACCCATTGCCATCGGGTCTGTTCCACCTCATAGCGACCCTACAGGACAGGGTACAACTGTCTCATAGGGTTTCCAAGGAGAAGCTGGTGGATTCGAACTGCAAACCTTTTGGCTAGCAGCCAAGCTCTTAACCAGTATGCCACTAGGTCTTGACAACTCTGGTAGTGGAAAATGTAGATTGAAATCATGGATTGCTTTGGAGTCATGGTATAGCTGAGCCAGAAGCCCAGGTCCTGGTATTTGAGGCAGTCAGAGAAACCCACCTGGTATTATAGGGATTGTCTACCTTCTTTATTAACATGGACGCAGGAGTTATCTGATTCAGAACATCACTTTCTCCAGTTCCCCACAAAATGCATTACTATAGTGCATATCTGTGTTTTTAAATTCAAATGTTATCAGGTACTTAAAATTTGGACCTAGTCTACTTCCAAAACAGTCTTCAGATGGAAAATCCAAAGATATTGATATCAATATTTTCTTTTATCACATTAATTTTTTGTTGGTAACATTATTTTGAGAATTTCACAGACTTGCAGAGTGTTTGAGCTTAAAGAGATCTCAAGGACATACTAGTCTAGTCTTCTCATTGTACAGATGACCCTGAGGCCCAGAGAGGTGATGACTGCCAAGTCCAGGCTAGAAGCCAGGTTCCTGCGTGCCTCGTCCCATGACATCACATTGCAAGATGCCCTCTGAAAAACTCCTTGAGGGGCCTTAAGAATCTGATTGAGGTGTATGATTTATGAGTCTATGTTGGCTAAAGACAGCCTTGGGTGTCACCAAGCCAGACCTGGAGAGTGCAGTACAACAGGAAGCTCCTTGAGGATGGGGCATGCTCTCAAAGCTCAGCTGCATTGCTCACAGCTCCAGCAGAGGTCTGCAGCATGGGGTAAGAGCTCGCCAAGACCATGCTGATTGTGAGTGATGGGGAGAGAGTACATATGAGAGAAGGGAGTCTCCATCCTTGGCAACCCTGAGGAGTCAGGATAGTAAGGGATTGAGATCAAATACAAATTAGATGACCTTGGATTTAAATCTCAGCTTTTACGCTAACTTGTTTGTGGCCTTGGGCAAGTCACTGAACCTCTCTGAGCCTGTTTCCTCTTTGGTAACAAGAGATAATATTTATATCAGAAGACTATGAGTATTAAATTAGAAAATGTATGTAGAGAGCGTGGCATGGTGCTGGCCCCTAAGGAAAAAAATACAGTTGCCATCGAGTGGATTCCGACTCATGGTGATCCCGTGTGTCAGCGTAGAACTGTGCTCCACAGGGTTTTCAGTGGCTGATTATTCATAAGTAGATCACCAGCCCTTTCTTCCAAGGCATTTCTGAGTGAATTTAAACCACCAACCTTTTGGTTAGCAGCCAAGCACAATACTGTTTGCACGACCCAGGGACTCCCTACCTCTAAGTATACACACAAAAAAATGGCATCTGGCCTATCAGGATATGTGTTGTTATTGTTGTTTAAATTCATAGACATTGTTCTTAGGTGTCCTCCACCCCATGTCCTTTCAATCTAGAAGCGTCTGTGCTCTTTCCTTCCCTCTTTTCTCGCTCTGATGGGCTGGCTGATCTATTAGTGATCATGGCACATTTCCTTGTCTTGAGCTTCTGTTAATTAAAGAGGTGGTTGCTAAGACATGTCGGGCACACTGGTGAGTGGCTTTGTGCTGCACTCTCATCCCCTCTCATACCTTGTCAGCCTCACTTCATCCCCACCATACCCACTTCTGTCTTCCATCTCCCATGTTCAGGTTCTGAAAAGGCTTGAAGAAATTGATAAATCTGGATGGCTACCTCCAACCAGGGGGTGGTCTCCAGACCCCAGAGACCTGGTCGGGGGCCAGTGGGGAGCAAGGCCAGCCTGGGTCACCTGGACAGCCTGGAGTGGAAGGAGAACCAGGAGCAGACACCAAGTCAACTGGCCATGCTGAAGAAGGCACAGGAATTCTTCCAGGCCTGTGATGCAGAGGGCAAAGGCTTCATTGCCAGGAGAGATATACAGGTAAGAGGGATCCCACTGGGCTGCCCACCTGGAATGCCAAATGGCTTGGGTTTCCCTATCTTGGGTTAGGGTTTGGAGGTGATATCTTTAACAGAAAAGATGGCATAAATTCTGCCCAGAAGGAGATGTCATTCCAAACTCTACTTGGAACCGGATGTCCTGAGTTACTTCTTTTTTCTGGCCTTTACCTACTGTCACACTCAGGGTTTGTTTCCCCTCACTGAATTGGAAATGCCCCAGGATTGTAGAAACAGTGATAGTAATACCTTTACCAACTTATTACTTTGTAATCAGGTTCTTCGCTATGATGAAATCGTTCGTGCAAGGTGCTATGTGTGCCTTAGAAATAAGAAGTGTTGGGTCCTCACCTGCTGCAACAACCTGGAAGAAAGACATGTATAGAGGCCATCTTGTCTCTCATCCTCAAACCCAATCACATTTAACCCCTTCTTAAGCATGTCCAGAGAAAGAGGGAGAGATTGCAGCACCTCAGTGCACACACCATTGTCTAGTGCAGGGGTGGGCGAGCTTTTTCTGTAAAAGACCAGACAATAAATATTTTAGGCTTTGCAGGCCATCTGGTCTCTGTCGCAACTATACTCATCTCTGCTGTTTTAGCACAAAAGCAGCCATAAATAATATATAAACAAGTGAGTGTAGCTATGTTCCAATAAAACTTTATTTATGGACTCTAAAATTTGAATTTCCTATAATTTTCACATATCATCAAATATTATTCTTCTTCTGATATTTTTTTCAACCATTCAACAATGCACAAATCCTTTTTAGCTCCCTAGCAGTGGGCTGGATTTAGCCTGGGGGTGTGGTTTGCCTACCCCCCGGTCTAGCGCCTTTCTACTTTTAGTGTCGTAAAGTTCTTCTCATGGTCCCTGTGTGGTGCAATCGGTTTGTGCTCGCCTGGTAAACAAAAAGTTGGTGGTTCGAACCCACCCAGCAGCACTGCGGAAGAAACAGTCCTGGTGATCTGCTTTCATAAAGATTATAGCCCAAAAAACCCTATGGAGCAGCTCTACCCTGTAACATATGGGGTCTCTTAAGTCACAAATCAGCAACAACAAAAAAGTGTTTCTCAGTGTTTTATATAAATCCCTTATGCTACAGTCATGATTTCACCCTATACATGTGAAATCCATAATGTGAGTAAATAAAATCCAGGCTCCACTAGACCGCTATGAAAGCAACTCTTTCTCCCCAGCCTTTTCATCACTCACATCAAGAGCATTTTAGGGAGAGATGCCTATGCCGTTTGGAGGAAGACCTGCGATAATCAGGGCTTTTGTTTTGTTTTGTTTTTAAGGTCTAGGTTTTTAGAGTTACACTAAAGTTGAGCTATGAAATTGAGACTCCTACTAGTATCCATTCCTTCTCTGCTTACACATGTGAGCTGCAAGACTTGGAGGCTGAGAAATGAGTCTTGTGACCTGGGTGAAAGGATGCTGCTTCCTTCTCTCCCTCACCCCATGGGATGGTGTTTTCCTACCTCTCCTAGAGTTTCTCTACCACCTAATCATTGAAGGAATTGAGGAAAAAGACCTGGGGAGCAGCACCAGCTCAGTCTGCAAGTGGGCTTGGCCCACCCTTGTTTAAGTACACCTAACCCATTGCTGTTTAGTTAATTCCAACTATAGCGACCCTACAGGACAGAGTAGAACTGCCCCATAGGGTTTCCAAGGAGCAGCTGGTGGATTCAAACTGCCAACCTTTTGGTTAGCAGCCGAGCTCTTAACTACTGCACCACCAGGTCTCTTTAAGTACACCTACTCCTCTTATTGACTATCTTGTTATCAGACATTTCACATTTCTGACTGCAGTAAAAATCTACTATCTATTTTGTGCATAAACAATGTACCTCTGGCAGTAATCCTTTCATGACCAGTGGAACGTATAGTACCCACCTACATTTTCTGCATCACAGGTCCAGAGGGACATATGTGTCCCACATAATATTTTGTGATCTGATGTGGTCATCTTCTATTTTTGCCTAATGCTGATTTTCACATAATGACCTGGTCTTTGGAACCTAACCATGTCGATAAGTGAGGAGTGGGTGTAATGGATCCCCAATAAATTTCTGTTACTGAAACTCATTCACAAAATCCCACTTCACATGGAAGGCCAGATTTGGTGTGTTTTGAGGAAACCTTTGAAAACCCCTTATCTTCCTCTACCCCCCATGAACTTCGCAGGTCTTTCATAGTGGAGGTGGTTTTAATAGTACATGTAACTTTTGATTATTCCCTCTAGAAACAAAGAAAAGGGAATTAACATTTGTTGAGGGTCAACTATGGACCACATGCACTGTGCAACTAAACACTATATATATATCCTGATTAACCCTCATTTAACCCCATTCTTTAATGAAGGGAGGAAGAAGTATGGTAAATTTAAACTGTAGAGTATAAATTTCTTTAAAAATTGTATTTGACTTGGACTGTAGTCAGAAACTTCAAGTCCCAGAGATACCAGCTCAGCCACATTCCTCCTCGGCCCTCTTCCCTCCTTTCTCCCTCCTGATCCAGGCAGGAGGGAAAGGGGACTTAACAACCCACCATGCAGTTACTGGTGCCTCCGTGGCATTTGTTTCTGCCACCCGGTTTTCTAAAGTTTTTGTGTACTTGTGGACAGTGAAGCACTGAAAATTTTTACTTCTCTAGGCTCATATAGTGCTGGCAGGAGAGAGAAGGAAGTATGTCATTTGAGCTCCCGGCCACTTTCACTAGTCATGTCTGGAGGAAGATGGACTGGGGAGAGATAACATGAAAAGAAAAACGAGCCTCTCCTAGTGGATTCCGGGTTCTGCATGGAAAGCCCACATGCCCCTGGTGTTCTTGGGGCAGATCCTGCAGGCACCTGCTTGTTGGCTTATCACTCCCATACTTAGCTCCTTTGCAGGTGTGGTCACCTCTTTGGCTTGGTGTCCAGTTCCCTGATGGCCGTGGCTGCCGCCACCTTTTACACTTCTGGCTCCCTGCACAGCCTCATGGGAACTAGAAGGAGAAGAGCTCGGAAAGTTTCATGCACACACAAATTCAGCAACCAGGAAAGGCTCTGTAAAGTGGACACTGGTTCTCAGAAAGGAAAGGCTGTGGTCAAATGGGCAGAAGAACACATTTGGGAGCCTGGTGGAGAAAGAGATTTGGAAGAAAGGCATGGGGAGCTCACGGCCCTTTGGAAAAAGGGATGAGAGCATTAAGCACTCTCCCAGTGCTCCTTTTTTAATACCCCTTTATTTAAAAAAAATTTTAAAAATCCATCTGCAGTGGGCGAGATTGACTTCCCAAGCATCCCATAGTGGGAGGAGACTGCCACCAGCCAGCCCACACTGATACAGCAGGGACCACAGATGGAAAGGAGTAGGGTCCAGAAGTTTCTTTTCATTTGGGGGTCCCTGTAGAGACCTGGGGGAAACTCCGGAGGAACCCGCGGCGGGCTGCATTGAGGGTCGGGCACAATCAGGCATGTGCTTGGGCTCCAAGAGCAGACATCTGTTACAAGGGCAGCAGTGATGGACACTGCCCTGTGCAGACAGCATCTAGACAGTGGTTTGGAGAGTCTTCAGCCTCACAGAGGGCCCCTCAGATCCCACATCACCCTCTACAAGGAAACTCTATGGGTTCCCATAGTGGCCACTCGAGGCAGAATTGGGGAAGATACTGCTTCGTAGAATTGAGTTTGGTGCCAGACCCTGGAGAAGCAGAGACTTAGGGCTGAGGGCTCAAGAGAAAGTCAGTCTGCCTCAGATGGAAAGAAGGACATGAGAAGGCCCAGGGCACAAAGGGACTTCTTTAGCTACAAGAGGGAGGTGGAAACAGGATGGGCAGGAGGTGTCTCTGAAGAAACCTGTTGTTGTGTTAGGTGCCCTCACCAGGGTTTCTCCCGCAGAGCTGCTGGGTAGGTTCAAACCACCAACCTTTTGGTTAGTAGCTGAGTGCTTAACTTTCGCACCACCAGGGCTCCGGACCAGACCAGACCAGACCAGACCTATTGCCATCGAGTTGATTCTGACTTGTAATGACCCTATAGGACAGAATAGACTGTTCTATAGGGTTTTCTAGGTTGTAATCTTTATGGAAGCAGACTGCCAGATCTTTCTCCCACAGAGCAGCTTGTGGATTTGAACTGCCAACTTTTCGGTTAGCGGCTGAGCACTTAACCACTACACCACCAGACTCCTTCCAGGGTTCCTAGAGCCTCACCGACCCTGTGTCTTAGTTATCTAATGCTGCTATAACAGTAACAAGTGGATGGCTTTAACAAAGAGAAATTTATTTCCTCACAGTAAAGTAGGCTAGAAGTCCAAATTTAGGGCGTCAGCTCCAGGGGAAGGTTTTCTCTCGCTGTCGGCTCTGGAGGAAAATCCTTTTCATCAGTCTTCCCCTGGACTAGAAGCTTCTCCACACAAGAACCCCAGGTCCAAAGGACGTGCTTTGCTCCAGGCGCTGCTTTCTTGGTGGTATGAGGTCCACCTGTCTCTCTGCTCGCTTCTCTCTTTTATATCTCAGAAGAGATTGCCTCAAGACAAAATCCAATCTTGTAGATTGAGTCCTACCTCACTAACACAACTGCCACCTATCCCACCTCATTAACATCATAGAGATAGGATTTACAACACATAGGAAAATCACACAGATGACAAAATGGTGGACCTAATCACACAATCCTGGGAATCATGGCCTAGCCAAATTGATACATGTATTTTTGGGGGACACAATTCAATCCATGACACCCTGTCTCCCTGATCTTTCAGAGGAGTGAAATGATTATCTACCCACCCCAAAGACCTCCCCAATGAGCCTGGGATTCCTGACTTAGTCAAACTGTTAAGAATTATTTAGGTCAGGGCTTGGCACACTGTGGCCTGTGGGTAGTTTTTGTAAATAAAGTTTTACTGAAACACAGCCATACTCATTTACTTGTTGTCTGTGGCTGTTGTCACACTACAACAGCAGAGATGAGTAGTTGTGACTGAGACTGTATGGCCACAAGCCTATCTGGCCCTTTACAGAAAAAGTTATCTGACCTCTGATTTAGGTTAATAAGAAGACTTTTTGGTAAGTTGACTTGGGTTTTAACCCTAAATCTGCAATTTACTAGCTATGGGAATTTGTGTGTATCTCTTAACCCTTCCAGGCCATATAGTTCCTCATCTGTGAATTATTAATAGCTGTGTCCTCACATTAGAAGAGAATTAGATGTGCTTATGCATGTAGAGTGCTTAGCCCTAAGACTGGGACCTGGAAATCTTTCCATAAATGCTCTTGTGTGGGGGTGCTGTAATCTGTGTTAGTCCAGTCCCTGGTGTCCTCCACAATGATTTTAAGTGTGAGTCATCTGCCCTGCCTCAGAGATAAAGAAGGGGCATTCCTGCAGAAGAGGGCACTTTCCACTCCTATCAGCTGATGCTATTCCTGTTTGTGTCCAGTCTATATCAGTGCAGGCTATTTTGCCACCTAGGGGACATTTAGCAATATCTGAAGACTTTTTAAAAAAATTTAATTGCAACCACTGAGAAGGAGGCTGCAACTGCATCTAGTGAGTAAAGGCCAAGGATACTGCTAAATATCCTATAATGCACAGAGGACAACCCCTCTCCCCCAACAACAACCAAAAAACTATCTGTTTCAAGATGTCGGTAGTACAGAGGTTGAGAAACCCTGGTCTACACGAGGCAATGGGCCCAAGCCAAGCATATCAAGGTGCAAAGCAGAGTAAAGGTATATCCTGCCCTCCTGGACCTCACATGCTCATCTTGAAGATATTTGACGTAGCTGAGCTATACCACAGGGAAGAGTGGCTGGTGCCGGAAGAGACGTCTGAACCGCATGGTGTGGGACCTCCAAAAGGAGGGAGAGTTTGATTCTGGCTGTAAAGATGTATCTCTGCTGGTTCTCACTCTTTATCTCTCCCTTTTTTTTTTTTTGGTGGTAAAAAATATATATCTATCATAAGCTTTTCTGTTTTAGACATTTTTAAGCGCACATTTCAGTGGCATTAATTATATTCACAGTGCTTTGCAACCACCACCACTATTTATTTCCAAAATGTTTTCATTACCCCAAACAGAAACTCTGTACCTGCTAAGCAATAAGTCCTCATTCCTCTCGTCTCCCAAGCCCCTGGCAACCACAAATCTACTTTCTGTCCCTATGCATTTGCCTATTCTAGATATTTCATATAAGTGGGACCATAAGTATTTGTCCTTTTATGTCTGGCTTAGTTCACTTAGCATATCTGGTTTTCTCTTTAATGAGAGTGTCACTTAAACATGTTTGAAGCTGTGTAACCATTTGCTTTAAATGTCGTGAGGCATGTTACTGGGCTGGTGACCAGGAAGTTAAAGGAGTCTGGCTGGAATGCAGAAAAGACACCATTTTTCAGTGGCTCTGGAGCCTGAGCTGTCAGTACTGCTGCTGCAGGGTTGCCTTCTGTTCCAGGTGCTGGAAAATCCCCAGCTTATAAGACCTCGGCAAGAATCAGCAGTTGTACTGGTCAGGATCTGGGTGCGTGAGGTCTAGTCCAGAGCTCTGTAGATAGTTCAGGATCCCTTGGGATTACCCCTAGTCACTCAATCACTTATTCATTCATTTGACAAATATCTAAATACGTCAGGCTTGCCAGCATTAGGCTAGGCCCTGGGATCACAGTAGTGAATGGGGTTCCTGTTCTCAGAGAGCTTCCAGTCTACTGAGGGAGACAGACATTCATCAACTAATCACATCCATCAGTATAACCAGTTGCCGTTGAGTCGATTCTGACTCATGTCGACGCCACATGTGTCAGAGTAGAACTGTGCTCCATAGAGTTTTCAGTGGCTGATTTTTCAGAAGCAGATCACCGGGCCTTTCTTCCGAGGCACCTCTGGAAGGAATCAAACCTCCAACCTTTTGGTTAGCAGCCTAGCGCATTAACTGTTTGCACCATCCAGGGGCTCCATCTATCGGTATAGAAATGCAAACTGAGAGAAGACTTAGGAATGAGAGAAACACAGCTTTGGGAACCCGTAACCTGACCTAACCTGGGGGTTTCAGGAGGCTTCACTGAAGAAGTGAAGCCTCAGTTTAAGGTAAAGAAGGGGGTGGAGGGAGGCAGGTGCTTAAAGGAGCTTCGGAGTTCTAAAAAGCTGCTTGGGCCATGTGCAGTGTAAGTAGGTGAGCTGACTTCCTCCTATTTCTCTTCTCTCCCCTGCCTGCCCTTCCAGATGTGTCAAAATGCTAAAAGTAAAACAGGGTCTTTGGAATGCTAGTTCTTGGTAGTATTGTGAAGAGAGACTTTGAGCTTGGTTCTGATGGAGGTGGTGGTGGTAGGTGGGTAGATGGGGAGAGACAATGAAGGTTAGGTAATTGTAGAATGAATACACTGGAGAACCATTAGAGTATAGCTGAAGTTCTGGATGGGCTTCTTTCTCCTAGCTCTGCTCTTTCTGCAAATCTCAGAGCCTCACAGGCCTATCTGCACAATGGAGTAAAAAATCTTGTCCCCTACCCTGCTTACCTCACTTAGTTAAAAATGTAGATAGTACCAGGTACCCAGGGGTCAGTCGGTTTTGCATAGTTCTGCAGGCCCTGAAGAGAAAGATAAATAAGAGCTAATTATGGTTATTAAGATTAAAGGACTTTTCAAGTAGATCCAATAAAGAAAGGTTAAAGAATCTGGCATGGTGTAGCTTGCAGAGAAGGCTAAAGAAGCACTCAGTATTAATTTGCCAAGACTGAAGACTAAGAATTACTTGGAGGATATAATATTGCTTTCCCCAGCTTCGCTGACAGCAGAAAGAGGAAACTGGCTTGAGATGTAGGCAAGATGGAAGAAGGATTGGGATTGTGGTCAGAAGGGTTAGATTCAGGAATGGTACCTGAGGTGGGTTGTGAAATAGCCTTTTCTGGTTTACACTAACAAGAGAACAGTACCCAGATGTCTGGGGTGATTTGGGAGAAAGCAAAATCGATATTTCTACTGACCTTGGGAGTCTCCTTCCAGCCCATCTCTAGCTCCAGTGCAGTATGAGATCACATTTTAGCAATCCTAGTCTGAGGGTAAGGAGTCCTTGGGTGGCACAAACAGTTAAATGCTGGGTTGATGGTCCAAACTCACCCAGAAGCATCTCAAAAGAAAGGATTGGAGATATGCCTCTGAAAGGTCACAGCCTTCAAACCCTATGGAGAACAGTTCTACTCTGAAACACATGGGGTCGCCATGCATTGGAATCGACTCTATGGCAACTCGTAGGCTGAGGGTGGGGTGGGAGGAAGGATTATCCTAGAATAATAAAGTCCTGGAATCTGGGTAGGACAGGAGCTGGGGATTTCACCCTACCTCAATATGATGCCTTTTCTTCCAAATAAAGCTAATAAACTTCTTACTTGCAAAATTGATTCTCTCCTTGCCCCACATTCTCTTTCTGTGGCTTTTGAGACATCTGGCTTGTTGATAAGACAAAGATTCTGCTGTATGCTAAGCAGATGCACTTCTAGAATCTTTGCACACTCTCGCAGTCTTCTTCCTGTTTTTAAAAACCCATTCATATTTAATTTAATTCTTCCAAATGGCTTCCTCATCATCCTATCTTCCCACTTTGTAATGCATCATAGTCTCCCTTATGCACGTACCTGCCAAATTAAACTTTATGGCTTATCAGCTAGAAGATTGCCATAGGATCATGCCAAGTATTCTTGCAAGTTACATTATGGCCTTTCACACTTGCCAGCTTGTTTTTATTGTTCAAATGGGTATATACCTTCCTTCCCACAAAGCCCTGTGTTTATGGTCTTCAGCTGTCAGTCACGTCCACACAGGCAATTTTGTGCAGGACCTTCCCTTACCTCTTGGGTAACTGGGAGAAAGGTAGAGGGTCAGCTGGGATATAATGAATTCCCTTGGGGACTCCTCATTTGGAGACTTAGATTATTATGGTGTAAGAGGAAACTTGTTCCAACTTTGCAAATTAGCCTTGTCCAGGGGTCATTGCACATCTGGCAGAAAGCCAGAGGGACAGTAAACAGCTCAGCCACTTTGCTGCTCATCCCACTAGTTGGTCCCCTGCTCTTCCCTCCTATGAGGTCCTAGTCAGCCCAGGATGCATGTCCATTATTTATTTATGACCTCCTCAGACAGTTGTGTCCAGTCCTCGTTTAAAGCACAGATACCCTGGGGAAGGTGGACACCTGAAGCGGAAGGCAGCTAGCATTTTAAAAAACCAATAACCAAAACCATTACTGTCAAGTAGATTCCAACTCATAATGACCCTAAAGGATAGAATAGAACTGCCCCCATAGGATTTCCTAGGCTGTAATCTTTATGGGAGCAGATTGCCAGGTCTTTTCTCCCATGGAGCAGCTGGTGGGTTCGAACTGCCAATGTTTCAGTTAGCAGCCAAGCATTTAACCATTGATCCACCAGAGCACCTTATCCACAGGTATAGGGATTAGGATTTACAGTATATATTTTGGGGGGACATAGTGCAATCTATAGCATTGGAGCAGGTAATTTAACCTCATGCCTCATCTGTAAAATGGGGGTAATAATGCCAACCTCAAAATGTTGTCATGAGAATTAAATGCAAATATACATATGCCTATATATAATGTGTATATGTATGTGATACATATATATATCCATATCTATCTATATCTATCTATCTATCTGTCTGTCTGTCTATCTATCTACCTATGTACAGAGACACACACACCTCTAGTAGATTGCCTGGCACATTAGTAGGCACCCAATAAATGGTAGATGTTCTAATATTCAAACAAGGAGAAGGGTGCTGAAGCAGTTAAGATGCAGAAGCTTGCTCCTGGCTTTTGGTAGGAGTGGTCCCAACTCTAGGCATTTTTTTGCAGAAGGCTCTAGGGTCCAGAACAACACCCACCCCCCCACCGCTATGATCATCAGAGTGTTAACCAGTGCAGTCTGGATTGTTTTCAGAGGCTCCATAAGGAGTTGCCACTCAGCCTGGAGGAGCTGGAGGATGTGTTTGATGCCCTGGATGCTGATGGCAATGGCTTTCTAACCCCAGAGGAGTTTACTACTGGATTTAGTAAGTTCTGATGGATACTGGGGACCCAGGATTATGAGTCTACACAAATCTTTATAAGGTACATCCCATCTCTTCCCTCTCCAGATCTAGGGGACCATGTAGTATGTGCTTTCCTGGCCCCCTTTTAGGGATCCAGAGCCAGAAGATTTTAAGCTGTGGATTATTTGGCTCTGTTTTCACATGTCCAGCTCATCTACTTACATCACTTCTCCCTTAGTGTCCGTACGCTGTCATTGCCCAATCCCCTCCCACCAGAGAATGGTAAGGAGAATGAAGAGGGGCTCTGGGGGAAGGTTTGGGGGAGCTGAGATGAGATTTCAAGCCTCTCCTTTTCAGCCTTGAAACCAGTAGACAACAAAGTGTGATGACTAGATGGATCATTCCATCCTACGTCTGGATGAGTCTTCCAGCTTGAGAGATACCAGCTACCAGAGAATTTCTAGAGGGTTTGAATAGATTAGTCATTCTCAAGGTAACTAGAAGGAAGAAGAACTGAGATCCATGAACAAACTAAAGAAACCAGGTTCATCTTCAGATCAGATACTGACCAGGTATTGATCAGAGCAGATACCTATCAGATAAATCAATAGGCAAATTTTGCAATGCGTCTGCCTTAGGCACAGTGCCATATAGGCTACTTAGATGTATCTGAAGTCTTCCCTGACCTTCAGAAACTTATCATTGACCTGGAAGGATAAGACAAATTTCTGTAATACTAGACAGTACAAGTAGCGAAAAAGTGCACACCAAACTGTTAAGTACCTTGAAATGGGAGGGGCAGCATAGGCAGTCAGGCTGCTGGAGGATAGTGGAGTGAAAAGTCTTGTTGCTTAGGGAAGATATCACCAAAAAGGTGGGTTCTGGACTAGACTTGAAAGGACTGAGAACCTCAGTGGTGCTGTAATAGCTGTCATGCATTCTGCCTTTCCCAGGTCCCAGCCTCTATGGAAGAATGCCCATGGAAGTGGGAAAGACTGGGGGTTAGACATGAAATCCAAAACATGGTGTACAATGATCTTTTGCTATAGGGAATTTTCCTTTTTCTTCTCTCAGATGAACCAACCTCAAATGATTCCTGGCAACTAAGAAAGCTAGGCTCTTCCTGGGTGAGTATTGCCTAATTCAGATCCTTGTGCCATACATCCCCAGGTCACTTCTTCTTCAGCCAGAGTAACCCAAGTCAGGAAGATGCAGGCGAACAGGTGGCCCAGCTCCAGGAAGAGAAGGTATATCAGTCCAGAGGGGAAGAGGATCTGGGTGACATGGACAAAGATGAGGAAGCTCAGTTCCAGATGCTGATGGACAGACTTGGAGCTCAAAAGGTTTTGGAAGAGTAAGTTGTGACAGTGATTTGGGGGATGGAGTCTAGGAGGAACCTCTTCATCTGCTCCGTTCAGCATACAGGCATTGTTAAGCACTCAGTGCTGGTCCCCTGCTTGGTCCTGCCAGCTCAGTAGCCTTGCTTCATCCTGCCATTTGCAATGCAGCCTGCATTTGCAATGACTGTCTGTGTTCCACGGTTGAGGGGCTCTGTCTCTGCTTTGTACATTTTTTCATGGGAAACACTCCTATCTCCTGCCCCTACCCTCTACTCTTCTCACTCCCTGTTGTACATTGTCTTCACCATCCTTGGCTCTGCCTTGCTCCCCAAGGGGTACTCATGCATCAGAGGTCTGGGCCAGACTCCAAGGGTTTTTCAAGGAGCTTTGCCCAAAGCTCCCTAATGCCACCAGCTCTGTAGCATTTTCACCTCCCTCAGAGCCAGCTGTGTGTCTCTGGGGCTGCAGTGCATCCCTGCCACCCTCACCCATATTTTTTCTCCAAAAATTCCTTTGAAATATGGAGACACATAGAACTAAGGCCTGACATTAGTTTAAAAAAGTTTTGTGGTAACTAATGAAACCAGACAATGGGCCTGAAAACCATGTAATACCCTCTGTTCTCTTTTCCCATTGCCTTTTTCTTTTCCATTTTTGGGTCTTTAGGTCTTCGGTAAGGAGCCCTGATGGCATAGTGGTTAAATGCTTGGCTGCTAACCAAAAGGTTGGCAGTTGGTACCCAACAGTGTCTCCACAGGAGAAAAGACCTGGAGATCTGCTCCCGTAAAGATTACCACCTAAGAAACCCTATGAGGCAGCTCTACCCTGTCACATTGGGTTGCTGTGAGTCGGAATTGACTGGGTGGCATAAAACAACAGGTCTTGGGTGGAGTCCCGAGGGGTTGCAAATGGTTAACTGAAAGGTTGGAGGTTTGAGTCCACCCAGAGGTATCTCAGAAGAAAGAAAGCCCTGGTGATCTACTTCTGAAAAATCAGCTATTGAAAACCTTATGGAGCACCATTCTGCTTTGACTTATATGGGGTTGCCATGAGTCAGAGTTGACTCAACAGCAGCTGATTTTGGTTAGGTCTTGGGTTGTGTGTATGTTTCATGTGGGGTGGGAATGACCTAGTGATTGGAGCTAAGGAAGAGAAGAGACTGCAATGGATAATGATAAAAAGGAAGCAAATCGAGAAGGGTCCTGCAATAACATGCAGGTCAGAGAAAGCATCCACAGCTCTGTGAATTTTTAGCAAACAATTTGGTAGACTGTATCAGCATTAAGAAAGACTAGCAAAGTCTGTGCCAGGTAAGAAGGGGGCAAAGGCCTAGGAGAGACCCCTCTGGGAGGCTCTGGACAGGAGGTGAAACTATAGCAGCAGCAGCTCTGATGCAAGCTTGGGTCATCAGAGAGTGGAGCTGGGCAGTGTGGGGGTACGGGTGAGAGCTCAGGTGAGTCAGACACACCTGACTTATCTTCGTCAAGAGACCAGAGTGTAGTGACCACTGCCAGTTACCCCTTGAAGCCTCCTCCTGGACAAGGGGGAAGAAGAGAGCAGAGCAGGCAAGCCAAGGCACTGTTACTGAAAGAAAGGTGCCTTTCTACCCACTCTTCCCTTCCCTGGACCAGTGTCAAATGCCTGTGCACACCTGAGCCAAAATGAGATATCCTGGACCAAAAAAAAGGCTCTGGGGAAGTTTCAAGAGTGATCTATAAAAAATAAATATGCAGAATGTGGTGACCAGAGATTTTGGTCCTCATTGAAGTTAGAACAAAAAGGAAATGGGCTTAAGTTGCATCATGAGGGAAACATTCATGACCATGAGACCCAGATCAGGAAATAGAGGAGGCCGAGGAGGTCTTTAGAGGAGACTTCTGAGGTCTTTAAAGATTTCTCTCACCAAAATGATTTCTGTGTGGTCCTGGAGGCAGCAAGATACATTGAGCGATCCCCCCAGAATGCCTCGCAGCCCTATATTCCTATATCATTTCATGAGGGACAGCCTCAGGGTGGTCCAGAAATGGTACACAGGACACCAAGTTTCCTAGGTGGTCTAATTGACTGAGTGATTTGACCAAATTTAGTTGACCTTGCCTTATTTTTCATCAAGGGTCAAAAGGCTTATCCCTTCTCCAGCAATCTGGGGTGAGGTGATGCAATCATGATTAAGTGGTTCAAGGAGCTTTGGGAGAGAGGTAGTCTGCAAATCTCAGGGGGTGCTTTAGCCCAATAGGCTAATAGGAACTTGGCAAATGTAAATAGACAGACCTAGGTTGGCAAGGTATACCTTGACTTTATAATGAATTTACTTCCTCAGGGAAGCAGTCTCTCACAGTGATGGGAGGTCACCATGCTGTCTCTCTGAGACCCTTTTAACTCTGAACGCTTTTTGTTATCTACAGTTTACCTTATACAATAAAGTGGATACCCACCACGTGTTCTGTGTGGGGAAAATGGAACTTATTCTGGGGAACAGAGAGGCTTCTAACTTCCCTTTCTCTTGTTTCCCAGATTCCCTCATATCATACAGTGCAGCGCTAGGTTTGCGAGAGATAACAGTAAATATGTCTTGGTTGGTTGGATGGATGGATGGATGGATGGATGCATGGATGCATGGATGCATGGATGCATGCATGGATGCGTGGATGGATGATGGATGGATGGATGCATGGATGGATGCATGGATGGATGCATGATGCATGGATGGGTGCATGGATGGATGGACGCATGGACGGTTGGATGCATGGACAGATGGATGCGTGGATGGATGCATGCATGGACGGATGCATGCATGGACGGATGCATGCGTGGACGGATGCATGCATGGATGGATGCATGCATGGTCTGGGTGAATAGGTGGATGTTTGGATGGGATTGGGGAAAGAAAGCACAGAAGGATGGAGCAAGAGAAGGAAAGAGGGAGGGAGGGAGCAGGGAGGATTGGATAGATGGTCAGATAACTAACCAGAGGTGGGTTCATTTCTGAGTGGGTCTCTTCTCCACTGGGTGCAGAGAGAGACTACCTCTGCGTCAGAAGGCCTTTGCTAACATTGCATTATCAAATATCACTTCTGAGGGAAGTATCTCAAATATAGTGCTTGTTGCACACGCACGAAGGATTTTATTCTTTATTCTGAGAGTTCCTGGTCCTAGCTACCCTCAGATCATAGTGGTTTTAGAATTTGGTGGGATGCAAATCAGATTTATCTTTGACCTGATGGTTGGCTGTAGATTTTTGAGCTTTTCCGGAAGGGATAACAGGGTGCATGGTGTGTGCTTCATCCAAGTACCTTCCGTTGGTGACCAGTGTGGCCTCCTGTGTCCCTGTTGCTGTGCCACATCCACATGTGCCCTGGTATGCTTATCTCTGGGGCTTGTTTCTGTGCCTGTCACTCTATGCCTTTTCCTCTCTGCCTGACTCTCTGCTTGTCCTTCCATGTGTGCACATACATATTTCAGACTTGCTCCATCCTTTCTTTTCACCTGTCGGTGATTCCCTTTGCCACCAGGCCCCAGCGGGGTGTTGCGTAGTCTCTTCCACTCCCCACAGTGACAATTGCTTTCTTCCATCCATCAGCTAGCACGTCTTTACCTCTCAGTGGTGATGACCATCATTCCTGGGGGTGACAAGCTCTCACCATTAGCTCTACAAAACTTATCCTCACATACTTGAGGCTCCCTTCTTCCTCTCTTCTCCCTGGCACTTTGAGATGCTCCTGAGCATTTCACCGTGCATTCTTGGCACCAGTGGCCCCATCATGAAAGACACCAGAGAACTGGTGCAGCAGAGAATGGTGGTTACATGATGGAAGAGACTCTGTAGCATCCCGCTGGGCCTGGTGGCAAAGGGAATAACTGACAGGTGAAAGGAAAGGAAGAGCAAGTCTGAAAGATGTATGTGGTTACAGACTGCCCTGAGTTTAACTCCTGACTCCATCATTTACCAGCTGAATGATTTCGGACAGCTCACTTACCCCCTCTTCATCTCTATTTCCTCATAAGTGGAGGTAATAAAGCACCTACCTCATTACTGTGAAGATTAAATGAGCTAATATGTACAAAGTGCTTAGCATACAGTAAGCACTCAATAAATGCTAGCTGCTGTCATGTTGACTTTGATGGTTGAGTGGTACATTCTCACCTTCCATGTGGAAGACCTGGGTTCAATTCCCAGCCTACGTACCTCTTGTGCAGCCACCACCCATATGTCAGTGGAGGTTTGCATGTTGCTATGATGCTGAACAGGTTTCAGTGGAGCTTTCAGACTAAGGGAGACTAGGAAGAAAGGCCTGGTGATCTACTTCCAAAAATCAGCCAATGAAAACCCTATGGCTCACGATGGTCCAATCCACAACTGAACATGAGGATGGTGCAGGGCAGGTGGCATTTCGTTCCATTGTGCATGGAGTCACCAGGAGTCAGGTGTGACTCAACAGCAACTGACAACAACAAATTATCATGATGGTGATGATGTGGCAATGGTGATGAAGGTAGTGATAATATTGTTGATCTTGTCTGTCAGTTTCACATTCAGGAAATTCTGTGTTTCCCATAAAGCCTTTCCCTCCTTCCCACACTCCCACACTAGCATCCCTTCTTCTCTTGCAGTGAAAGCGATGTCAAGCAACTCTGGCTGCAGCTGAAGAAGGATGAACCTCACTTACTGTCCAACTTTGAGGATTTCCTGACCAGGATCTTTTCCCAGCTCCAAGAAGCCCACGAGGAGAAGAACGAACTGGAAAGTGCCCTGAAAAAGTGAGTACCCAGCCTCAGCTGCTCTTTGTACATACGTGTGAAAAATAGCAATACAAAGCGTAGCTTCTCTTATATCTTCCACTGAAACATTTCATGAGGTCTACATAGGCCGGGCCCTCCGACTGCGATAATATTTTTTAAACCTTCATTCACGTTTATTAACCACTCACCATATGCTAAGCACTATTCTAAATACTGTACCTACACTAGCTCATTTAATTTTCACAACAATTCTTTGAAGTAGGCACTATTTTACCGATGAGGCACTCAAGGCATTGAAAGGTTAAGTGTCTTGGCCCAGATTACATAGCTTGTAAGTGGCAAAGCCAGGATTCAGAGCGAGACAGTCAGTCTGGCACCTAAAACCAGGAGGTATACCACTATCCCCATCTCTGAGCAGTAAGGCCCCAGCATATTGGGCCTATCCCCCGACTCCAGACCAGCCTCACTTTGCCTTAGGTGGAGTTTCTGTAAGGTAGTTCATCGCCCTACTTACTGAATGTCCCCCCTCCTGACTGCTCTCTCCTGTCATAGCTGTACATATTGTCTGCTTCCCTCTTTGTCCTCAACCCTCTCCAGGTACAGAGTGATTTCTAGGATTCCTCTTTCCCTGAAGGAGACAGGACAGACAAGTTAAACAACACCTGAAGAAACTTCAGAAGATCTGAACCAGAGTCAGCACTGGCACACTGATCAAAAATGCAGGGCAAGTCTGATAGGCACTGATCCCCTTATGAGAATGAATGTGCCATTAGGGGCGCTGTGCTTGTTCACAGTCATTTAGCGTACATTTACAGCAGTGAGCTCTCATTTTGTGAAACATGGAGTTAGATATGGTGAAACTTAGGTCAGTCATTTCAGGATTATCTTGAAGGTGAGGCCAGAGTGAAGAGCTGGGTTTTGGTAGAGCTTGGAAGCCCATGGAGGTGGTCCTCCCTCCCATGCCTCTGCCATGCAGTCTTATCCATGCCCACGGATTTCCTCCTTGTCTGTTCCTAACAATTCCATGGCTACAATATTCCACAGACCACTCGCCCCACTGTTCAAGCCTTGCTTCCCAGAAAAGCTCTGTGGTGCCCAGCACTGCCTCCTGGGTGGCAGTATTTCAAAGTCTACCCGGAAGTGGTAAAGAAAAGGCACACAAGCCCCTAGTTTAAAAAGAATTGATCACTATGTGTCTTACTGTGTAGATCATCTGTCTCCATATTCCTCTGAACCCCAGCCTTTTTACGTTTTGTGCCTCCCCCATGTCAACTCTAAAAACACTTATTGGTGACAGCTGGATATACATTGTGTTATTATTAGGTGCCGGCCAGTCAATTCTAACTCATAGCAACCCCATATGACAGAGTAGAACTGCCCATAGGGTTTTCTTGGCTGTAATCTTCATGGAGACAGATTGCCAAGTCTTTCTCCTGCAGAGAATCTGGGTGGGTCTGAACTGCCAACCTGTCAGTTAGCAGCCAAGCGCTTAACCATTGCACCAGCAGGTCTCCTTTGGGTGTACATAGGCCTAGAAAAAACGGCCTTCAGGATCCTGCATTATGGGGAAGTTAAGGGCAAAGAGTGCGGGAGGAAACATGGTTTGACTAAAGGAGTGTTAAGGGTATTCTGTTACTGTTGCCTGCCCTTGAGTTAATTCCAACTCATAGTGACCCTATATGACAGAGCGGAGATGTCCCAAGGGTGTTCTAAAAAAATAAAAGGATGTTCTAGGGGAGAGGAATTTCCAAGGCTTGAGAAGGGAGGGTAGAGTCAAACCAAACCAAACCATTGCTGTTGAGCAACATTTTTCTGTCACGGAGCAGCTGGTGGGTTCAAACCACCGACTTTTCGGTTAGCAGTCAAGTGCTTAACAACTGTGCCACCGGGGCCCCTTTTAGCTGAGTAGTATACCTCTGGAGCCCTGGTGGCATGGTGGTTAAGAATTTGGCTGCTAACCAAAAGGTTGGCAGTTCAAATCCACCAGCTGCTCCTTGGAAACCCTATGGGGCAGTTCTACTTTGTCCTACAGGGTTGCTATGACTCAGCATTGACTTGATGGCAACGAGTGTTTTTTTTTTTGGTTTAGTATACTTTTATGTACCCTTTAGCTGATTAAGCTGTGGAGTCAGACAGACCCAAGTTGGAATCTTGGTTCTGCCACTAACTAGCTGTGTGACTTAGGACAAACTACTCAACCACTCTGAGTCTCAGCTTTCTTAACTATAAAATAGGGTTAAGAGTATCTACCTAACAGAGTTGTTGCTGTGAAGATTAAATCTCACAATGCAGGTGAATATTTGGAACAGTGCTGTTGTTGTTAGGTGCTGTTGAGTCAGTTCCGACTCATAGTGACTCTATGTACAACAGAACGAAATACTGTCCGGTCCTGTGCCATCCTCACAATCATTGTTATGCTGGAGCCCATTGTTGCAGCCACTGTGTCAATCTAATCTCATTGAGGGTCTTCCTCTTTTTCCCTGACCCTCTACTTTACCAAACATGATGTGCTTCTCCAGGGACTGATCCCTCCTGATAACATGTCCAAAGTATATGAGACATAGTCTCGCCATCTTTACTTCTAAGGAGCATTCTGGTTGTACTTCTTCCAAGACAGATTTGTTCATTCTTTCGGCAGTCCGTGGTATATTCAATATTCAGCACCAACACCACAATTCAAAGGTATCAATTCTTCTTTGGTCTTCGTTATTCATTGTCCAGCTTTTGCATGCATATGAGGCGATTGGAAACACCATGGCTTGGGTCAGGCGCACCTTAGTCTTCAAGGTGACATCTTTACTTTTTAACACTTTAAAGAGGTCTTTTCCAGCAGATTTGTCCAGTGCAATGCGTTGTCTGATTTCTTGGCTGCTGCTTCCATGGGCATTGATTGTGGATCCAACTAAAATGAAATCTTTGACAATCTTTTCTCTGTTTATCATAATGTTGCTTATTGGTCCAGTTGTGAGGATTCGATGACAGTTAAAATAATTTATGTTATTATTTTTTAATTTATATTATTATTACTTTAAATAAGTATGTTCATTAGTTTGAGAGAATTTGCCTGGCTGAAGTGGAGAGTTTCAGCCTTGATATAATTGAAGGTGAAGTTTAAGGATCCCTTTATCCTTCCAGACAACATGGAGTAGAGCTGTGCTACTCGAAGAGTGGGTCTGTGGACCAACAGCTTCGGCACCACCTAGAAACTTATCAGGAATGCAGACTTCCAAGCCTCACCCCAGCCCTGCTGAATCTGCATTTTAACAAGATGTCTTGTAGCTTCTTGTGTGGATTTGAGAAGTTGACGGTGGTGAATCAGGAGACTTGGGTTCAAGTCATACATGATTCTGCAACCAGCTAGCCCTGTGACCTTGCTCAAGTAACTTGGCCTCTCTGACCCTTGGTTTTCTCACCTATAATATAAGGGGGCTGGATTAGTTTACATCCCTCACCCCATGCTCACTCCCCAGCCTCAGGATTGCTTGCCTGGAATAGCCCAAGAAGTCAGATAGCACCTTCCAGAGAGGAGGGTGCTTTTCTGCCCTCTAAGGAGGGTAATCACGGCCTGGATGGCAGACACTTACCCAGTAGTGGTGGGGAATCTTCTCTGTAGGATGCTCCTCTGCCAGTCCCATGCTCCTGGGGAGAGAGGAATGCTTCTTACTTGCTGAAGAGCCTCTTAGCCCTGACGTCCATCTGCAAGTAGCCTGTATCAGTGCTTTTGCACTAATTTAGTGATTACTTAAAAAGGTCTTGAGATGAAAGTCAGGTCCACTCTTGGCTGCTTGTGCAAAACTAGCTCAGCCAAAGATTCCCAGCACTTGCATGCCCATCCTTAGTTGATATCCCTGCTGACTACACCTGCCCTGGGGTCAGCTAATCAATGCCCACTCCTGGCTGGGGAGCTCTGGTGGGCTTGGAGATTCACTGAGCTCTCTGGCCAGTCTCACTCAAGGTGTTCTCTAGGTGCAAAGCCCTGAGCTGCAGGCTGTCATGAGCAGAGCAGTGAAGTAGGAGTCAGGAGAAACCTGAATTCTTGCCCAGGCCCTGCCCCTTACCAGCTGTATGATCTTCGACAACTTGCTTTACCTCTCAGAGCATCAGTTTCCTTGCTGGCAGCATGAGAGAATTGTTTTTCAAACTTTGTGTGATTACAACTCACGGGAAGAAATGCATCTTACTTTGCAACCCCCATACACTTATGCGTGTGTATAACTGAAACAAAAGTTTCATGAAGCGGAACTCATCCTTATTAAACATGACCCACTCTGATCTTTTTTTATTATACTCTCTTTTATTCTCTTCTCTTCTGTTAAAAAATAGTTGGTCAAACCCTGTGACCCACTTCATTGAGTTCACCACCTGCTTCTGAGTTATAACTAGGCCAGATGATCTCCAAGGGCCCTTACAGCTCAGAAATCTAACAAGAAAGTGGCAGCCCCTGTAGGGTCTATTGTTGATGCAGTTGTTGTATGCTGTCTAGTCGAGTCAATTCCAACTCATAACAACCCTGTATGACAGAGTAGAACTGCCCCATAGGGTTTCCTAGGTTGTAATTTTTACAGGAGCAGATTGCCAGGTCTTTTCAAACCACTGACCTTTTGGTTAGCAGCTGAACACTTAACCTTTGGATCACCAGGGTTCCTCATCTATAGGGTCAAGAATATTTAAACAGGATTCTGGTCTGTACAGAGGACTCAGGATGAAGTTAAGTGATTCTGGGACATCTTCTAAGAGAAGATGAGTTTGGAGGCTTGAGGGGCATATGCAGGGTTTGGTGAGGGAAGAGTGAGAAAGCCTGTAGGAATGGCCTGATGTGAAATTCAGGCTGGAGCCATGGAAGAATCCTGAGGAGAACAGCAAGTACTGAAGTATACTTGAGTATACTTGAGCTGTCGGAATATCTCTTAGGCTCCTCTACAAGCTGGATTTTCAATATAGCGTATGACATTTCAACTCTATCTTTGAAACAAGCCCCTGTCCCAGAAGTCATTACCGCTGTGTGTCCATCCCGGGGCTAGGCACCAGGGGAACATAGCGTTGACCGAGCACCTACTCTGTGCCAGCATTGAGTTCAGCAAACAGAACAAAGAGTCCCCATCCTTGAGGAGTTTATGATCACACTGGTGAGGAAGAGCTTATACCCATAAAAATTCTAAAGAAAATGTAGCTGCCACAAAGCCAGCCAGAAAATACCTGTGCTGTTGAAATATTAGACATGCTGCCATTCGCGGCAACAGCAACCTTAGTTTCCTCTTCCTTTTCCAAACCACACACCTTGCTTCTTTCTCCCACAGGGCCCAGAGCAAATGAGACTGACCTTTGTAGGCCTTAACCAGGCCAGGCAGGACACAGACTTCCTAACCCCAGATTCCCAGTCTGGACCCTGACCTTCAATGGTCACCAGTCTTGCTGTAGTAACCTTCCTCTGCAGAGTCACCCTCCAGATTCTGGGAGGTAGGAGGATGCAGCTGAAATGGGTTGAGTGCTTGGGGAAAGCTCTTGATAGCTGATGTCAGGAGACCCAATCTCAAAATGTCCTGGGCTACTGTCAGAAATAACCCAGTGACCTCCTTACCTCACTGCCATGAATGGATTCTGTTGTTGTTGTTGTATTAACCTGCGTATTGAGGGTGGAGGGAGGAGGCAAGTCTGGAAAATTCAATCTCCCACTCCCTTGACCTTTTGGGCAGAGGTAGAGGAAATCTCAGATTTGAGCCTATTGAGGAATCCTGGGTGCAATGTTTAACTGTAATGGGTGTCCGCCAGAAAGCAGTCACAGCCCCACAGGGCAAGGTGGAGGACAAGGCCAAATGCAGGAACTTCAGGCTAAAGCCCAGTTCCTCTGGTGAACTTCCAGAGTGAGGCATGTTCCGTCTCTGTACCTCTACTTTCCTCCCAGGAAGTGGGGATTAGATTGCAACCTCTCTCCTCCGCAGTCACTGTGCAGAAGTTCAGAGAACTTTACATTTTAGCATGAGGGATTTAGTTTAGACACTAGGAAGAGTTTCTGCCCATCAGAATTAGGAACTTCTTTGCCAAGGAAAGAATACTTTCTATTTACCTTTTTCTGGGAAAAAACGTTTGCCATCTCCAGAAGATGTAGAACAGTGCTGTCTGGAGGCAAGAGTAGACATGGGCTTCTCATCACAATCACTTGGGGTGCCCAAACCCCAACCCAGGAGGTTCAATTGGCCGTATCTGGGGTGGAGGCTCAAAGTCTGCATTTTAAAAGTATATTGAGGGATTCAGACTTTTGACCAGATTTGGAATCTGCTGGATAAATTGACCTTGTTGGATTCCTTGCCAGGATCTAACCCTGAGGCTAGGGGTAAGGATGACTTTGACTGTGTCTGTGGAGTGCTTTGAGCTTCTGAATAAGAATGCTTTCCAGATCAAAGGCCAACCACTGGGCTGTGCTCTGCCTGCACTGGCTCAGCCCTCACGAGTCAGCTGCCTGAGCAGGCTGCCCTGGCTGCCTCTTTCACATCATTAGTGGACCACACTTGGCCTTCACAAGCTGAGCAACGCTCTCCCACTCCTCATGATCACTTTGGAATCAGTTCCTCATCTGCACAGTTTTACTTTGTCCAATGGAATTAGGCTGCAAGCAGTTTCTTTGGAGCTTGAGGGCCCTTAAGTTGCATCCGCTGCCCTGGCGCTGTCCACATGCTTTCTATCTAGAGCAGTTTCAATGGGCGCTGAGAGGGTGTCCAGACCAGGAAGGACTGTGTCTTAGAGAGCCGACAGACAGCTGATATCCAGCACCCAGACACAAACCCAAGAATTGGTGCTCTGTGGTGTGGGGCTTCAGGAACATGCAACCTTTGCTGGGGTTGCCAGGGGGAAGGTCATCGTTTCCTTGGCCTTAACCTCCAGGTAGAGCAGCAAATAACCAGTTGCCATCGAGTCGACTCCAACCCATGTGTGTCAGAGTAGAACTATACTCCATAGGGTTTTCAATGGCTAATTTTTCAGAAGTAGATTGCCAGGCCTTTCTTCTGAGGTACATCTAGGTGGACTGTAACCTCCAACCTTTCAGTTAGCATCCAAGCACATTAACCATTTGTACTTCCAGGGCAGCAAATAAAGCATCCTGTATGTGGCAGAGTCCTTACGCTCCGCAGGGTTCTCAAGGATCTTGCGGAGGACCTTAACTGTGGTCCTTGAATGTTAGTTTGCTTCAGAATTCCCAGAGAATCTTATTTAAAAGATAAATTCCTAGGTCCCTCCCCCAGAGAGTCTAAATCCGTATGTCTAGAAGACGGGACCCAAGAATATGCATTTTAGCACACATCCCAGGTGATTCTGATACAGGCATTTCGTAGAGCACACTTTGAGAAGTGCTGCTTTAGCCTATTCTTCCAGAATATATCATCCTGCAAAAGATAACCCCCAGGGTGCCCTTACAATCCATAATTTTAGTCCTGTTTTTAGAGTGAAGTTAAGAAGTTCTCTGGGAGGACTGTAGGTGACGAGGCAATGGCTTAATCAGGCCCACGTTTTTTATTGATATATTATTATCTGAGGCAGAACGGCGTTGTTAACATTGCCCTGAAAGCAAATTGAAGGGTGAGGATTGTTTGTGCTCTAGGTACACCATGGGCACGATATGTAAACCTGACTAATGAAAAATAGTTTGCTTTATAGGATGGATAAAGCTGCAAAGCTGGTTTATACAAGGCAGCAGAATCTAATTAGGGAGGAACCATCCATCTTGAAAATCCAATTGGCGATTTCACAGCCCTTGCAGAAATTTTTACAAACTACTATGTTTGCTTTTCATTCTGCTCTACTCCAGTTGTGTGTGTGTGTGTGTGTGTGTGTGTGTGTGTGAGAGAGAGAGAGAGAGAGAGAGAGAGAGAGATGGATACAGAAAGAGGCAGAGAGAGACAGACAAATAGAGAGATGGAGAGAGACTGATTTCAGAGGAACCAAAAAACCCTGCACAGGAATTTTCTAGTATGAGTTTTTTTTTGCAGTCCAGAGACTGCAGCTGCCTGAAGAAGCTGACAGGGGGCAGTGGTGAGTATGAAGCCCTCACCTACCATTCTCATCCCAAGCACAAAGCTGGCTGAGGCTGAACTTGCTTGCATTTTTTTCTCTGACAAATAGCAGACACGGAGTCTTTTCCAGCCTGTGGGCAGTGTGTTGGGGTACATGGGAAAGGCAGCCAAACCCTTCTGGTGATCTTGCTCCTCTCCTGTCCCAGCAGCACAGTCAGTAGCCCCCATTCCCTGTCTGCTATAGACCTGTCTGTTGCTATAGCACCTTCTCTTCCTATTTGTGCTCGTTCCACAATTGACAGGTTAGATGGAATTTAAACACTGACAATCCTAAACACAAACGTATGCAGTGGTCAGTTTTAAAGCATAGGATCCTTGGGAAGACAGGGTGATGTTGTTGATGAAACCATGGGACCAAGAGTCAAGGCCTAGGTTCCCCCCCCTACTCTGATCCTGGCAATTTGAGTGACCACAGTAGGCTACTTTCCTGCTTGGACCATCCAGGCTGCTTTCCGGCTTGGACTCTCATTTTCTTCACATGCAAAACAAAGGAGCTGGGAATATATGGGCTATTTAAGCTCAAAGTCTATGACTGGGGCAGGGGCAGAATTCTTCCTCTCTTTGTGTCTGCCTTTCACCTGACTTTGCAAACCAGGAGCCGTATTTGTCAGACCACTGCCCACTCATACTGAAACACATGAAATCACAGTGATGACTTTCCAAGGCCAGGAGCCATTTCTGAAGCTCTGCCTTAAGTTCACACCTCGGAAATTTATCTAAAATGTAGAGACATGCCATTTCTTCTCTCCAAGGTCAAGACTACGCCTTCATTTGGGAAAGGAAGAAGCTGCTTTTCTCCTGTAATCATTTTAGCACACACCTGCCTAGAAAATAAGGAATGGACCAGATGACTTTATGAGGCCCCCTACTGTTCCAATCAATTTTATTCCTAAGTGAAGGCAAAGGAGAGAAGGAACAGAAAAAAATGCTTTGACAGAGCAGCATTCCGTAGCTGGAAGGCCTTGACCTGTGAGTCATTAGCTGGAGCCCCAGTGGTATCGAGTATTCCTGCTTCCCTCCAGGGCAGCACCTTAACTCTCTGTGTGAAAAGCACTCTGTAAAGGTTAATTAATTTTCACAGTCCCTGTGGGAGGCTGGCAGGCTAAGTTATTGCTAACTACATCTCACCTTCTAGTTCCCTGCAAATTATCCATAAAGGCCTCTCAGAACCTAGGTCTCGTATTTACGTTTGAGTCACTATTTCCCACATATTCCATCCTCATCCCATCCCCAGCTCCTCAACACCCCAGCACACACACGCACTCATACACATACTTATGGTCATCTTTTAGAGAGAAGGCATTTGCTATAGTCAGACACACTGGGTGACATTATCCACAGGGTTGGACCTGAATTTTTCATCCTGCCTTTCAATAGGACTCATACTTCCAGATCCATCACTGCCTTATATACATCTTCAGTATATAACTTTACTCCCTCCCCTCAGCTGCAGAAAACCTGCCTTTTCTGGACTCAGCCTTTCTTAACTTTTCCCTCTGAGAATTCTACCATCTTCTCACCACCAGAATAGGTAGCCATCTCCAATTCCCTTCAGCCTGGGCTCTGAGGTCGTATCATTACTGTCAGATCAGAGCCCACGAAGGCACTGTGGGGTCCAACTTCATGACGCATGGCTTCTTCTGCCTGTTCCTCAGCTCTGTGCCACTTTAGCATCGGACTTAGTGTTCTTAGATGCTAACTTCCTGGTGTGTAGAGACCTTAACTTAAATCTAAGTTATTTTACCCAAAGTAATACTTTCAGAAGGGCTTAACCAACACTTTCTAATGGTGACAGTGATATTATAGGTCTCTCTTTCTACATTTAATCTCTACTGAGGCACCCTGGAGCCCTGGTGGTGCAGTAGTTAAGAGCTACAGCTGCTAACACAAAGGTCGGCAGTTCAAATCCACCAGCTGCTTCTTGGAAACCCTATGGGTCAGTTCTACTTTGTCCTATAGGGTGGCTATGCATCGGAAGATACTTGACAGCGGTGAGTTTTTGTTTTGTTTACTGAACCACCCCAGGGTTTTTCCCTTCCCTATGTCTTCCGTCCCCTGATGTTTCCTCATTTCTGCACAAATCATTCACACCGTACACACCAAGCTGCTCCATGATTTACCTTCAGTTGCTACTTGCCGCTTAACTGGTCTCTAAAGGAATTAGAGAGCAGTGATTTTCAAAATGGCGTTCATAGGCCTCTGAAGGATCACAGAGAACTCACTGAATTAGCATTTATTAAATTTATTCTATCTTCTACCTACGGTGCTAGACACTTTCGCATGCATTATTTAATCCTCACAACTTTCTCTAAAATCACCACCCTGAGTTTTCAGATACAGAAAACCCAAGGCTCTCTGAAGTAATGTGACTTGTCCAAGGCCAGAAGACTTGTAATGTCAGAGCCAAGATTTGAACCCAGGTCTTCTGACTCTGGGTATAGTAAACTCTGAGCCAACCATAGCTGTGTCCACACACAGCATATGATGTTATGACCCACACTACCCTAGAACATGATAGAGGAGCTATCTAGCCATCACAGGGAAAGAGAAAGGAGAAGGGAGATGTTAGTGTTTACGACTATTGCTAGTTTTGGCTGACTCCTTCTCCACACATTTGTTCCTCTCTTCCACTGAGAACTCATGGATCTTTCCCTCCCTTCTTTTTCATCTACCTCTTCTCTGTCTCTCCCTGCCCTTGTAGCTCAAAATGACTGGGGTGAGATAGCAGAGAATGAAAGGATTAAATAGGTACTACCTTGGGGGACTGTCTGAGAATGTCTAATAGAAGAGAGGTTGATAGTTATGCCGAAATATTATTAATTAATGGCTCAGAGAGCTCTTTACCAGTCTGTTATGGGTTGTTGTCCTTTTCTAGCTCAACATATTTATCAATGGCATGAATAAAGGGAGATAAGGGAGAATATTTTGCAGTAATGAAGAAGTAGCATCCTTAAACAAGATACAACAGATAGAAACCTTTATGTACCAAACAGCATACCAGCAAAATACGTAAGGCAGAAATTTTTTAGAAAAGCAAAGAAAATGTGATAAAAACAAGACTCTTACTAGAAGACTTTAACAAACTTATCTCAGAATTTGACACATTAGTCAGGTAAAAAGTAAATTAAGCATATAAATTATCTGAAACTATCAGTTAGCAATCTTAATTTAAGAGATGCGTGTATAATCACGTGCCTTACAAATAGAATACATGCTCTTCTCATAGAAGTTATGCAAAACTGATCATATTTTTTGCTACAAAGAAAAATTTAATAGACTCCAAAAAAATAAATATTCTACGTTACCAGTGTATTCTCTGACTATAATACAATAAAAGTAGAAATTAATTGTTTATGATTTTCTAAATCACTCTCAAATAAATTAAATGATCAAAATCAACATTGTACATTATTTGGCTTACATTCTGATTGAAAATTTCAAATATCAACAAAACTTGGAAGGTCACTGAGTACACTGCATTACCAACTGGAATCCATTATAACGACAGGCTAGAAAGACGGACTGAATCTAACAAATGTGAAATCTAACAAAATTATGTTTGATTGAGATGTTGCTCTTGTGTCCAAAAAGCCAATGGCAGAAGCAGAAGGCAGGGGAGATATGATTCAGTAGTACTATCTTTAAAAACAACAACAATCACACAGACGTAAGATTTAGAGGTTTTTGTTGACAAATAGGTTCAGCATTCATCAGCTATGATGTGGCTGCCAGGAACAGTTAATGCACTCTTAGCCTGCGTGAATAGCTATACAGCATCTAAAAAAACAGAGGCAATAGTCCAGCTCCAGTCTGCACTAATCAACTTCATTCATTGGACATTCAGTTTGGGACTTGAGAAAGACAAAGTAGAACCCATTCAGAGAAGAGTGAAGAAAATAGTGAAGGAGCTTGTCACCACCACCCCTACCACCACTCCTCTCTCCCCACTACCCCTCTAGCCCCCCACCCCACCCCACGCAAAAAAAAATCCATATGTCAGAAGAAGTAGAAAAGCACTTAGCCTAAATCCATGGTAATTTCTTAAAGTCTTGATGTTGTTCTCAAATATATGAAAGGTTTTTATGGAAGGGACTAGACCATGGAAAGACAACAGAGCAGTCCAAGATGATAGAACTGCTTAGAAAAACAGCAAGTTCCCCATTACTGTGGGTGTTCTAACCTAGTTTGCATAAATACTTGATGGGAATATTGTTACAAGGATTTTAACACTGGGAGATTAAATTCCCATGGAATCTAATGTTCCCCTGTTATGGTCCATGGGCTTCTGAGTTTGGTACCTAAAGTGTTAAATCCTGTTTTTACAGACTTTCAGCATTAACGTTTTGAGCACAGGCCCTGTGAGTGACATAATTGATAGCGATCTGATGTCTGGCTCTGGGTGCTTACAGCCTACTTGAGCTAGCATAAACCCAAATGAAACAGTTGTTCAGGACTATTTAAAATAAAATGTAAAATGTTCAAATGAAGACATAAGGTGCCTTAAGGATTCAGAGAAGGGGTCAGTGAGGGCCGTCATAGATGGGGAAATCCTCCCAGACAAGACTTCAAAGTACATGTTTGTGTACACCAGGCAACGTGAGTGGTTTGGGGAATTGTGGTAACAGAGATGTATAGTGTATATAATAAGCAAACATGATCAGCTGCCTCTTTCCTTTGATGGCAGAATATGGCATGCCCGGCTAGACTGCCACCCTCCATATGTGCAGATCTTTTTAGTGTCTCTTGCCATTATTGTTCTCACAGCCACGGCGGAGCTTCCGGCAGTCTCAGGCTGTGGGCTCTGCAGTTCCTGCTCACACACAGCCTGTGTCTCTAATGGATTCGTCTGACAGCTTTTGTTGACCAAGCTTTCTGTTCTTCATCTTTTTGCTTGCCTCTGACCCTTTCCAAACCTAGCAGCCCTTTCATCCCTGAAACAACAACTCTCCTCCCACTGGAGAGTACTACCCTTTGCCGTCTCCAGCCCATGATAATAATTACAATAATAAAATAATCCCTTACATTTATTTAGGCCTCTGAGGTTGTGAATGCTTTCCACATCTACTCTCTGGTTGGGTTATCATGACAATGCTGGGAAGAACATAGGGCCAGTGTTATGCTGGGATGTGAGGAGGTCAGATCACTTGGCCAAGGTCACGCTGAGGACATGAGCTGGTTCTGGGATCAGAACCCAGGTCTTCTGATCCCTGAGCTGGTTTAGTCTGAACAGCACCTGAATTCTCCTCATTCCCGGACTGGTATGTCTAATCCAGGCCTGGCATGAGTCGAACAGGGACCTTTGTGTTCCCAGTGACCAGCACAGTGTCCATTCCATACTCAGAACTTTATAACTGTCAGTTGCATGGGTGAATAACTAGAGACGGCTGACAGGATTATGCTCCATATGATTACAGAGAAATTAATCTCACCCACAAGTCATTTAGGTCTGGGAAATCTCCCAGGAGGCCAGCTTTATTAAAAATCATTTCCGAAGACCTGCTTCCATGTCATGAGTCTGGTTTGGCCAGGGCCACTGATGCCCACCTGGAGTCACAGGGCATCTTTGGAGTGAACCCAGCTGTGTGAGGAAGGGCTAGGAAGAGGCACCATTCAGGCTACATCTGTCTTCCCTCCATTTATTTTATTTTATTTTTTTAGTGGCTTGAAAAATTACTCAATTTGTGACAAGTAAACTGACACATGAGTGTGAAAAATATGGGGGGTTATTAATTGAATCAAATAAAACCTAGAGCAAAGTTAATATAATATAGTTAATGGTGTTAGAGAATTAATGCCCTACATGGTTATTAGGCATAAATGGTAAACAGTTTATATGAATGACTATAATTGTTGTTCCTGTTGTTAGGCGCTGTCGATTGAAGACACCATGGCTTGGGTCAGGTGCACCTTAGTCTTCAAGGTGACATCTTTGCTTTTTAACACTTTAAAGAGGTCTTTTGCAGCAGATTTGCCCAATACAATGTGTCGTTTGATTTCTTGACTACTGCTTCCATGGGTTGATGGTGGATCCAAGTAAAGTGAAATCCTTGACAGCTTCAGTATTTTCTCCATTTTCATGATGCTGCTTATTGGTCCAGTAGTGAAGATTTTTGTTTTCTCTGTGTTGAGGTGTAATCCATATTGAAGGCTGTGGTCTGTGGTCTTCATCAGTAAGTGCTTCAAGCCATCTGCACTTTCAGCAAGCAAGGTTGTATCACCTGCATATCACAGGTTGTTAATGAATCTTCCTCCAATCCTGATGCCAAATTCTTCTTCATATTGTCTAGCTTCTTGGATTATTTGCTCAGCATACAGATTGAATAAGTAAGGTGAAAGGATACAACCCTGCTGCACACCTTTCCTGATTTTAAACCATGCAGTATCCCCTTGTTCTGTTTGAACGACTGCTTCTTGGTCTCTGTACAGGTTCTGCATGAGCACGATCAAGCGGTCTGGAATTCTCATTCTTCCCAATGTTATCCGTAATTTGTTATGATCCACACAGTTGAATGCCTTTGGGTAATCAATAAAAACAGGTAAACAGGTTTCTGCTATTCTCTGCTTTCAGCCAAGCTCTGTCCGACATCAACAATGATATCCCTCATTCCATGTCCTCTTCTCAGTCCGGCTTGACTGATTTTTGGATTATCTTCAGCAAAACTTTACTTTCGTATGATGTTGTTTGATAATTTTCTCATTCTGTTGGATCACTTTTCTTTGGATTGGGCACAAATATGGATGTCTTTCAGTCGGTTAGCCAGGTAGCTGTATTCCAAATTTCTTGGCATAGACAAGTGAGCACTTCCAGTGTTCATCTTTTTAGTGAAACATCTCAGTTGGTATTCTGTCAATTCCTGGAGCCTTGTTTTTCACCAATGCCTTCAGTGCAACTTGGACTTCTTTTTTTAATACCATCCGTTCTTGATCATATGCTACCGCCTGAAATGGTTAAACATCAACCAATTATTTTTGGCACATTGATTCTCTGTATTCTTTCCATCTTCTTTTTATTTATTTATTTTTTCCCATACAAAAATTTATACATACATTTTTATGTGACTCTAATTGCTCTCCCTGTATTGCACAGTCCTCCTTTCCACCCCTGATTCCCCATGTCCATTCAACCAGTTCCTAACCCTCTCTGGCTTACCATCTCACCTCCAGACAGAAAGCTGCCCGTTTAGTCTCTTGTATCTGCTTGAGCTAAGAGGCACACTCCTCACGAGTATCACTTTATGTCCCACAGTCCAATCCAGTCCCTGTCTGAAGAGTTGGCCTCAGAAATTATTTTAGTTCTGGGCTGATAGAGAGCGCAGGGACCATGCTTTCTGGGGTGCCTCCAGTCTCAGTCAGACCATTAAGTCTGGTCTTCTTACTAGAATTTGCGTTCTGCACCCCACCTTTCTCCCGCTCCATGTCGGACTCCTTCCATCTTCTTTTGACGCTTCCTGCATCGTTCAGTATCTTGTCCATAGACTCCTTCAGTACTGCAGCTCTGAATTTTTTCTTCAGTTCTTTCAGCTTAAGAAATGCTGAGGCTGTTCTTCCCTTTTGGTTTTCTAACTCTGGGTCTTTTGCACATTTCATTATAATACTTTACCTTCTCAATCTGCTCTTTGAAATCTGTTCAGCTCTTTTTCGTCATCATTTCTTAGATTTGCTTTATCTACTCTACATTCAAGAGCAAGTTTCCAAGTCTTTTCTGACATCCATTTTGGTCTTTTCTTTCTCTCCGGTTTTTTAAATGACCTTTTGCTTTCTTCATGTATGATGGCCTTGATGTCATTCCACAACTCTTCTGTTCTTCAGTCATTACTGTTCAGTGTGCCAGATCTATTCTTGAGATGGTCTCTAAGTATAACAGTGATTGTGAGGATGGTGCAGGACTGGGCAATATTTCATTTTGTTGTACATAGGGTCACTATGAGCCGGAAACTTTGTCTTCTCGAGCTGCCCTTTGAAATCTTCTGTTCAGCTCTTTTACTTCATCATTTTTTCCTTTTGCTGTCCTTGATGTCATTTTTTGATGTCCTTGATACCATTCCACAACTCATCTGGTCTTTGGTCATTAGTGTTCAATGAGTCAAGTCTATTCTCGAGATGGTCTCTAAATTCAGGTGGGATATACTCAAGGTTGTACTTCAGCTCTCGTGAACTTGTTCTAATTTTCTTCAGTTTCAACTTGAACTTGCATATGAGTAATTGATGGTCTGATCTGCAGTTGGCCCCTGGCCTTGTTCTGACTGATGATATTGAGCTTTTCCATCATCTCTGTCCACAGATGTAGTCGATTTGATTCCTGTATATTCCATCTGGCGAGGTCCATGTGTATAGTCGCCGTTTACACTGGTGAAAAAAGGTATTTGCAATGAGTCCTTCTTCTTAGTCTGTCTTAGACTGGAAGCTCAGATGAAACCTTTCCTCCATGGGTGACCCTGCTGGTATTTGAATACCGGTGGCATAGCTTCCAGCATCACAGCAACACACAAGCCCCCATAGTACAACAAACTGATAGATGCATGGGGGTTTCATTGCAAATACCACGTGTATGGTTACCATTTATGTTGTTGGAAAAAGGTATTTGCAACGAATAAGTTGTTGGTCTTCAAAATTCTACCGTGCGATCTCTGGCGCCATTTCTATCACCAAGGCCATGTTTTCCAACTACTGATCCTTCTTTGCTTCCAACCTTCACATTCCAATCCCCAGTAATTATCAATGCATCTTGATTGCATGTTTGATCAATTTCAGACTGCAGAAGTCGGTAAAAATCTTCAGTTTCTTCGTCTTTAGCATTAGTGGTTGGTGTGTAAATCTGAATAAGTCATATTAACTGGTCTTTCTTGTATGGATACTATCCTATCACTGACTGCACTGTACTTCAGGATAGATGTTGAAATTTTTTTTTGACGATGAATGTGACACCATTCTTCTTCAATTTGTCATTCTCAGCATAGTAGACCATATGATTTTCCAATTCAGAATGTCCAATACCTGTCCATTTCAGCTCACTAATGCCTAGGATATCGATCTTTATGCGTTCCATTTCATTTTTGATGACTTCCAATTTTCCTGGAGTCATACTTCGTACATATTAATGGGTGTTTGCCGCTGTTTGTTCTCATTTTGAGCATGCCACATCAGCAAATGAAGGTCTCGAGAGCTTTACTCTATCCACATCATTAAGCGACTTTATTTTGAAGAGGCAGCTCTTCCCCAGTCATATTTTGAGTGCCTTCCAACCTGAGGCTCCTCTTCCAGTACTGTATCAGACACTGTTCCGCTGCTATTCATAAAATTTTCTCTGGCCAGTTTTTTCAGCAGTAGACCGCCAAGTCCTTCTTCCTAGTCTGTCTTAGTCTGGAAGCTTCACTGAAACCTGTCCACCATAGGTGACCCTGCTAGTATTTGAAATACTGGTGGCATAGCTTCCAGCATCACAGCAATACACAAGCCACCACAGTATGACAAACTGACAGACGAGTGGTGGTGTAACTGTAATTAGTATTGCTTTAATATAGCAAAAATCAATGTTTAAGTTTCTCTCATCTCACTTTACTAGTTCTCCAGTATTTATGTAGTTGGAATCAATATCTAAATTTTTCCTTGATACCATTTACCATCTAGCCTCTGAGTTTCTTCAAGCACAGGAAGGTAATTCAAAGAGAAGTCCATTTTGCTTCTAAAAGTTCCTTCAAACTGTATCTATTTCTGTCCCTATGGGTTCCCTATTCAACAGCATGGACCTCTCCTATTACTTTCCTTCCAAGATCTTTTATTCATTATGGGTGAGCTGAGGACAAAAGTAGAAATCCCAAACATTTACCAATAAGAAATTTCTAACTCTTATCCAAAAGGCATTTGGTACACCAGGGATGTCAGACACATCAGTAAAGACATCCAGCTCATGGGCCCCAACTCATGGGGGTCTTAGTGTCACTGTCACTTTTGCTGAGTGATACCCCCAGCCACTGCTGCATAGTTGCTCAAGTCCACAGTTGCTCTACTCTTGAGAGTAGAGCCAAGAAAGAGACTCAGGGTGTGGTGCTCTGACATGAGTGCCCCTGACCATGGACACTCACACCCGTTCCTGTGTCTGGGTCAGTTTTATGCTTTCCATAGACCTGGAAGAACACCAGTCAAATTGAGTCCTAGTCCTGATTCATTCCTCAGTCTGTGTACATGGTACAGTTGTTCACCCAGCAGGTGAGAAAGGGGCAGTGAAGTCAGGTGTGATGAAGCCTCGGGCAGTAGGAAAGGTCTGGCACTGGATCAGACCCTCATATAGATATGGGAGGTAGGGGTTACAATGACAGAGGGCCCCCAAGAATAAGTACATTACCATTGTTTATGGGGTTTTTTTTTCCCCCCAAATCTCCCTCATACCTCTGTGAACTGAGAATCACTGCTGTTCCCTCAATTATTAAAGTCCCTTACTTGAATAAAGGGCTGTGTGGGCTTGCCATCCTTTGAGTTTAGAATGGCAAGTGCCAAACCTTTGGGTATATATGGGTGCTACGTGTTCAACATCAGCCTGTTCACTGGAGCCTGGAGTTCCCTTACCAGGAGATGGAGAGAGGGTTGGGAGGGCACCAGAGAGAGGGCTTTGCACTGCACAGTCAGAGAAAAGGTATAGAGATGCAGTTACCTAGGATGTTAATGCTTTGGTGTGATAACTTCCAGTCTCAGTTCAAATGCAAATACCTGATCCTTCCTGACTGAATTTTGAGGAGTATAAGAAGGAGGATCTATTACTGGGACAAAAGGGGGGAAAAGAAGAGAGAGGTAGGTGTCAGAAAAGGGAAGTTGGCCTCCTTGGGGATGACCTACAAACCTTGTCCCCATGGCCATTTGTGTCTGTATAGAAGCAGAGTACTCAGGCACTTACGTACTGTCCTGTGGGTCTTTTCAGAGTGGGGAGAGTGGGGAAGAGGACATGTCATTTTCATCACCAGCCTTTAAACCAGCCCTGCCATCTTGCAGTCCCTGCCTGTGGCCCTGTGCCTGAGATGGGATGAGCAGTTAGACAGGCCTGGCCCCCTTCCTTTGTGGTGGGTGGTGTGGTGCTGGTTGTTATCTTCGTCATGGAATATTTTGAGAATCTGCTGAGAAACACGAATCACACAAACGTCAGCACACAGTTTCAGGGAGAGTCCTCTGATAGTGCAGGGTCAGACGGTACTGATGTGGACAGACAGAAAGAATCCAAATAAGTACATGATAAACTAGGAAGCCAAACAGGAAGGAAACCCACACAATGCAACTTTGTACTGTCTACAAGCATAGGGATCACTGGGCAATAAGAATGGTGAGTCTAGCCAAGGCCTGGGAGCTTGATGTTAAAATAAAGCAGAGTAAAGGAAGATGGGTCCAGGGAAGCTTCACTGAGGAGCACATGGACCATCTGGGAATGATGGCCAGGAGACAAGTTTCTGGGGACAAGGAGGGGCTGCACCCAGGCTGCTGAGGAGAGACCACAGAGAACCTACCAGTAGCCAGAGTAAGCCCTACTGGGCCACTGTGGCCTGTGTCCCTGTAGGGTCAGCTAATCCTGAGGAATCGATTCCTGCAGCTTTGGCCAACCTGACCCCTGTGGTCACCCCATGCCCTACAGCTCCTGCTGGAACTTTGGTGTCTGAGCTGCAGGAGTTGCCACTGTGGGATAAAGGAATTTCCATGTGGCCCTCATCAGACTCTCCTTTCACCACCTCTGTAGGAAAATTGCTGGTTATGATGAAGAAATCCAGCATCTCTATGAGGAGATGGAACAACAGATCAAAAGTGAGAAGGAGCGGTTTCTCCTGAAAGTAAGTGTCCATTCCCCAGGCTTGGCTCTGAGGGCCACGTTAAAATATCAGCTATTCCATGAGATTCACTCTGACTACTCCCCATCCCCAATTTAAAATTGCAATGCCCCCACCCACAGCACTATTGATTCCCTCTTACTCTGCTTTATTTTTCAAAGACCTTGTCAACTTCGAACATGGTACATAATTTACTTACTTGTTTTTATTGATTATCTGTTTCCTTCTACTAACGTGAGCTCTACAAGAGCAAGGATCTTTATCTTTCACTTCCTAATGTACCCACAGCACCTAGAACATGTCTGGCATATAGTAAGTACTCAACAGATATTTGTTGACTGAATGGATGAGCAAATAAATGAATGAATGAAATAAAGCAGAATAAAGGAAGATGGGTCCAGAGAAGCTTTGTTGAGGAGCACATGGACCATTTGGGGGTGATGGCCAAGAGACAGAATGGAAGAATGAAGGTGTGTGCTTTACCAGGAAAGGCAGTCTTAAGATTGGGTTTGACATTGACTGGTCCTCAGACCTATCCTGCAGGCCCAACCAAATGCACCAGCCCATTATACTCCATGCTCAGGAGCTGCTCCAAGGGAACACATGCTATCCCTTCTATCCTCTTAGACACCTAGAAAATTTGATAGCAGAAGAAAAGAAAATCCCACTCTCCTCTATACCCTGGGGGAAAATTTAAGACTTACATCCCTTATTCCTAGTCATCTGGCATTTACTCAGCCACTTACCAGCGCTGCTATTTGTCTTGGGAGTCCAGGAGTGCTGAAATCCTCTCCTTTACCAAGCTAAGCAGGGTCCTTTCTGGAAAATATTCATAAAACAAAGCTATAGGAAACTCTCTATTATTCATTTTTGGATTATCCATTTGGTGGGTTAAGCAGCTAGTCTTTGATGTTGAATGTTGCCCCCCCACCCCGCCCCATCTGCCTCTCAGCAGTGACCATGGCTGTTGTCCCAACCCTTTTCCTCCTCCTTCATGCAGGATGATTTGAATCTATTTTTAATTTTATGCTCCCTTGGATTATCCACACCATGCTCCATTTAATTATCACAGATGTTTTCAAACTGAGAGGGAATTGAATGCTTTTCAGAAAAAGCCAGTCATATTCTCCAACTCCCAGAGCCCTCTGAAGTCTCATCAGTATTTCCAGACCTCCTCTGTCTAGTCCCTGACCTTCAGCACAGTTGAACGAATGTAAGGCAGACAGAACTCACACATTCCTCACCTGGAAACCTGACAGTTTTCTTGAAGGATGCATAGGGAGGTATTTTTGTTTCTATTCTGTGGACAAAGAAAAGGAAATCCAGAAGAATGAAGTGGCTTGTCCAGAGTCACCCAGTAAGTTAGTTGGGCAATGCTAGATTAGAACACAAGTCTCCTGGCACCCAGCTCAGGGCCCTTTAAACCAAACCTGGCTCTGTTGAGTCCATGCATCCTAGTCACCCAGGCACTTTCCTCTTTATCCCACAGCCAGGTCCCAGCACCCCTGCATCATCAGGGCCTCAGCAGCCCTGAGTGCGGAAACCCACTTCTAGGGTGTGGCATCCTCAGGGCAGGAGGTGCTGCTGGAGGGGAGAGGAGACTGAGTAGAGGAGCAGAGAAGTCAGGAGGAGCAGGGCCTGGGAAACCCCTCAAGCTCTGTGGGAAAATAGTGAGGACTTAGACCATCAAGAAGAAAATCTGTATTTCCAGATCGAGGGGCGTTTAAGGGGTCAAATGACAGTGCCCAATGTGGGACAGAATATTCTAGTTAGAAGGGATCTCAGAGGTCTTCTACCGCCCCCTCCCATCTTCCAGTTTACAGATGAGAAAACTGAGGCCTGAGATTAGACCTCGAACCCCTGTTTCCCTGTCTAGTACTCCCCCACTAAGTGACATTATCTCTTTGGGGATGGAGAGTGGGGCACGGGCATGGTCACACTTGGTGGGAGTCCATTTCACATCTTACTGAGTACTTGCAAAATTTCTGCCTCATCTCATCCTCACTAATAGGGCAGGCAGGGCATTGAAGCCCTGGGATGTTGTGGGAATGGCCCCGAAGTCCAAAAGGACAGGCCCTGCCCCTAGGGCTCGTGTTTGGTGAGAGATGAGCCTTTGGTCTTTGCCAAAAAGCTGTAGAGTAGGTTTAATATTAAAAAAAAAAAAAATCTCCAACCTAGGTACATTTGGGCTTCATGTGTCCCCTTTTTGGTTTGGCAGGACACAGAGAGGTTCCAGACCCTCAGTCAGGAGCTGGAACAGAAATTATTATCTAAGGAGCAGGAACTGGAACAGCTCATCCAGAAGCAGAAAAGGGTATGTTTCTGTCAGTGTCCTCAGAGTACCTAGCTCATCATTCCTTCTTTTTCTCTGGCTCCGGCCTATTTTCCCTGCTGTTCACTTATGGACTGTTTTTTTTTTTTTTTTTTAAATCCAAGAAGAACCATTTAGCTGTACAAAAGATAGCATTTGAAATCACACATGACCCCAAGATAAAAGCCTGTAATTCTCCAGTACCAAAGGTTTAACTTGGAAAAATTGCCAAAAACTCCCCATGAGATATCTGAGGACATTTTCATATAATTATACCCAGGAGCCACCAGAATGTTGAAATTTTAATTTGTGTCCTACATCTTGTAAAAGAAAGGAGAGAAATACTATGGTACAAGGGATGCTGTCTAGTCACTGATATTTTGGGGGAGGCTACAGACAAGTTTCTTCCCTCCAGGATGGCCACGGATAACTCCAGTTGGAAGAGGAGCTTAAAAAGTTGGATTTCTCCAACCTCTGTCTTCCCACACACCTGGATGAGGTTCCTTGGTCTCCTTTGTGACTGCTTCCAAATGCTGCAGGTGGATGCAGATAGCAGTGCTCACCTTTGATGTACCTGACCTCCAAGAGGCAGGTTGGCTGGTACATGGTGCAGGGCAGTGCTCACTATGGCTGGGAAGCCTGACTCATGCCCCCAGGAAGATGGGTTACCTGGGCAAGCTTCATGCTCAGGGGCCTCCTCTCCAAAGCAAGGGCTCATGGAGGCGAGGGGCCAGGACACCACTGGCCCCTGTCTTGTTTTGTCTGGTGCTGGAAGGAATCCAGCCCTGCACAGACCCAGACACATTTCTTCCCTTTGAATAGAGAGGACTGTTTTTAGCAACACGTTAAAATATACCTGAGGACACCCCATGCTAAGACTAGAGACTGTTCTGTGGCTACTCAAACTATGGATTTTGGTTTTTTTCTTTCTGCAGCGAGATCATATGAACTCCAGGAACTGCCAGCTGCCTTCTCATTCCCCCTTCCACAGTCATACCTTGCTTCTTCTATTCCTTTTTCTCCTCCTCACTATCATGCATTAAATTCTTACCAATTGGATTTATCCCTCAAAAGAATGATTGCCACTCGATTTAATTACTGCATGCTTGCCTGATTACACAGGAGCCTCTTGAGAATCACACACAATTCCTTGTTGCTTCCTCCTCCCCTTACTGGCCGCATTCATTAGACTAAATTTATTATGATATATTTGCCTTGGTTTGATTCTTCCTCTGGTGAGAGGATTGGAAGCTCTGCAAAGCATAATCGCCAGCCAAGAAAAACTGAAGTTATCAAAATGCAGGATTTTTTTTTAAGTTGCTTTAGGGACATGAGAAAGAGTATGTTTTGTTTGACCTGTTTTAGCTATTTCCTAAGAATTTCCAGGGTTTCTGTGGGCTAAAGGAATTAGACTTATTTAGCTGAGAGAAGAAAATGGGATAAATAAATTTACTATCAGTATTCAAAATTGAGAAGGATGATTTTATGAAGAATGCCACTCAGCTGTTCTCCATCTCCTCACAGGGCCAAAGAAAAGAAATTGACTTAAAGGACAGCAAGAGGGATTTAGGTTAGATCTCAAAACCATTATGACTTTGGGATGAGAGACACAGATGGACTGTGGAATTTCCTCTCCTGGTGGTCTTTATGAATGGCGCAGCTCACCCTGGACTCTTTAGTGGCCCTATGTGGAGACACTGGAGAGACAAGATGTGCTCCAAAAGCTCCTTCCTGCTACAGAAGTTTGTATGTGAGAATTAAGGATCAGGACAACGCTTGAGGGCAGTGAGGGTAGCGGTGAGGGCTCCTGCCCACCCAGGGGGAAAAGCAAGGTGAGGCTGGGCAGGCCAGCCTGGTGATGGAGGTTGCTCATCTTTCCCCTCTTCTCCCCTGTTCCCCTAGCTGGAAGGCCAGTGTATAGTCCTGCACAATGACAAGCACGAAACCAAAGCTGAGAATACCAAGCTGAAACTCACCAACCAGGAGCTGGCCCAGGAGCTGGAGCGGACCTCCCGTGAGCTACAGGATGCTCAACAGCAGCTGGAAAGTCTCCACCAGGAGGCCTGCAAACTGCACCAGGAGAAGGAGATGTGAGTCTAGCCTTGGTACAACCTCACTGCTGTCCTCCCACTCTATTCTCTGCTGTGGGCTGGTATCTCCCCTCACAGAGACCCTGTCTCCTGCCTGTGAAACGGGGATTTGGGCTTGTGCTCTCTGAGATGTCTCGCAACCCTCTTCTAGGATTCTATCCTTCTGTTTTTCTTAGAAGACTACTAAGCAGGCCAGTATCATGTGAACCATTGCATAGGATTGGCATGAAAGATATAGTCTCTGTCCTCTGAAAATTTATTATGTGATTAGGAAGACATTATTTAGCCAACAAACATAAAGTGGTCTGTAAGCAAATGCTGAGTTGAGCAGACAGACCGTACATGACTATCGTGGACTAGTAACATAGGCTAGAAAGAAGTAGGGAGGGCTTCTGAGATCTGCATATGATTTAATGGGGCCTGTTACAGTGAACAGGAATCTTTGTTCTGGCTCTGCCCCCATCACCCCACCCACCTTTTCTTTTTTTTTTTTTGACAAATGTTCCTCTGATTAGACTGTGTGGGCCAAGCTGGGAATAGCCACATCTGTTAGGGCCTGGTTTGCCAATTAACTGCTTCTGGTGTCCAGCAATGAGGTTCAGCTTGCTAGGCAGAGTAAACCTGAGGAAGGATCAAGAGGTAGCTCTGTACCTTAAGCTAGAGGAGTCACTGAGATCAGTCATTTCTCTTGTCTTGGGAGTGTCAGGTTTTGAGAACAAACACACTCAAAGAGGAATCTCACTTGTTTATTTCTTGTTTATTTGCCCGTTCATTTATCCAATTGCTTTTTATCATTTGACAAACATTTATTTCAGTCTACTCTGTGCCAAATACTGTGTTGGGTATTCAACATACGTTACTTCATTTGACCTTCATAACATCCCAAAGTGGCAGGTGCTATTATTATCAACTCCTATAAAAAATGGTGGCGTGATGGGGGGATCTGACCTTCTCTAACTTCAGGAGGTGGATAAGGGAGAATCAAGATTAACAGCCCAAGGCTGGTTCCTATGAAACAGAGGTCATATATACCTTCTCTCTCCAACCTTTTTACCAATTTTCACACCAGCCATCCCTCCCTGGCACTCTCTACTTCTTTGCTGAATTCAATAATTCATTGCAATGGACACACAGAACTCACAGACAATACTCACGATTATGACGTTTATTAGGGAAGTAACAGGTTACAATTCAGGATCAGGAACAGCTCAGGATACTGTTCTTCAGTCAGGACAGCTTCTCAGCTGTGCTCACAAGCAGGCCTTTCCCTGGCCCTTGGCCTCTTCGCCCTCAGCCCCTCTTGAGCTGGCCCAAATTCTGCCCTACTCAGGCAAGTGTTACAAAACTCTTTAGCTCTGCCAGTAAGTGCCTGGAGGCACTCTGCCATCAAGCCTCTTGCCTGAAGGCGCTCATCTCTCTCTCACTCTGTGAGTTTGCGAGCCTAGCCTGGAAGCACCCTACTCCACCAGCAAGCCTCCTGTCTGAAGGCGCTCAGCTCTCTTGCCGGGAAGCCCACCACACCATCTCCTGTGGAGACCTCTTGAACCATCCTCCGGTCCTCTGCCCCACTTGCCGCCACTTCTTGCCATCTTATGCCATCTCCAGTGTTACAGCTTTCTGTCTCCTGGGTCTAGGAGGTTAGCAGCACAAGTATCCCATGTCCAAAGGACACTTTCCACCCTTAGTCTTCTTTCTTGATGGTGGTGAGGTTCCCCATTTCCGCCTCTGGGGTGGCTCATTTTAAGCCTAACAGGATGGCAAAACTGACTAATCCCCTCATTAGGGTTCCATACACCTTACTTGCATGGTTTCACTCTCACAAGTGTGTCATGCACCTTATTTGCATGGCAAATAAGGCCATATAAAAGTGATCCATCACACTGCACTCCATTTTATGAGTGAGAAAACTGAGGTTCAGAGGTTTTAAGTAACTGTCCCGAGGCACTAAGGGTTAGACATATCTGACTGACTTCCCTCAGAAAATGTTTTTTCTAATTTTTCATTCAGTCTGCAATGCATCCCTGTTTCTCTTTCTTTCTTCATTCCATTCTGTACTATACATTCCTACCTTCTTTTCCTCATCAAAACAAAGGTTTTTCTTGATACAGTATAATTTTTTTAAGCAATAACTTCCCATTCTCTCCTCTCCCCAGCCCCCGTCTCTGTGCAGTTTTTTGCCTAGTTTATATATATATATGTGTGTATGTATGTATACAAATGATGTATTTGCCTAGTTTATATATATATATATATATATGTATGTATGTATATAAATGATATTTTATTGTGTTTTCGATGAAGGTTTACACAGCAGTTTAGTTTTCCATTCAACAGTTTCTACATAAATTGTTCAGTGACATTGGTTACATTTTTCACTATGTGTGAGCATTCTCTTTATTTCCTCTCTCGTGGTTCCGTTTCCATTATCTAGCTTCCCTATCTCCTTACATTCTCACCTTTATTTTAAAGAAATTGTTGACCATTTGGTCTCATATAGATGATTTTTTAAAGGAGCACAGTACTCAGGGTGATATTCTTTATTTTATGAGCCAATCTGTTATTTAGCTAAAAGGTGACCTCAGTGGTTTGTTTCAGTTCAAGGTTTAAAGCGCATCTCAGGGCAATAGTCTTGGGAAATCCTCCAGTCTTAACCAATCCAGTAAGTCTGGACTTTTTAAGAATTTGAAGTTCTATTCCATGTTTTTCTCCCATTCTATTAGGATCCTTCTTCTGTGGCCCTGATCAGAACGGTTGGTAGTGGTAATAGACGAGTACCGTCTAGTTCTTCTGGTCTCAGGGTAGATGAGGCCTTGGTTGGTGTAGACCATTAGTCCTGTAGAATAGTTTTTTCTTTGAGTCTTTGGTTTCCTTCTTTCTCTTTTGTTCCAGACGAGTAGAGACCAATAGTTGTATCTTAGATGGCCACTCACAATCTCTTTTGTTTATTTTTTTAATTTTATTTTGTTGTTGTTGAGAATATATACAGCAAAACATACATCAACTCAACATACACCAACATACACCAACTCAGTTTCTACATATACAATTCAGTGACACTAGTTACATTCTTTGAGTTGTACAACCATTCTCACTCTTCTTTTCTGAGTGTTCCTCCCCCATTAACATAAACTCTCTGCCCTGTTAAGTTTCCTATCTAATCTTTCAAGTTGCTGTTGTCAGTTTGATCCCATACAGATTGATCTTAAAAGAGCACAGTGCTCAAGGCAGACATTCTTTACTAGTTAGCTAAACTGTTGTTTGGTTTGAAGAAGCCTTCTTTGAAAGTTTGCTTTGAAAAACACTTCAAGGGATGTTTTTGGTTTAAGGTTTAAAGATTATCCCAGGGCAATAGTTTCAGGAGTTCATTCAGCCTCCATGGCTCCAGAATGTCTGTGATCATATAATGTCTGTCCTTTGTGTCTGGCTTATTTTAGTCAGCAAAATGTTTTCATGTTGTAACATGTATGACTTCATTTCTCTTTATGATTGAGTAGTATTCCATTGTATGGATATATTTTGTTTATCCACTCATACATTGATGGACTCTTGGGTTATTTCTGCCTTTTGGCTATTGTGGTTAATGCTGCAGTGAACACTGGTGTGTAAGTATCTGTCTGAGTCTCTGCTTTCAAGTCTCTTGGGTATATACCTAGGAGTGGAATTGCTGTATCATAAGGTAATTATATGCTTAACTTTTTGAGGAACTGCCAAACTTTTCCACAGTGGCTGTACAATTTTATGTTCCTACTAGCAATGCATGAGGATTCTAATTTCTCCACCTTCTCACCAACTCTTGTAATTTTCCTTTTTTTTTTTTTAAAATAATAGCCATTCTAGTGAGTGTGAAGTGGTATCTCATTGTGGTTTTGATTTGTATTTCTCTAATGACTAATAATGTTGAGTACCTTTTCATGTGCTTATTGGCCATTTATATATCCCATTTAGATATATAAAAGTTCTTTGCCCACTATTTTTTAATCGAGTTGTTTGTCTTTTTGGTGTTGAGTTGCAGGAGTTCTTTATATATTCTGGATATTAAACCCTTATCCCATATATGGTTTCCAAATATTTTCTCCCATCTCCCAAACAATATTTACACAAGAGTAGGACTGGCCATCATTCACTTATTCATCCATTCACTCATGCATGCTGTATTCATTCATCCTTCAAAAGGTAGTTGGGTGCCCCACTCTGCTAGATTTCAAGGAAAGTCTGCTTTCAGGGGAAAGGCAGTATTGCTTACCAGTGCTCAATGCTTTATGTATGTTAAGTCCCCTTGTTCAAGAGTGAAAGCCCTTACTCTGTTTAACTTCTGGCAGATTCTTGGTCCATAGGCCTAAGTCAAACTGTTCTGCCAGTCTGGCTCATGTGTGGTGCCCTGTACTGTTTGGGATTGATTGTCTAGGGTGGAGGGAGGAAATGAGTTTGGATTTGGAATTTTACCCTATTAGGTATCTCCAGTTAAAAATAAATTTAAAAAAGACTTTCAAGTAACTGACTTAAAATAAAACCAAACCAAGCCCTTCCATTCTAATTCTTGGATGACCAGAGTGGAAGGACAGTGTATTTCATTGTAAACAAGCAAAATCAGTTCCTCCTCATTGAGAGCAGGTGAAGTCACAGGCATTTAACTTTACCAACAGAATTAAAGATTCAGGCTCTTAAAATTCAATCAACTTCTAAAAACAACGAACATCTGAAGGCACAAGCATTAGAACAGGAAATAAACACCCAGTGCTGGAGTATCACATTACAGCATGAGGATTAAAATTTTTCTGAAGTCTTATCTTAATTAACCAAGTCAGAGGCAAAATCTCTAGAGGCTGGGAATAGAGAAGAGGGAAGAGGGCTAGGAGGAGGGGAGAAATATGATTCTAGAACCTTCACAACTTGTTTACAAGAAGCTTGCAGTGTCTTGGGCAGCCAGAAAACATGGAACCCAGGAGAGTGTATCCTGTCCCAGGAGCCAGGAGAGAAGTGCTGAGTATGTACTCTGTAGAATACAATTGCAGACAAGCAGTACTGAGAGGACCTCAATGCGCTAATCCAACTTCTTCATTTTATAAATGAAGAAACTGAGGCTCAGAGAGGTGTAGTGACTGACCCAAAGCCACACAGCTAGTTAGTGCCTGAACACGGGGACAGAACCTCTTCCCTGACATTTCTATGCTTCCTCCCACAATATCTTTCTGCTGATGCTACAGTGGAGCAGTGGGAAGGGAGAGGGTGGGGTTTAGAGGTGAACAAACTTAGTCACTTACCAGCTAGAAGTATAAATGGGCAAAACAATGTTCCTGTTCTCCAAAGATGTTCAGGGAAGGAGAAATAGATTTTAAAATGAGGTCAAGAAAGAACTATCAACCAGGGGGAGAAAACATAAAGATGAAGATCAGTCGAAAAGCAGCACCTCTCTGTTATTTTTGTTTTCATTACCTTTATTTTGAATAGGTAGTTTACGATACAGTACAATATCCTAAAATTACAAAGATTATATGCTAAAAAAGAGGTCTTCCTTCCCCCATGACCCCTGGCCCCCACCAACCTAGGGGCCACCAATCACAGTTTCTTGTGGATCCTTCCAGAGATATTCTATGTATACAGACACATGCACACATTATTTTATTTTATTTTGTTTACGAAGCTGTAGCACACTAGGCACACCGTTCTGCATTTGTCTTGAGTCTTTTACCTAACAATATATGTCGATGGTGTTCCCTATCTCATCTCTCTCCTAAAAACAAAAGCAGTTCCCTAAAAGCAACTATGTACTGCTCATCAGTTGCTACTCCCAAGATTGGCAGATTCTTTCCCTCTTGGTTCACAGATTACCCAGTTATAGACATTTAAATTCTCTAGGTTAGAAGGACTTTAAAGGTCATCTAGTCAAATATCCAAGTGCCATTATTTAAAATTGACTATTTTTTAGAGCGGTTTTAGGTTTACAGAAAAATTGTGCAGAAAGTGCAAAGAGTTCCCATTACCTTCCTCCCTCCTGCTGCGACACAGTTTCCCCCTATTATTAACATCTTGCATTAGTGTGGTATGTTTGTTACAACTGAAGAACCAATACTGATATATTATTATTAACTGAAGTCCGTGGTTTATATTCGGGTTTGCTCTTTGTATTGTACAGTTCCATGGGTTTTGACAAATACGTAATGTCATGTGTCTCCCATTACAGTATTATACAGAATAATTTCATTGCCCTAAAAATGCCCTGCATTTCACCTACTCATCCCTCCTGCATTCCTAAACCCTTGACAACTATTGATCTTTTCACTGTCTCTATAGTTTTGCCTTTTCCAGAATGTTATATAGTTGGAATCATACAATATTCGACTGGCTTCTTTCACTTAGCAGTATTCGTTTAAGGGTCCTCCGTGTCTTTTCGTGGCTTGATAGCTTATTTCTTTTTATCACTGAATAATACTCCATTGTACGGATGTGAACACCTTGGAATACCCTGGAACACCTGGAACGCCTTGTTATTTAGGAATTGGCTACTGAGTCAAACACTCTGTGAGAACCCAGATGTTTGGTCTCCAGTGGGTGGTTTTCTATAGCTGACTGTTCCCAGCAGCCCCTGGAAGCAGGTGCAGGGCTGGGTCAGGGGAACCATAAAGCTGGGCATAGGCAATCTTCAGCTTCCGGAGCACAGAGTCAGGAGACAGGCAGCTCCACTCAAGTAGTGGGCTAATCAGAGTCGAGTCCCAGACAGGGATTTGGGGACCCAGTTTGGATAATGGGAAATACATTGTTTTCCCTCAACTTGAAATTAAATATAATTGGTAATAAAATGCTAGGAATTTGCAGCTCTGCAGGAGCCAGAGAAGTTTTGTTGCTTAATTAGGATTGTCTGAGGTGAACTTAGAATTTGATTTAGTCTGTTATTGTCGTAAATTGACTTTATAATTATTCTGTAAAGGGAAGGAAACAAAACACATACACAAAGATACCTCTTGAGGAAGCAGGTTATTACAAACTTGGCAGGAGAGTCCTGCAGACCCAGCATGCTGGTGCTGTTTTTACCAGCTCTGTAATGACACTGATGGGGTGGCAGTGGGGTGAGTGTCCTTGCCAAGCCCAGTAGGTGTACAGTCCAAACAGCCCCAATAGCCCATGGTATGTGGTATATTTATCAGACTGTGTGATGCTCCCTACACTAAAAGCCATGCTGTGGTTTGCAAATGTGAAACTCTGGACCTTTTACAGGAAGCATAGGGAGTGATTTAAACATTTCTAAACCATGGTGCAGAACACAGAGGGAAAGATCGAGGCAGAATTGTGAAATTAAGTAAAGTTTGTTTTCCAGTGTTACCCAATTCCTGCTTCATCTTTTTCCTTTCTTCCCTACATGATGCTGAATACCTCCCCATCTGTTATGGATTCAATTGTGTCCCCCAAAAATGCATGTCAACTTGGCTAGGCCATGTTTCTCAGTATTGTGTGATTGTCCACCATTTTGTCATCTGATGTGATTTTCTTATGTGTTGTAAATCCTACTTCTGTGATGTTAATGAGGCAGGATTACAGGCAGTTATGTTAATGAGGCAGGACTCAATCTACAAGATTAGGCTGTGTTTTAAATCAATCTCTTTTGAGATATGTAAGAGAGAAGTGAACAGAGAGACAGGGGGACCTCATGCCACCAAGAGTGAAGAACCAAGATGGGAGTGTGTCCTTTAGACCTGGGGTCCCTGCACTAAGAACCTCCTAGACCAGAGGAAGATTGATGACAAGGACCTTCCCCCAGAGCCAACAGAGAGAGAAAGCCTTCCCCTGGAGCTGGTACCCTGAATTCAGACTTCTAGCCTCCTAAACTGTAAGAGAATAAATTTCTCTTTGTTAAAGTCATCTGCTTGTGGTATTTCTGTTGTAGCAGCTCTGGATAACTAAGACACCATCTTACTCCTTCTGTCCTTTCTCTGTCTTGCCTTCCTTCTTTCTTTCTTCCTGGAACTCTTTGTTGACTACACCCCCATGCCAGGCCCAGTGTTGAAGATATAGATGTAAGCAGACCAGACACAGCCCCCGCCTCCCAGGCTAAGTTGCCCTCCAGTCAGCCGGTAGTGTCGTCTCAGCTTCTCTCCCCTTCCTCAAAACTCCTCATATGATCGACATATTCACACTGTGATCTTAATGACTGTGTCTAATCAGTACATGAAGTCTCTGCATTATAGCCGCAGATAAGAAATCCTAAGTCAAAGAAATGAATGTCCAACAGTGAAAATTCCAAATATCTAGGTAGAGATTGGGGACTTTTGGGGGAAGATAGGGAAGGGGAAAAGATTCTTCCAGAGCTCTTGAAAATAAACTAAATCAGCATCGGGGGGGGAAAATATGTTTTGCATATACCCTCTAAGATCAGGCTGGAGAAGAATATTGGTTCTAACTCACCTGAAGGATCATTTGGAGCCTGGGGAAACAGTGCAGTTATAATCTAGAACGCTCCTGAGTGGCAGCGTGAAGTAGCCATGGAATGAGGAGAATTTGGAGGAGAATTTGGGAGTAGGAGGTCTAGAGATCCCTGGCTTGGTTGTGGATTGTCTCTGTGATTTTCGAAGAGCTATTGAACCTCTTAGACTATCGATGTCTATAAAATGGGAGAATTTCCCATTCTAAACAGAATGTCTGTGATAGTTAACTGAGATTATAGATATGAGTACCTGCACATAGTAGGTGTTCTCCAGAGGATGGCCATTATCCTCTAAGTCCCTCTATGGCCAGTGCAGGGCAGGTGTCCCGGGCATCCAACTTAACACAGCACAGCTTCATACCCTGGTAGCTCCCCTTCCTAGGGCTGTCACTCACCACTGCTGTGTTTGCCTCCTCTGCAGGGAAGTATACCGTGTGACGGAGAGTCTGCAGCGGGAAAAGTCAGGGCTCCTGAAACAGCTGGATTTTCTGAGGTATGTCTGTACGTACTGGACAGCACATCCCAGGTGCCTCAGGTTGGAGGGGCCAATCGAAGGGTGTCTCCAACTTCCCTACCACATACTGGAAAGAACTTCAGAGAGGGCACCCACACTCCCCAGTGTCCAACGTGCTGTTTGGACAACTGAGTACCACGCACTGTGTTATGTTTTTTACATGTATGCACCTGTCCACCTCTCTCCGGTTTATACCTCTTTGCACTAGGCTCAGCCTCATTCATCCTCGTGTTTTTTACAGTACCTTGTGTGGCGCTTGCCCAACAAGGATGGGAACTAAATTTATTGAGCGTCAACCAACTCTATGCCAGACATATTTATTATATTTTTTGTTGACACAAGAATTAAAGGATTAGGAAATTGACATTAAAGAAATTAAGTAATTTACCAAAAGTGACACAGCTACTCAGAGGTGGAGCCAGAATTCAGATCCATTTTTGGCTGATTCTTTTTTCTTTGCCACATTCTGTTAATGTTTGTTGAATAAATAAATGAATCACAAACAGAGCACCAAGAAAGGAGGTTCCTCTGTCCTCTAAAACTCACTGTAATAAATTCAAAGCTCATTGATCTGAAATGACCCAAAAACAAACAAACAAACCCATGTGGGGAAAGATGGAGTTTTCAGTTTTGCCTAGAAGGTTTCTAAGTTACTGTATCTACTGCCTCCTGAACACCTTTTAGGTAATGGTGAAGAAGCAGAAGGACTTTGAGTTCTGATTTTTAAAGTGCAAGTGGTTTTGAATCACTTTCCAGGTTTGTTATGAAGCTGTTGTATTTTTTTTTGGAAAGCAAACTAAGGTCAATGTGCCTGGCATCTATGGTGCTACTAAACTGAAAAGTGCTTAAAACTGAATGCATTTCAGATGTACCCAACTCAATACATGATTCAAACAAGTCTCCAAAGGCAGGGAGATGGACGGGGGTTCTTACGTGGCCAAGGTTTAATTCATTTGAGAGAAGGTATTGATTCTTAGGAAGGATTTAGTGCAAGGAAGAGGACAAGATGTACAAGGACAAGTTTTTGTTTCTGTTTTTGTTTTTTTCTTTTTCTAATGTACTTAGAAAAAATAAAAGGGTTGATTCAAAGTAAATGAACAGGGAAGAATGATAGCACTCTGCAAATACTTACGGGTCTTTTTAATGGAGGCCAGAATTCAGGCAGAATCACACACCTGCAGCCTTTCTGGGTGCACGTGGTTACCAAGCTTAAACTGATGAAAGCTTAGATGTGGAAGGGAAGGCGCTCAAGGCAGGGTTTTCCCTTGGCAGTGAAATCACCAGGTAGTGACAGAGACCAGTGGGGAAACAGAGGAATCAAAGAGAGAGAGAGTGCTTGGGCTAGGGGCTGGGAGGGCAGCCAGAATGTGGCAGTGTTGGGGAGGTTGGCAGTGGAATCAGGACAGTGGCTGGGATGTGACAAAGGGGAGGAGGGGACTGCTATCCTAACGCCACTGGGGCAAATGCAAGCAATTTCAGAGCACTGAGTCAGGAACATGGGTTTTGGAACTGAATCTGATTCAAGACCCACCACTGGCCCTCATTAGCTTGTTTGACTTTGGGCAATTGACTCACCCAGTTCCAGTCTTAGTTTTTGAATGCCTAGCTCACAGGCTTTTTTAAGAATTAGATGGTGGTGCAATGGTTAAGCATTCTCAGCTACTAACTGAAAGGTTGGAGGTTCGAACCCACCAGTGGCTCTGCAGGAGAAAAGACCTGGCCATCTGCTCCCATAAAGATTACAGCCTAGGAAACCCTATGGGGCAGTTCTACTCTGTCATATTAGGGTTGCTCTGAGTGAGAATCAACTCGACGGCACACAACAACAGCAGCATGGAAATGGGAATCACAACAGGACAGGGATGTGAATAAAACCAGGCACATTCAGGGAGTATAGCATTTCTTTAAATACTGGAAATTCGGCATGGAGATGGCTGGCTGCACAAAGCAGGAGACAGCACAGCACACTCCCTGCTAAGGGGTGCCTTCCCAGGTCACCCAAGTCCTCACTCAGGTGCAAGGCTGCTAATGTTACTGCCCATACAGAAAGATGGTCTTTCTGGCACGAGAAGCTCACTTTGCCGTTCTCAGGATTTTTAAAATATCCTCCTTGTCCTTTCTTCCTTGTTCTGAAGACCCTGGCTATTTTCCCACCTGCTTACCAGGTGCAGGTAACTGGCACAAAGCAATCCTAGGACATTCCTGCATGTTTTCTGTAAGACTAGGATATTGGAGGTCAGTTGCCAAAGGATTTTCTTAGGACTGCCTCACTCTGGCCTAAAATCTGTCTTTGTACTGTGCAGAAAACACTTAGCAAAGTGCCTAGGCCATGGTGAGAACCCAGTAAATGGTTGCGTTGTAATGATTACAGTTGGACCACTGCTGTGCCCTCCCTTCCCCTTCAAAGTGCTGATTCCTTCAGAGACCACTGGCCAGAAGAGTCATAGACTCCCAAAACTGGAAAGGAACTTTGAAGTCATTTGGCCCACCCTCTCAACTTCTTGCTTTAGTAGATGAAAGTCCCAACCATTAGCTTCAAGTGCACTCTGGACACAACATACCTGAGTCCACTCACTTCCCCGCTATATTAATTCATCAAACTTCTAACACCTTGAGGGTGGAGCCAACATGGCACTATAGACAGAAACACCACGCCGTCCCTCCACAGCAACTACCTAAAAAACTAAGTAAAACAGAGACAAACATCAATCCTGGAACCCTAAGCATCAAATGAAGAGATAAAGAACTCAACCTAGCACCAAATGGAATAAGAAACTGAGAGAACAGAGAGTGAGGAGAGTTACGAGCAGAGGTCCCCTATCAGCTAATGCAGCAGGGATCCACAATCTAGGACTCCTTCGGAGACTGGTAGACAGGGAGTATGGGAGATTCATGGAGTTCCCAGCCGGAGACAGAGCACCTGGTAACCAGCAAGGCACGCTTTCCCACCCCCCACTTTGGCTCCCCCTGCTTGACCTTCACTGCTTCCTGGCTGGCTGATCTGCAGCTTCCCGGTGGGTCGATTCCTGGCTTCCCGGAGGGCCGATTTGCTGCTTCCTGGCCAGCCGATCCACAGCTTCTCAGTGGGCCAATTTCCAGCTTCCTGGAGGGCTGATTCCCTGCTTCCCAGTTGGCCAATCCAGGGCTTCCCCACTGGCCGATTCCGGCTTCCCAGAGGGCCAATTCACTGCTTCCTGGAAGGCTAATCCACCACTTCCCAGCAGGCCATGACAGTGGCGTGGGAGGCACTGGTTCTGTGCTGCAAGGATTCACCCCACCCACACCAGCCGCTTCTTCACTGCCATTTCTTTGTTGCTAGTCTTGCTTTTCTCAGCCTCTTTTGGTTTCTTCCCTGCCTCTCACCTCCTCCCCCTCTTTTCTGTTGAACACCTGACTCCGTATGCCATCTTTGCTTCTTCTTGACAGGCTGTGAAGCACTGCTTATCTGGGAATTGCTCCCCGGGCTGTGCGGCCACGTTGGTGGGATTTCTGGGGACTTTTTTTGTTTGTTTTCTGTTTTTTCCTTTTTATTTTTCTTCATTTCTTGGTTTCTCATCTCTTTCTACTTACTTTCTTTTCCTGTCTCCTGAATACCTGTGTATCATCTCTACCCTTTCTAGCCAGGCTGTACTGCATAACTGCACAGCTGTGCTAGTGGGATCCCTCGGGGCATTTTTTTTAAATTTTATTTATTTTTTTTTTTGTTTTTCTTTGTTTCTCCACTTCTTGTCTCTCCACTCCAACGGCAAGCTCCCTCAGCACTTTTTTTTTTTTTTTGCTCCTGTTTCTCTCTCCTCTCTCTCTTCTTTTCCATACCCAACCTAGCTCTACACATCACAACCTTCGCTCCCCCTCCCTCCTGCCTATCTGTACCATGTGCTGAACATTGCACTCCCGAGCAGCACAGGCACGACCTACTGGAACCTTCCCTGCACTGACCACTGGCTCACCTTGTCAGCCCCAGTATGTGCCACAAACAACCCATCCCAGCCCCTCCCTTCAGCTGGACCTGCCTTGCTGCCCCATAGCTGAGCTACTGGCCCTGCCCATTGGACAAGGAGGTGAAAAATATCGTGTGCACAGACAAGCAAACAACAAAGAACACACAGCCCACCTGCTCAGACACAACCAAATAAACAAAAAAAGCAGGATGAAACAAACAAATCTACAATCAGTAAACGAAGAAAATAACTACTGAATGTCCCGAAGACAGCAGACATTATCAAAACATATTAAAAAAAAGACAAGATAGTTCCAGTAGGCATCCAAAATAAAACACCAGATGACTTTCCAGTAGAAGAAAAGGCACTAGAGCTACCTGATAGGGAATTCAAATTTCTAATATTTAGAGCTATCCACGAGTTGAAGCCAAAATGAGGAAAAAACAGACAAATTCATGGAAAATACAGACAAAAAATGGAAGAATTCAGGAAAATAATACAGGGAAAAAATGCCAAAATAAATTCACAACGAGAAATCATACAAAAACAATTACAAATCCAAAAGATAAACAAGAAGATTTCAGAAATGGACAGTGTCATAGAAGGGCTGAGGAACAAGTTTGAAACAATGGAAGACATTATCAGTGAAATTCAAGGCAAACACTTGGATACAATTTTGTCTGAGAAAAATATCAGAGAAAAGAACAAAACAAAAATGAAGAAACCCTGAGAATTATGTGGGATACAATCAAAAGCAAAAATTTTCAAGTGATCAGAGTTCCAGAACAGGGGGAGAAAACAGAAAACACAGAGAGGATCACTGAAGAATTGCTGACAGAAACTTCCCTAATATCATGAAAGATGAAAACCTGACCATCCAAGAAACTCAACGAACCCCATATAGGATAGACCCCGAAAGAAAATCATGAAGGCATATCATAAACACACTTGCTAAAACTAAAGACAAGGATAGAATCCTGAGAGCAGCTCAAGAAAAAGGAAAAGTCACATACAGAGGGGAAACAATAAGACTAAGCTCAGGTTATGTGGCAGAAACCATGCAGGCAAGAACGAAATGGGATGACATATATAAAACCTTAAAAGAAAAAAACTGCCAACCAAGAATAATATATCCTGAAAAATTCTCATTCAAATATGATTGTGAAATTAGGACATTTCCAGATAAACAGAAAATAAGGGAATATGTAAAAACCAAACCAAACTTACATGAATTATCAAAGGGAGTACTTCAGTTTGAGAACAAACAACATCAGACGACAGCCTGAATCTAAGATGCAAGATCACACCAGCCAGATATCAACCTAGGAAATGAACTTTCAAGGTCTATTCAAAACCAAAAGTTTTACAACAGGGAACCAGAGAAGTTAATCTGTAAATGACAACAACGTCAGAACAATAAAATAGGGAATAAACGGTATAGGTATAGAAACTTCTAATGGAGAAGAAGACAAGACAATACCAAGTAATAATAGACTGGTTCAAACTTAGGAAGATAAAGGTAAATTTTAAAGGTAACCACAAGGAAAGTTAACAAACCTACTCATCAAAATAAAGAAGAAAAGCAAAGTCTCAGTAAAAACAAAATCTACAAAAACAAAAGAAATGAAAAAAATCCAAACAAAAGGAATTCAGCACAGGAGAATAAAAGGAACAAAGAAATCATCAGCACCACCAAAAAAAAGCAGTACAAAATGACAACAATAAACTTACACCTATCAATAATTACACTGAATGGAAATGGCCTAAATGCACCCATAAAGAGAGAGTGACAGAATGGATTAAAGTATAGGATCCATCAATACACTGTCTACAATATGCTGTGTACCTTAGGAACAAAGACATAAATTTATTACAAATCCAAAGATAGAAAAAAATATATCAAGCTAATAGCCACCAAAACACAGCAGGAGTGGCAATGCTAATCTCAGATAAAATAAGCTTTAAGACAAAATCCACCATAAAAGACAAAGAAGGGCACTATATCATGATTAAAGGGATGATCCAGCATGAAGATATAACCATAATAAATATCTACGCACCCAATGACAGGGCTCCAAAATACATAAAACAAACTTTAACAACACTGAAAAGAGAAACTGACAGTTCCACTATAATAGTAGGAGATTTCAACACACCATTCTCAGTAAAGGACAGAACATCTGGAAAGAAACTCAACAAAGATACAAAAGATCTAAAGGCCACAATCAACCAACTTGAACTCATAGACATATATAGAACACTCCACCCAACAGCTGCAAAGTACACATTCTTTTCCAATGCACGTGGAACGTGCTCCAGAATAGGCCACATATTAGATCACAAAGCAACCCTCAACAAAATCCAAAACACTGAGATAATACGAAGTATCTTCTCTGATCACAACACCATCAAAGTAGAAATTAACAACAAGAAGAGCAAGGAAAAAAAAAAACAATTACATGGAAAATAAATAACACCCTGCTTAAAAACCACTGAGTACTAGAAGAAGTCAAAGATGGACTCAAGAAATTCCTAGAGTCAAATGAGAATGAAAACATATACCAAAACCTTTGCGACACAGCAAAGGCAGTGATCAGAGGTCAATTTATAGCAATAGATGCACACATCAAAAAAGAGGAAAGGGACAAAATAAAAACATTAGCTACACAACTTGAACAAATAGAAAGAGAAAAGCAAAAGAAGCCTACAGCCACCAGAAGAAAGGAAATAATAAAGATCAGAGCAGAAATAAATGAAATAGAGAATAGAAAAACAATAGAAAGAATCAACAAAACCAAAACTTGGTTCTTTGAAAGGATTGACAAACCACTAGCCACACTGACAAAAGAAAAACAGGAGAGGACACAAATAACCCAAATAAGAAAGTAAATGGGGGACATTACAGCAGACCCAACTGAAATAAAAAGGATCATAAAAGAATATTATGAAAAACTATACTCCAATAAATTTGAAAATCTAGAGGAAAGGGACAAATTTCTAGAAACACATTACCTACCCAAACTATCACAAACTGATGTTGAAAATCTGAACAGACCCATAACAAGAGAAGAGATTAAAAAGTTAATTTAAAAAACTCCCAACAAAAAAAAAAGCCCTGGCCCAGATGGCTTCACTGGAGAATTCTACCAAACATTCAGAGAAGAGCTTTCACCAGTACTACTCAAATTATTTCAGAACATAGAAAAGGAAGGAATACGTCCACATTCATTCAATGAAACCAACATAACCCTGATACCAAAACCAAGCAAAAACACCACAAAAAAGAAAATTACAGACCAATATCTGTCACGAATATAGATGCAAAAATTCTCAAAAGTTTCTAGCCAATAGAATTCAGCATCATACCGGGTCCCTGATGGAGCAGTAAAACAATGGGATGCAGAACTCAAATTCTAGTAAGAAGACCAGACTTAATGGTCTGACTAAGACTGGAGGC
>NW_004444017.1:1753925-1801115 GCF_000243295.1 Trichechus manatus latirostris
GTACAACCATTTTGGAAAATGATATGGCACTTCCTTAGAAAGCTAGAAGTAGAAATACCATATGATCCAGCAATCCCACTCCTATGAATATATCCTAGAGAAATAAAAACCGTCACATGAATAGACATATGCACACCCATGTTCATTGCAGCATTGTTCACAATAGCAAAAAGATGGAAACAATCTAGATGCCCATCAACAGATGAATGGATAAACCTCCAACACCTTACTCTTAGGCTCCTATTTCACCATCACAAGAGAACCCTCCCCCCAACACACACAACACCAGCCTATCTGTAGCCACATCCTTGCCTTCCGCTTTGTTATAGTGGATGAACTCCTCATACTCCTAGCAAAGGCCGCCCGCCATCCCCAACTTGTGCTGTAGAATTGGATCCCATCCCCTCTTGCTTCTTCAAGGCCATTATTCCACCATTTGTTCTCTCTCTCCATCATCAGTCTTCTCTCTTTAGAGAGACCTACAATACAGTATTTCTTATCTAATATTTCTCATCCTCATTTCCCCTTCCAGCTACTTTCCATTTATTTAATCCCTATACAGCAACACTTCTCAAACAAGTTGTTTATGTTCACTGTCCCCATTTCCTTTCTTCACACACTCAACCCTCCAGTCAGGCTTTCTCCACCGCTGTCCCACAGAAACAGCTTTTGTTCAGGTCATCAATGACCTCTATGTTGCTAAAAATATTGGTCACGTTTCAGGGCCCCGCTGTCTGTTCTCAGCATAGCATCCAAAGAGAGCTTTTTAAAACCTGAGTCAGATCATGACACTCCCCTGTCAAGCCCCTCAATGGCTTCCTATCTCATTTAGAGTAAAAAATCAAAGTTCTTACAATGGCCCACAAGGCTATGAATGACTGGGTCCCACCCCTCCCCTCATTTCCTACCAGCATCCCTTTGAGCACTCTACTGCCCTCCTTTCTGTTTCTCACACACACCAGACTCGTGCTTACTCAAGACTTTGCCCTTGTTTCTTCTGCCTGGAATGCTCTCCACCCCCTCCACCCCCGCCCCCACTGAAATACCTGCATAACTCCTCTCTCCTCCAAGTCAACTCACATGCTGCCTCATCAGTGAGGCCTTCTCTGACTAAACCAGTTGCCATTGATTTGACTCCAACTCATGGTGACCCCATGTGTGTCAGAATAGAACTGTGCTCCATAGGGTTTTCAGTGACTGATCTTTTTCCAACGTAGTTTGCCAGGCCATTCTTCCAAGGTTTCTTTGGGTGGAGTGAAACCTTCAACCTTTCTGACTACTCTATTTAAAATACCACTCCACCTTCTGCCATGCCTTATCCCAAGTTCCTGCTTCATTTTTCTCAATAGCAGTTATCCCCTTCTCTAAAACACACATGTCCTGAGGGCGGAACTTTTTGTCTTGTTCATTGATGTAACCCTGATACCTAGAACAATGTCTGACACAGATGAGTGCTCAGAAGATATTTGCTGAACGAATTGTTCAGATAGAGAGACAATAACTCATTTGGGAGCTCCCCATCACCCTGGAGGAGGCTCTCTGGTGGTAGGAATGGACAGTGCAGGATCCTGCAGTATTCTGAAGGACCTTGGATGTCACAAGGCCATTTTGCCAATCCCCTTGCTTCTCAGCTGATTCACACACAAACTACCCTCTGCTATTAACCACAATCCCCAAGGAAAGAGATTTCACAGACTTCCTGGGTCTTCTGCACCAGGCCTTCCCTGGGAGCCATCTGACAAGCTAACAAGCTGTATTGGATCAGTCAATAGCCAACTGCAGAAACAAGTTGCCTGTTTGAATTGGTTTCCCTTTATTGTCCACAGGGAAAGGAACAAGCACCTCCGGGATGAACAGGACATATGTTTTCAGGTAATTGGCAGTGCTCCCTTCCCCATGGGAAGACAAGGACTGTGGGCAGCCAGAGTCCACGCTGGGACTGACCCAAGGATGTCCTGAGATTTGGGTTCTGGTTGATCCTTTCTGTGTGGGCAGGACGACGACAGAAGGTTTTTTGAAAATAATGAAAATGCAAGGTGGCCTATTGGGTAACAGTGCATTGATTTTCCATGAAGTAACACACTTTCCTCTTGGCAAAACATGAGTGAAATATTTGGGAGGGTCACACATTTATTTCTTGGATGTAGAAATGATAAATGATAGTTCTATCCATGAGATGGCGCAGTTGAAATGTCATTATCACTTTTAAACCAAAATGCTCATGGTTTTTTTTTCTTCATTTAAATTTTTATCTCTTGATGAAAGTTTTGCATTTTTGTACACTATCATAAAACAAATTAAAAACATATATTAATAAAAATGTAAATGTATATGTATATTACATAATTTACCAGTTGATTTTATGAACAATTTTTTTTCACCCTCTGGGGACCTCTACCCATCCACACCTGAACATCATGCTTATATACTTTCCCAAATAGCACAAAATCTATAGTTATTTAAAATATTTGTTTAAAGGTCTTCACTTTGGGATACGTTAAATAAAATTTTGGTTTCCACCTTCCCCTAAGCAGCTCCTCCTTTCGACAGTAGCTGTTGGATACTCTAAGAGGAAGAAAAGTGGGGGCAAGACTGATTGATGAGACCTCCTAATTATCAGAATTTTCCCAGCATGAATTTTATGTATGTCCTTGGAAAAGTCGTTAGCCTCCCTGGACAATGACCACCTAAGTGTCCTATGAGTAAAGGGAATAACTGTCCTTTTTTTCTACATTAGAGGGATTTTTGAGAAAACTCTTGGAAAGAGGAGGGTGATGTGCACTAGACCCTTAGCTGAACAGTGGCCTAAACATGATCAGCATGAGGCAGTTTGCCCGACATTAGGTCCAGCCTGGTTTATAACTGCAAATCTCCGCAGGAACTTGTTACACCATTCCTTTTATATCCCTGACTGGCAGCAAACATTTCTGCTGCCCACCTGTGTGTGCTATTGGAGCAAGGCTTAAGCCTACACATGTTTGCTTGATGATGATAATGGTTATAATTGTCTTAGAAGTAAGACTGAATTTATTTAAAAACTTCCAACCAAATGTCACCCTAATCCCTTGACCTCGCCTCCCTTCACCAGCCAAACTCATTTTGCTTTGAAGGGGGAATGGAATTAAGGACCCTGGGTGGGGGGGATAGAAGAAAGAGTGATAAAATCATGTTCATGCTGAATAATAATTAAAGATTAATCTGGAATCATTCTAGGCATACGTTCAGGGGCCCTGGGAGCACAGCAGTTCCTCCTTCTCTCATTAAGGATCACTAGGAATCATGGAGACGGCTTATTAATGAGAGATTCTTCCTGTGATCTCACTCCCCCTCAGCTCCTGGAAGACATCTATCAGAGAACACTGGCAAAGGGGTTGTAAGCCCCCACTCTACCCAGATCCTCTGTTACAGATGTTTGAGCAATTAATCTATACTCGGCTTCCTTCCACAAAAGATACAAAATACTTTCAGCTAGCTTAGTTACTGTGGACAGAGCACCTGGTTAACTGAGCCTCTGGGATGGACCCTTTCTCATTATATCTGAGGCTTTGGAAATAAAGGGGAATTGGAGCCATGCACAGGGTGTAATTTAAAGATGCACAGAAGTCTTTCATACCCATAATTATTTTCCTTTGCATTAAGCGTGTATCTCATATTTGTCTCCTTGCAAATTATCAGTACTCTTGTGAAGGGTAATGTAGTGGACCCCACACACTAAATGATGCCTGCGTTCATTTGATTAGATTATTAGAGAGGAGATTGAGGAATTCTGGTGGGAAGTGATGGCAAAAGGAAAGAGTGGGGAACGCTAACAGGTAGACCAGAACACTGCTTGCCTACTTCAGAGATTTGTTTAGAGTTTATTTTATGACATGGGGAAGTTGAGTCCTTTTCTGCTCAGACATTGGGGGCAAATCAGCAGGCATAATATGGATCTGAGGGTATTTTGTGTTTCTACAGAAAGATAAGGCAGCCAAGGCAAACGCAGCTGCTTCCACAGCAAGCTGGAAACAGAGATCTGGCTCTGTGATCGGCAAATATGTGGACAGCAGAGGAATTCTTGGAAGGTAAGTCATCCTTCCTTTTTTCATCTGTTCGTTCCTCTCACGCTCATTGTGAGCCTGCTGTAGGCCAGTGCTGGGTGGAGATTGGCCCCTAGAGACCTGGACCTCAGTGGGAAGCCTGGGGTCAGTAGCACTCCCTCCCCTCGAATCTTGGAGAGCATGTCCTCCCTGTTCTGACATTAGGATGGGAGGGGGCCTGTGCAGAGCAACCTCCTAAGACAGGCCATTGTTTTTGGCAGCCACCCCACCCTAGGGTGTTCCTGCAAAGAGAGACTGAAGAAGTGCTGCAGAACAGTATGGTAGAGAGGAGGAGAGGGTCAATGGAGAGAGGAAGATGGAGGTTTGGCGGGACGATGCTCTGTTGTCTGTTGAGCAGAACAGAATGCTGTCTGCTGCACTTGGGTTTTCAGGGACATGACTGTATTGGCTGTGAAGGCTAATTAAAGTATCTTATGGAATCTCCAATAGTTGAACTCCTTTTACAGACAAGAATGGGGCCTGTGCTTAACAGATCATTTCAATGATTTATATTTTAATTAACTCACAGATGACATGTTTTGTTGCCTTTGGACAGGCCACGATTGAATTTGAGTCCCCAAAGGGCTGGCTCATTGCTCATTGAGAAAGACAAGCCGGTCCCCAGTCCCTCTTCCTTTTGGCACGTGCTCCATCCACAGAGATGGGCATAGAAACGTAGAGCAGCCAGACCTTGGAGTACCGACCTGGGAAGAAAGTATATAAACTTGCTCAAATAGGAGACCTGGGGACTGCTAGTACGAAATAAACAGCTATGACAAGGGAAGTGGAGGGGACCCTGGGGATGTCAGTCAGCTCATGAGTCAAGCAAGTCTTTGAGCAAGAGCATCATGGATTCTTTTTCTAAATAGTTGACCAGTGAGCTACAATTTTTATCTCACAATTTGTAAAGTGAGCTAAATTTTGCAATAGTACATGCCCTGTTGGTTCCTCATAGCTGAATGCATTGACTGACTCATTCATTCATTCAACAGGCATTTATTGTTTACCTACTGTGTACCAGACATTCTTCTGAGTTTTGTGAAGTCTTCAAAAATGAATTAGACATGGGTTCTGCCATCAATATCCGTTATCAAATGCTCATTCAATGAATATTTGTTGAGCGCCTACTACGCGTGAGATACTGTGCTGTGTGCTGGGTTTTCAGTGGTGAGCACAATAGACCCTATCTTTGGCTTCAGGGAGCTTATATTTGAGTGGAGGAAACAGATAGTAATCAAATAAGCAACATACCATGAATCCTGAATTCTGATACAGAGTCTGGCAGAGGTGGCTGCTGACTCTATTGCTGACAGATCGCATTTGGTGGCAAAACCAAGAGATGAACTTAGTCATACTGAGATGAAGGTATCACAGGTGTCAACAGCACTTGAGAATTTCCCAAATAAAAGGCTTTTTCCCAAGAAATGCTTCTTTTTAGGGTCTGCTTAAGTAGACTGTTTCTGGTTGCAAGGCCTTTGAAAAAACATGCTATGTGTGTGTGTGAGCAGCGTGAAAGTGGATGGAATACCAGTTGTGTTCTAAAGTAGATAAGCACTAATAGGTTCATTAGGATATGTAGGAAGTTTGTTGGAAATTAGACAATAAGCTTCTATTAAAAACTATCAGTTTATAAGTCAATGTTAAGGTGCTTGAATCACTACAAAGCCTTTATTTTATATCGGGGGCCCAAACTAATTCACCATTTTTGTGAGGAAGCACTGTATCTTCATTTCTCTTTTAAAGTTGAAGTTAACTTCAGAACTGTAATACATACATTTTCTTCTTTTTCCTTCCTGCTGTTGGTTCTTCTTGTTGTTTTTTAGGTACCGTGACCCCACGTGACAGAGTAGAACTGCCCTATAGGGTTATCTTGGCTGTAATCTTTACAGAAGCAGATTGCCAGGTCTTTCTCCCCCAGAGCGGCTGAGTGGGTTCGAACCACCAACCTTTTGATTAGCAGCCAGTAGCTTAACCATTGCACCACCAGGGCTCTTTTGTTGGTCCTTCAGAGTAATAAGCACTCTAAGCCAGGAGGCGAAATAAAGGATACTTCTCTGCTCTCCTTCTCCTTTGGCCCTATCACCTCATTACTCATCCCAATTCTGTTTTGTTTTTTGTTTTTTTCTAATCTTCATGAGGTTGTGGTTGGTGGTGGTGGTGGTGGTTGGTTGGTTTTTGTTTTTCTATTTTGGGCTGAATGTCCTCCCTCTCAAACTTCTATCCCCTTTAAAATAATAAACCAACAACGTGTTGCTGTCGAGTCGATTCTAACTCATAGCGACTATGTAGGATAATGTAGCACTGCCCCATAGGGTTTCCAAAGCTGTAAATCTTTATGGAAGCAGACGGTCACGTCTTTTTCCACACAGCAGCTGGTGGATTTGAACTGCCGACCTTTTGGTTAGCAGCCTAGCATTTAAGCACTGTGCCACCAGGGCTCCTTCTTTAAAATAATACTCAGTTTTAATTGCTCACAGGAGCCCTGGTGGTTTAAGCACTTGGCTGCTAACCAAAAGGTCAGCAGTTTGAACCCACGTGGTAGAAAGATGTAGGAGTCTGCTTCCGTAAAGATTTATAGCCTTGGAAACTGTATGGGGCAGTTCTACTCTGTCTTAAAGAGTCGCTGTGAGTCTGAATCAACTCGACTGCAGTGTTTTTTTTCCAATTGTTCCCAAAGCACTGAAGGACACTCCTTTGCTAGGAAGGACCTGTGAGGTCTTTGCTCTCAAAACATTTTGGAAATATAGCCCGTGCATTGGCGCTACCTCAAGTTGCCCAACTCCCTTTGCCTCCTACTGCTTCTTCTTGCCCTTGATGCTCAGATATTTCTGGAAACCAGTATGCACATAGGCCTCTGTGGCCACTTACTCTTGACTCTGACTTCCAGGGACACTGAAAGAGAAGGAGAAAGGAAGGAGAGGCAGGTGGAAGTCCCCTGCCCGGCATCCTCCCAACCCAAAGCCCAGCCTCAAGTGGGCAGCTGCCTCTGAGCCAGCGGACATCTGCCTGGTTGAGGGAAGGGTTGTCTTCTCAGAGCAGCAGAATCCCTACACTGCTGAGGGCTGCTTTGGGAACACATCTGTTTCTTATGCATTGTCTTATTTGTGAGATAGGCAGGGTAGACGGTCCGTATTTTATGAGTGAGGAAACTGAAGCTCAGAGAGTTGAGGTGTCATACCTAAGGACACACAGCTAATAAGTACTGGTGTTGGGACAAGAGCCAAGGTCACCTGATTGTTAATCCAGGGTACTTTATATCCAGGTCTGGTATACTCCTTTCTTCAAACTTGTGCTTCTCCTTCTTAGCACCTCTCACAACTTATAAAATTGTATTTCTTGGTGTCATTATTGCTTTAGTGCCCTACTAGTTCAACCTCTCCATGAGGACAGAGAGTGTTCATGCCTGTGTCTTTAGCGTAATACCTGGTAGTAATCATCATCACCGTCATCATCATCATCATCAGGCACTTAATAAAAATGTGTTGAATGAATGAGCTAAAGAATGCGTGGTTTTGTTTTGTTTTGTTTTCCCATTCCTGGAGCTCTCTTCTCCACAAGGTGTGGTGCTGTTGAGTTTTCTATTTGTCATAAAAGCTATCAGGCAGTCCTTCAGCTTCCATATTGATGTAGTTGATGATAGGCCCTGCATCTTCTTTCTTCCCCACCCCAAAATAGCCCATCAGAGGAGGAGGAAGATGTGTTTGGCGTCCCGAGGAGGAGGAGCTCCCTGGGCCTGAGTGGATACCCCCTCACAGAAGGGGAGCCAGGAACTGGGGAGCCAGGGGCTGGGGGTCCACCCCACCAGACACTCCACAGAATCATCTCCATTGAAGAAGACCCCCTGCCCCAGCTCCTGGATGGCGGCCTTGAGCAGCCACTGAACAGATGCCCAGAAGAGCGGGATGTCTCCGACCAGGGGGGCAAAGGACAAATTCAGCAGGCCCCACCCTTGGAACTCACCCTCACATCTCCCCGAGGACAGCCTGTTGGAAAAGAAGCCCAGTATAAGGTAGTACACATCATCCTATAACCTGTCTCTTGCATCTGAGCCCAAGAGCCCCAAGAGGCAGCTCAGAAAGTCAAATGCAGCTGGTCTTGTGATCACCATGTTTGTGTCCTTCAAATACCATCTTCCACTGCTTAGCTGAGTGCCATGAGCTCCTGATAAATCCCCCTTATGCCTCTGTTGTTGGCCCCATTCCCTGCCCTGTGCTCTTGTTCTGATTCATATTCAAAAGTATTTATTAAGCACCTACTTATGCTAGATCCCCTACTAAGCTTTTAGCATAAAATATCATATACTTTTAAAATTGCACTTCTTTTCCTCCATTCTTTAACTCCTCTCAACAGTGCCAATGCCTGCTGTGGAAGTTTTTTGTACCATCTTTTTTTCCTTAGTTCTTTCTTAATCAGCTAATTCAAAAGATCACCCTTTCCTTTCCACGTGGCCCTGCCTGCTCCTCCCTTTGGTGTGACCCTACACTCCCACACCCTTCCTGAAGCCCCCACCAGGGAGAAAAAAGACCACATGAAAGACCTTTCTCTTCCTGGTAATAATTTTCCTCCCTTGTTTGTGACCCAGGCCTCCGAGTAGGCTCCTCAAGCCCTCCATCCTGCACTTGACTGAAAACAACCTTGAAAATGCCCATGACAATGTGAAAGAGGCTCCCTGCACGCTGTGGCAGCCTTTTAGAATTGAACCATTGCCAACTTGAACACTTCCAAATGGTAGCATGTGTTCCAGGAAGACTTCCCTGGCCTCTACACCATGACTACTTGGCATAGGTTATCATTCATGGGCCTGGATTAAGATTCTTGCTCCACATACCACTCCTTTGAAGTCCCCTAGCACAAGGGGAGAATGGAGAACTGGGTGGCACCAACATGGTAGGACCCCTCCTTCCTACATGCTTCTTCCACATCCCCTTCAGCACACAGGCCTACACTTCCCTGCAGTGGCACAAAGGACATCTTAAATTCCCTAGTATACCCCCAACATTGTGAAAGAAGTGTCAAGAGCTTAGTAGGAGACAGGAGTAAAGAAAAAAGTCTAAGCATCCATGCCTGCCATAGCGTGTTATCTTCACAGTTGTCTGATGAGGCATGTCAGAAATTTATTCTCCTCTTTGACAGATGGGGAAGTAGAGGCCCAGAGGGGAGAGGCTTTGCCCAGGTTGCATAATGACGTAGCACCCAGCCCTTCTCACTGTGCCTGCTCTCATCTGTGCCCTCTTCACCATGTCATGCTGCCATTTTTCTGGGAGTAGAAGCTGTAGCAGAGAGGAAGTATGATTTACTGGAAGCCATATAACAGCTTCAAAAGAGGGTCTGCTCTGAGGGGACTGTGAGGCATGCCTTCCAAGTAAGGCTGGTGGGGCATAAATTGGTAGTGGTTTGATAATATGAATCAAGGACTTAAAAATATATCCTTTTCAACCAACATGTCCACTTTGAGCAGTCCTTCCTAATGAAATAACCAAAATCAGACAGATTTAGCCCACAAATTTAAGCGTTATTTGTAATAGCAAAGAATTGGGGAAAAATGTCCAACAACGGGGAAAGGTAAATTGTGGTATATTCATTCAGTGGAATAGTATGCAGCTGTTAAAAATCACATTTTCAAAAGAATTTAGTGACTCAGAGAACTATTCAATAAATAGTAGTCATTATTCAAATAATTTAACAATATTTGAAAAAGCAGAATAAAATCATATATAATATCTAAAATCTCTCTAAACAAAACATGTATCTATCCATTTATCTATATAGAAAAAGGAGCCCTGGTGGCGCAGTGGTTAAGTGTTTGGCTGCTAACCGAAATGTCGGCAGTTCATATCCACCATCTGCTCCTTGGAGACCCTATGGGGCAGTTCTACTGTGTCCTATAGGGTCACTGTGGGTTGGAATTGACTTGATGGCAATGGGTATATAGAAAAAAGGCTGGAAGAAAATGCATCAAAATATGAATAGTGGCCGTTGCCAGATGATAGGGTAGATTATAAACAGCTATTATTTTCCTCTCTACTTTTCTGTACTTCCTAATTTAAAAAATTAACACATATTGCTTTGATATATTTTAAAACTTATTTAAAAGAGAGAGAGAGAGTGGAGGAAGGGAGGGTGAGGACCCGGTCTCCTGACTTGCCAGCCAAGAACTTTGTCCAGTGCCCAGTGTCTCACTGCTGTGCAGCAGGGGTACTGTCCCTCACAGGGGGCAGCAGGTTCAGTGTAGGAGCGTGAGTAGGAGTTTGCTGTTCCTTAGTGGTGAGTTCAATGCCGAAGCTGAACCGCCAATGTGTTTATCCTTTTTGCCTGCAAAAAGTGCCCTGGCGCCAAGGGGACACTTGAGGGTCAGGCAGCGCCTCTGCAGCCAGGACCACCCTGTCCCATGCTGGTTTTACATCCTCCACCCACACCTGTGTCTGGGGTTATATAGACTGGGGCACCGAGCTTTAATCTCAAATGACAATTAGAAGCGCAGGGCTGAGAGACAGGCAGAGTTGGTGCCCTTGTTCATTGCATGAATAAAGAGAATGAGGCGGGGGCGTAGTTTTTGAGTGTGAATTTTTTGTTATTGTTTTAAGTTTATTTTAAATTCCTATAGTTTACCCTGAGTTCTCTCTTAAGTACTTTATGGAATAGATTTCTCCCCAAAAGGCTGTTAATAGCTTTTCTCTGAAACTCCAGTACAGCTAATATCAGCTGCCACTCCATTATAGTATTGGCTCAATGAGAGCAGCTAATTCCCCCAAATCCACTTTTAAAATAGATTTGAAAGAGCCTCCTCGTTTGTCCAGGAAGCACTGGGCTGGGCCTGAAGGCAGGATGAGGGCGAGCAAGCAGCTCTCTGGCAGCAATGACTGTTCAGCTAAGCAGAAAGGACCCTGGGGTGGAAGGCAGGTTCCTTACTCTGCTTCTTCCTTGCTAGGTGTCCTAGGGCCAGTCCCTAACCTTTCTGGGCCTTAGTGTCCCAGACTCTTGCCCCCTGCCCCCACCCCCTGGCAGACAAGAAGGAGCAGCAGTGAGTGATCCTGGCATCACGGGATTTCCCAACTGACCCAGTGGACACTGTCTTGCCTTAGTTACCCAGGGAGGGTGGGGGTCCCTAAGTGAGAACAGGTGAGATGAGACAGGGGCAATGTGCAGGGAGGCAAGACGTCCTCCATTCAACCCAGGACTGCGTTGATGGGGCAGATATAAGAGGCCCCCTGCCCTAACCTGGCTGTGTCTGCCCCCCGCCCCATGATATAGGTTAGTCTTCCTTTTTCTATCTCCTCTTCTCCCTGCAAACACCCCAGCTTGTCCTTCTCCCAGCCCCTATAGAGAATTCCTGCCTCCTCTTTAAGCCCAGCTCAAAACTCCCTCCTTTGTGGATCCTTGACTCCTCCTCTCTACTCCCAGAGCCCTGGGAACACTGTGCTGTAGTTATTTGTTTACATGCCAGCCTCCGCCACTCCACCATAAACCAGAGTCTACCTCCTCCTGTCTGCAGCTTCTGGCCCAGCATAGAGCCTGCAGCACAGTAGGCGGGCAATAAATGTTAGTCGAACGGATGTTCCTCCTTCCCCTCCTTCTAATGCTGGAAGGAACCTCCAGGCTCCGAGCCCAAAGTTACCTGCCTTCCAAGGCTGCAGCGGCTCCCCTGGTGCTGGTCTGGAGGTTAAGGTCCCTGTAGGGCCTGGTGAGGAGCACGCCTGACAGGCCAGGCCTGGTGGCCATGCCCAGCCATTGGCCGACTGTCTGCCATCCACAGGAGGAAAGTTCTCCCTCTGCTCCAGACCGGCTCTTCAAAATTGTGTTAGTGGGCAATTCCAGCGTGGGGAAGACATCGTTCCTGAGGAGGTTCTGTGAGGACCGGTTCTCCCCGGGCATGGCAGCTACTGTGGGTGAGTTCTTGTCCCTGAGGGGCCCAGGCCAACAGGGAAGAGGGCAGTGGTGAGAAGGGAGGGGTTTGGAGCCCAGTGGGGAGGGGTGGTGGGGACTGGCAGCAGGGGCACTAACCTCTGCTTTGTTCAGCAGTGAGGCTGGGAGAGGCAAGGTGAAGGCCTTTCACAATTCTAGCTGCTAAGCTCATTCCGTGTGTGACGGGACCACTGAACGCTTCATACATCCAGCCTTGAATGAAACTGAACAGAACTGAAGGTGGCAACACTGGGCTTCAGGCCCCTTTGTCCTCCCTCGGAGCGTCGGTCTCCCTTTAGTCACTCCATCCCCACTTTCAGCAGGGCTGACCAGGACTCCTGTTGTCTAGTTACCTAGTGCTCCTGTACAAAAACACCACAAGTAATGTGGCTTTAAAGAACAGGAATTCATTGTCTCACAGTTTGGGAGACTAGGAGTCTGAATTCAGGGTTGGAGTCACCTCCATAGGAACTAACAACACAAGCAGGACTAGGCTCTCAATTTCTGTTGGCCCTAGGGAAAGATCCTTGTCTTCTTCAGCTTGTGTAGCCCAGGGTGTTTCTTGGTCTTCCCTGGCTTGCAGGTGGTCCTCCCATGGAGTATTCCTCTGGGGCGGTGTGTGTATGTGTGTGTGTGTGAGAGAGAGAGACTCTCCATGTCTGTTTTCCTTTTTTTTATAAGACACCACTCAGAAGGGTTTAGGTTTAGGACCCACCCTATACTGTTGTTGTTGTTGTTAGGTGGTGTCAAATCAGTTCTGACTCATAGCGACCCTATGCACCACAGAACGAAACACTGCCTGGTCCTGCGCCATGCTCACAGTCATTGTTATGCTTAAGCCCATTGTTGCAGCCACTGTGCCAATCCATCTCATTGAGCGTCTTCTTTTTCGCTGACCCTGTACTTTACCAAGCATGATGTCCTTCTCCAGGGACTGATCCCTCCTGACAAAGTATATAAGATGTAGTCTCGCCATCCTTCCTTCTAAGGAGCGTTCTGGCTGTACTTCTTCCGAGACAGATTTGTTCATTCTTTTGGCAGTCCATGGTATATTCAATATTCTACCCTACATTGGCATGACCTTATTAACATAACAAAAAAACAAAAAAAACCTGTTGTCAATTGAGGCGATTCTGACTCATAGTGACCCTATAGGACAGAGTAGAACTGCCCCATAGGGTTTCCAGGGAGCGCCTAGTGGATTCGAACTGCCGACCTTTTGGTTAGCTGCCGTAGCTCTTAACCACGAAGCCACCAGTGTTCCCAGCATAACAAAAGAAAACTCTGTTTCCAAACAGGATCATATTCATACATACAGGGATTAGGACTTCAGCATATCTTTTTGGGGGACACAATTCAATCCATAACACCTACCCGTACTGAGACCCATACCCTGCCACCACACACCCCATCCCCACAATGGGCCAACTCCTTCCTTGCCCTGTCCCTTCCTATATGTGTATGTGTGGACTCGGGGGGGATGCAGGAAAGTACTCTAGATGGATTAATGTGTTTCCACTCTTGGACAATATTTTATTTTAAAAGGGGCCTTTAATCCCTTAACCCAAAGTGGCAAGTTGCACTGAAATATATAGCAAGACCCAGGAGGAAAATAGTTTGAGGTACATGACTGGTTAGCTTCTACCAGGTTGAGTCACTCATACAAAGGCTAAATCCATTAAATGCTTACTGTACCTTTTAACCAAGTGGATAAATCAGCTATACTTGAAAATACATTGATATTATCTGAATATATTTATATGATCTGAATATTTACCAAGGGCTTTTATATTCATTATTTTAGTCTATCTTCACAACAACTCTGGAAGACAAGCATGGTTATGCACCCAGTATACAGATCAGGAAACTGAGGCCCAGAGAGCTTAAGAGGCTTGACCACTTTCCCATCAGCTGGTTAGTGCTGATTCCTCCCACACACGCATACACATACCTTCTATTCCATTGCACAGTATTCCTAACAATATTGAATTGTATGTTGTTAGTGCCCTGTGAGTGGTGAGGACAGTTATCTGCCACAGGAGGTGGGCAGAAGTTGGTGCAGGCAGGAGAGGCTCTTCTGTGCCTTTGAGGTGTAGAAGTCTTGGCCCCTCATCTTGCTCTGCACTAGCAGCTACACAGCCTTGAGAGGACATATTCCTGATCGGGCTTCGGTTGAAACATGAGGGATTTGGGTAGCTTAAGACTAGGAGTCCCTGGGTGGTGTAAACAGTTAACGCGCTCAGCTGGTAATTGAAAGGTTGGAAGACTGAGTCCTCCCAGAGGCACCTCGGAAGAAAGCCCTGGAGATCTATTTCTGAAAATGTCAGCCATAGAAAACCTTATGGAGCACAGTTCTACGCTGACACATGTGGGGTCAGAATTGGTTCTACCTGTAACTGGTTTTTTAACCTAAGGCTGCCCCCGAGCCTGGTCTCTGTCCAGACCACCTTCAGCCTTTGGCTCTCTCTAACAAGCTGGTTCTACAGGACAAATTGCCCTGCCCCAGAGCCCTGCCTGAGGAGACTCCATTCTCTGTCATCCTAAACTGCCCCAACTTCCAACTTTTCCTGCTAATGGGTTCTTCCCGCAGGCTGTCCCATCCTTACTACTGAGCCTTTTCCTCTGTTTCCTCCTTTCTGCCCCACTCCACCCAAAGACAGAGAGCATCCCAAAGGAAGGATCAGACCCCTGATGGGCAGAGGGCAGAGCCTATGGAGTAAACGCAGAAGAGCCCAGCCTTGCTGGGCCTGAGAGTACTGGCTGCGAGTGAGCCCGGGGCGCCAAGCGAGGTGGTGCAGGAAGGAGGACTGTGGGGAGGTGGGCTCGCCTTCCCAGGGGAGCATTGAGAATGGGGTGGACCCCCGCAAGTCATGGCTCAAGCACAGCCTGTGGGAGACAGGGGCACAGATGTCAGGACCTTTGTTCCTCAAAGGCATTGCCCTGAGCAGCCCATGCTGTGCGCCTCCCCTGACGATGAAATCGGGGTCCGTTTACATTTCTAACCTGTGCCGTGAGATGGAAGGCTCTGAAAAGAGAAAAACCAGACTAACTGGCACTTTCCAGGGGGCCAATTATGGAAACACCAACAATTTAGGGAGGGGAAAAAAAATCAAAGATTACAAATGAGGAATACGCTTCATCACACTGTGCAAAACATACCAGAGCAGCAGCTTAAATTAGTTTCCCTGCCATGCTACGTGCCTTGCTTTGATACACATGTCAGTGAGCAGGTTTCCCACCTGAAAGACGCTCCCTTTAAGGAGATAGGAGTCACAGTGCCATGGTCCTGGGGGCCCAAGCAGTCCAGCACTAGAATGGGGCTCTGGCCAAACACCTTGCCTACCAAAGGCAGCAGCCACAGCACTAGCATGTAACAGGGATTCAACTGTTCTTTAACTCTGACCTCCATCATCCGAGGTGTCACACTAACCATGGCTCCCACTCCCTTGTCAGACCATGATTGTCCTTTACCCTCAGCTTGTGCATAATGTGAGTTGCTGTAATACAACAGTGTGACTTGGGCCTCTGTTCCCTCATCTGTAAAATGAAGGTGTTGAGTTATCAGAGTCCTTCATCAGAGAAGAGTATGGGTGTGGCTCCACCATGAAGCATGGTTAGTTGTTCACAATGCACTGGAAGCTTCTTAATAATTGGAAGCAGGTCTGGTCCACTTAGCACCCTACCAGGCACACAGCAAACCAAAACCAAACCAATTTGCTGTCCAGCTGATTCTGACTCATGGGTGACCCCATGTGTGCAGAGTAGAACTGCTCCATAGGGTTTTCAAGACTTTTCAGAAGCAGATCACCAGACCTTTCTTTGTGGCACCTCAGAATGAGTTCGAACCACCAACCTTTCAGTAAGTAGTCGAGTGCTTAACCATTTGCACCACCCAGGGACTCCTTAGGCACACAGCAAGCATCCTTAAATGTTTGCTCAGTTGAAGGTCCCTGCAAGCTCTAATATTCCATGATTCTGTGACTGTGTCCCTCATTTATCTGTGTACTTTTCTAGTCTCATTGTCGCTATGCCAGTCTGGGCCAGTGTGATGGTCGCTGGCCACCTACTTCAGCAGATCCACCATGGCCCAGAGGGTCCATTCTGAGACCACCCTCTTACCTAAATCCCAAACAGCAATGGAACAGGAATGGGGGAGGAGAGGGAATTGTGTTCCATTCCAAAGTACTGAGGAACTTTACCCATGCTCTTCTCCCTTTTGCAAGCAAAATAGGCTTGGTTATTCAGAAAATTAGAGAAAGTGTATTGTTTGCAAAACTTCTATGTACCAACTACAACTCATTCTTGAGCCTGGCTTATCAAAGTGGTGCCTCTGCCCTAAGTGACTGAGACGTGACTGTGGGGCTTTCCCTCCAAGGAGGAAGCTCTTGCATAAAGAATCTTCCTCATGGTACCTCCATAAAAGAGGTATCCTTTCCCATTTCACAGACGGACAATGTTGAGCCCAGACACACACAAGTAAGCCAATCGAGTCAGAGTTCAAACCCAGTCTCTGCTTCCCTCACCCTGCCTACCCCATAGGAACCAGCCTATTCCTTCAAGAGCAGGTGCTTGGACCCTGTGGGTGTCCCGGTGATTTTAAATGATGGTTTTTGTAGAATGCTGGAGCTGGAAGGAAACACGGAAATGGTCCGTTCACATCCTCTCATTTTGTAGATGAGAAAATTGAGGTCTACACTCAATTCCACTCTACTTGATTATTACAGGCTAACGCTCCCTAGGGCCCACAACTCTAGGTCCAGTGCTCGTTCCACTAATCCACATTGTTTCCCAGCCTTCCTGCTTCAAATCACAGGCCAGAACCCAAGTGTTTTCCTGATAGAATGTATTCTGCCCTTTCTTGGCCACCAGTCCAGTTTCTATCCCACTCCTCAGCTCTACAGAGAAATGACTGAGGAGATCCTGTAGGGTTTTTCTTCACAACTACTTGCTGACACTCCCCACTCCAACATCCCACCTGCTTTAAAAGACAGCTTGGGCCTGTCTTCTCCAGAAAGGTTAACACCACCTTTCCTGCAGTACATCTGTCCAGCTGTAACCCACACCATCTCTACAACATACTTCATGGTGACAGGCAGGTGCTGACCAAGGTTGTAAGTTGGGGTGACCTCGATGTGACCATTGGGTGCTACAGCTGAACTTAAAGATCGTGAGCACCCAACTTATGCCCGACATAGCCTCTTTAAAAAAAAAAAAAAGTTGCCATCGTGTTGATTCTTACTCAAGGCAACCCCACGTGTGTCAGAGTAGAACTGTGCACAATAGGGTTTTCAATGGCTGTGATCTTTTGAAGTAGATCACCAGGCCTTTCTTCTGAGGTACCTCTGGGTGGACTCCAACCTCCAACCCTTCAGTTAGCAGCTGAGTGCATTAACCGTTTGCACCACCCACCTCCACTCCTCTACCACACCTCATTTTACAGATGAGGAAAATGAGGCCCCCAAAAATGAGGTGAAAGAAAGTCATCAAGGTCACACAGCTGGTCGGTGGCAGAGCTAAGACTGGAACTCAGAACACAGGTCTCCTGACTTCTGGAATCTTAGAACAGATCGCGGTCCTAGAAATGAGTCTAATCCAGGCCCTTCTGGACCCACGTTATTGTGTGTTGCCTCCCCTACTGGATTGTAACCTCTTTATGGTCTCCTACCGCACCCCAGCCCCTGTGGGCTTGCTTGTCTGCTTCCCCCGGCCTGCCTGTCTGTGAGAAGTACACTTTGTATCCAGCAGGGAGTCTCGCCAAGCTCACCACAGCACAGAATGCATTTTTCCAGGACTCCTTTGTCCACCTCACTCCCCACACGACAAAGCTGGTTTACCTCAGGCAAAGGAATTAGCCACTGAGGTAGAGCAGGGAGGCTGAAGGCAGCTCAGGCCTGGCTGTCCCAGCGTACCCACCTGCCTTTCCATTAAGGAGAGGGCCCCAACCCCTGGGGCTTTGTTTGGACCAGCTTGCAGGTTCCAGCTCTGGTAAACTTGAAGGTGTATTGGCAGTGGGTGGCTTTCCCCTGAGTTGTTATCACAAAGCAGACAATCTCTTCTCTCTCCCTGAGCACAGGCCAGGAAAGCCAAGAACACTCATACCTGGATTCAGCTCCCAGCCAGTTGCCATCTGTTTGGATGGGAGTATTAGCACTGGGCTGAAGGAAGCCACTGGGTGTCCCTGTGTCCAGAGTGGTGCTGCAGCAGGGAACCTCGGGGCTGGCCTTGCATCTCTCTGCAGTTGCTGACCAGTGTGGGCCAGGCACAACCTCCCTGGACTTCTATTTCTTCTTCTCACCGGGTGTGTGTGTGTGTGTGTGTGTGTGTGCACGTGCACGCACAGGGGGAGTGCTGTGAAGGTAGAGAGATGGCAAGTGAAAATTTAAAGCATTCTATCTACCAGTGGGAGCGGTCACTCTTTTTCTTTACCCAGTCAAGTGCATTTCTCCCTCTGGCTCTCATCTGTGCAGCAAAGGACATCTAGAGTCCCTGCTGGTCGTGACATTCTCGGAGTGGAAGACCTCTGCCTCTCCTCCACTCACCAGCTCATAATCCACTAGCCTTTGCCTGGAGAAAATGGCTGTGTGGCCTTTTCCATTTATTGCTGCTTTGTGATGTGTTTTGTCTCCTCTGTCTCTGCCTGTCCAAGCTGCTGTTGCTGTTTCCTTTCCTGAGCCCTCCAGGGTAAGGATCTCAGAGGCTGGGCCTTTTTGAAGGTAGGAGAGAAAACTCTCAAGTTCTAAGATCTGATACCTTAAGGGGGAAAAAGCTTCTGAACAGCTTTAAACATTTGTGAGGCTTCTTACTGGATGTAGGAGACAGGAATGTGGGCATCAAAGAGCCTCCACTAAGGTCCTGGTCTTTGAGGGCTGCTTTGGGATTCAGAATGCTTTTCACCGACCCTGTTCCTTCTTTCTGGGGTTGGGGACCTCCGATTGTGAATGGCTGCGATTAGGAGCTCAAAAGAAACCCATGTCATGAGGTGAACGATGCGTTTAATTCTCTCCCCTGCACGTTTCTCCTTTTCTGCCCCTCCTTCCACCTGCCAACCCCTCTCTCCCCCTCCCCCACATACTTGGTTCCTTCAAAGTGGCTGATGAGGTCTTAAAGTCTGACCCACCCCCCAGGAGCATTTGAGTTTTGTTAGGGAAACTTTGAAAATATTTTTAGGCAGAAAAAGAAGAAAAGAAATTAATTTGGGTACAGTCTCACCTCCATCTTCAATGAGAGAATAAATTCATGAGTACTAAGAACTGTCCTTGCACTTGTATGTTGCTTTAACACGTGTGATCTCATTTGGTCCTTATTATGGTGTCCAGTAAAGTAAAAGGGTAGGGATTATACTACAGTGAGGAAACTACGCCTCAGAGAGGTTAAGTGATTTGATCAGGTCACACAGCTAATGGCAGAGAAGGACCTGAACTCAGGTCTCAGGCATTCCTGTCAAGTACTCTGTCCATTACCCCACATTGCCTCCCAGAGCTGTCCCCTTGGCCTGAGCTGATTCCAGACACTTTGGAGGCATCTTCTCCTGATCTGGAGAGGAAGAAGCCTCTGAGCCAGGGAGCCCTGACAGCCCCGTTTCACTTCGCAGGGATTGATTACCGAGTGAAGACGGTGAACGTGGACGACTCTCAGGTGGCCCTGCAGCTGTGGGACACGGCTGGGCAGGAGAGGTGAGGAGCTCGTTGCCTCCTAGCTCCCTGACGCAGCCCTGCCTTCCCCCACTCCCCCACACAGGGTGTGCACCCACTGACCCGTGACCCTTCTGTGGTAGGTACCGTTGCATCACCCAGCAGTTTTTCAGGAAGGCCGATGGTGTCATCGTCATGTACGACCTCACAGCCAAACAGTCCTTCCTGTCAGTCCGGCAGTGGCTGAGCAGCGTGGAGGTGAGCTGATGACCTTCCTAGAAATACTCAGGCTTAACTTCTGCACCCCTTTCTTCTCTGCCTATCTCCAACCTGACCCATCTCACTTCACACCCTGACTCAGAACTCACCTTCTCCAGACACAAACCAATTCAGGCATTCATTTATCCATTCATCCAAGGGTCCAGTACCAGGCCAGTTACCGGGGGTTCAGAAGTGAACAAGGCAGGTACATTCCCTGTCCTCATGGAGAGTAGGGACAGGAAAAACACAGATTACATTGATAATCATATTATTATGGCTGAGATAAGTGCTGTGAGTAATTAGAATTGGATGGGAGTGGGGAACAGAATGGAGTGTCAGGGAAAGCTTAATAATTTAAATTGAGCCTCAACCACATTCTTCCCCCATTCTCACAACCACCTTTCCCCACCCCTGCACCTTTCTAGCTCCCATGGGCCCAGCTGTGCCCTGCCCAGGAGCCACATCATGCCGTGTTTCTGGGACCTCTGTCACAGCCCTTCACACAAGGGGAGGTTGATCTATAATGCGAGGGTTCCAAAGCCAAAGGTCAGGATAGGATCCAAGAGCAACTGTGTACCCCTTTGAACTCTGAATCATCTGTAAGGCTGTGCTTTCTTGATTTATACTTGCTAATATTTTGCTTTTAAGTGCTTTTTACTTCCTGGCCATCTGTATTTTCTTCCTCTCCTACTTGAATGCAGACTTCTCAAGGCCAAGGGAAATGTGGACAAGCCATTTACTTCTCTTTTCCGGGTCTCAGCTTATTCTTTCGTAAAATAGTCATGTAGGATGTCCCAATCCCTAGGACCAGCAGAATCCATCATTTGTCCATTTATTTGGGCAAAACAGTGTAAGGCACTGTTCTAGGCTCTGGGAATGATTAAAAAACCAGTTACTGTTGAGTCAGAATCGATTCATGGTGACCTTATGTGTGTCAGAGTAGAACTGCGCTCCATAGGGTTTTCAATGGCTGATTTTTCCAGAAGTAGATCACCAAGCCTTTCTTCCAAGGTACCTCTGGGTGGACTCGAACCACTATCCTTTCAGTTAGCAGCCAACCACATTAACCATTTGTACCAACCAGGGACTCCCTGGGATTATAGCAATGAATAAAAGAGGCAAATCTCCTACCCTTGTGGAGCCTATGTTCAACTCTCTACTCCAAGCCCCAGAAGACCTTTCACATCTCCTTGTTACTTATCACATGGTTGTAAGAGTATGTATTTACCAGCCCTATGCTGTGCTGGACTCCATGCCTCCTGTGGACAGAAGCTGTATCTTCTTTGCCCTTGTTACCCAGGTGCTTAGCACGGGGCCCTAGTGTTCAGCAAATGTTGGATGAATGAATGAACACTATATCTTCGTGAAGCCAGAACACTGAAGTTGTTAATTTCCTCATCCCTCTGGCCCTAAAATCTATGATTCTTCCCACACAAATCTGTTTCTCTTATAATTTTGACTGGCTGGGCCACTTCTGTTCTCTATTATTCATCCACATCCTTCTCAATACCACTGAACATAAAGAACAGAATGGAAGCCAGACTCAAGTGTTTCTCAGAATTTTTTTTTAATACAAATTATTCTTCACACTTACCATGGCTAAAATGCTTTCAATAGAGTAAGTTTTAAAATGAAGCAGATTGGCTCTATCCCAATCTAATGGAAGCAAATGGCATGGATAATCTGGAAGTGATTCCTATTTAAACTCTGGAATCTATGACATGATTTTTTTCTTTTTCAGTGGATGTTAAGCACCAGGAGAGACTTTAAGGATTACCTAATCCAGTGCTTTGCAAAATTTTCTTCCTTGGAGCCTTGGGATAGACTGAAGTTCCCCAGGGAAAGACTTAGTGATCACAATTCTGGGCCCCTCAACCCCCTCCCTTAGTCAGAGCTGCTCAGCTTCTCCCAGTTTTGTATACTGGAGGTCAAGGTACAATTGTGTTAGACAAAAGGGTTTCTCCTTGAAAATCACTGATGAACACAGCCGCCTCATTTTAAAATGAAGAAATTGAGGCCATGGCTTCTCTAAGGTCATCTGTTCTTTTCCCAGTCACAGACATTTCATGTCCCCCAATATCTAAATTTTGACAAATACTAGAGCTGGGCAAAGGCAGTCCAAGAGGTCTGGGACTAATGGTAATGGATGGAGACAAGTTTATGGAACTGCACTCTCTGCCGTCATTAGAGGCTTCTATTTGCACAGAGAGCCTGGGAGCTAGCAGGAGAGGTGGAACCTCAGGGTGAATTTGTCGGTGGTGATGAAATCTCAAGCGGGCTGCCATCACAGCTAGAAGAAGGAGCTCAGTCCTTCTCCAGAAAACTTTGCACCAAGCACTGGACATTTGGCACTTTCCTGCGTCGGAAAGGACTGAAAGCATCATCAGCACATGCATCAGCTCAGAAGCCTTGGTGCACCCCTGGGCTTGGGAAGCCAGGTGGAGATGGTAAATCTATACATGGTTAATTCAGAATGATTTATGTGTTGGTGGCATTTTTCTGTATAATTTGTAGTATGAGTTTTTCTTTCTTAAAATTTCAGCACAAGTGGCAGTCAAACTCTAAATGGCGATTCCAAACCTGGATGAGCACCCCCTGTGGAGCTTTTAAACAAAGCAGATGCCACGGCCTTCTCTCCCAAATGGAATGGTTTAGGATCTGGAAGTTAAAAAACAAAAAAAGTAACAGCTGCCCAGGCAATTTTGATTCTCAGCACCGGTACCGAGCCTAAACAAGTCCTTCTCAAATGCTAATATATGTGAGAATCTCTTGGGAATCTTGTTAAAATGCAGAATCTGATTCAGCAGGTCTGGGTTGGGGCCTGAGATTCTGCATTTCTAATAAGTACAAAGGTGAAGCCAGTGTTGCTGGTCCAGGGACCATACTTTGAGTAGCAAAACTCTAAATCATTTTCAAAGATGGTTGTGATCCTTTAATGAGAATTTCCTGAGTATGTTGCCCATGCCCAGCACTCACTAGGTACTCTGGAGATCTCTGTACAATAGATTCATGAAACCAGGGCTTTGAACTGGTTCATTCCAGTTCAAACCTCTGCTGAGAATTTGCATTTCCACCCCAGATATACTGAATCAGAATCTATATTTTAACAAGATCCCCAGGTGATTTTTAGTATAATAAATTTGAAGAACCACTGCTCTACTAGTGGAAACCTTGATGGCGTGGTGGTTAAGAGCTACGGCTGCTAACCAAAAAGTCAGCGGTTTGAATCCACCAGGCACTCCTTGGAAACCCTATGGGGCAGTTCTACTCTGTCTAATAGGGTCACTATGAGTCGGAATCGACTCGAGGGCAACGGATTTGATTTTTTGGCTTGGTTGTACTAGTGGTTCTCAGAATGGGTCCCTAACCAGCAGCATCACATAGGAACTTGTTAGAAATGCAAATTCTCAGCAGGGGTTCATGCCAGAGAATGAACCAGTTTGAAGCCCTGCACAAAACACATTCGGTTCAGTGGCTCAGGGTTGAGAAGCAAGTACAGGAGGCTGTGTTAGATGGCAAAGTATGTGTTCAAGGTGCGGAACAGTGGCATCATAAATGCAATTATTCTCAAGATTCTTGAAAAGCTAAGTCATTCTGCCTTGGCAACCAGCAATCAGAGGTGTCAGGTGATAGATTAAAACTTGACACCTCATTTGATCTGAGGGGAACTGAAAATAATAAGTACTTTATATTTGTGGAGCACCTTATTTTTCCAAAGAGCTCCAAGCACTTTACCAACTCCCTCGCCTGCAGAAGGGAGGATGGAGGGGGAGCTTTAATAACAGTCTTCAAGGCTCTGAAGCCTTATTATTAAGAGAATGGTGGCCAGCTGTTCTCAGTGCCTCTTCCTCCCTAATCCTGGAAAGCAGTACAAGAAGAAAGAGCTTAAATTGCTATAGATTATACATGGGAAAGACTTACTCTTGGAAGAAGTTGTATGGAACAGGAACAGATGCTCAGGGGAGGTAGCTGGGTTCCCTGAAAAGGAAGTTCTTACCATCCCAGCATGGCCACTTCCTGGCCATAAAACTTTGGCCAATCACTCAGTGAAGGAATAGACCAGATACTCTGAAAGGGTCCTTCTGGCCCCCAAGTTCTATGGTGTATGGGATGAAAGGGACCTAATGGCAGTCCTAGCCCAGAGAGTAGCAAAATCCTATGCCACAGGTGAACTCCTTTCCTGTTTTATGAGGTAGGAGGATCCTGCCCTCACACTGTTCTACCCCACCTGCCCTGTCCTCTTCCCACCTAGACAGCTTTACCTTGCCTGCTGGCCTTCTGGGACCAGACACACTCTGTGCTGATTCTCTTATCATTTTACATTTCCTATGCACCTTTGAGGAAACCAAAGCAGTTAGTCCTTCCTAGCAACTCACGCCCACACCCTTGTCATCACTGTTGGGTAGAACTGGTTCAACCTGTCCAGTTTGGAGAAGAATCTGGTTGGGCTCTAAGGGCCCCTATGTTTAGACCGTAGCACAAACTGGACATCTGAAGACTTTGGGGCCTGTATCAGGTAGAGAAAATGGAATTTGGTACAAGACCAAATGGGCTGGTAACTACCCGAAATCCAGATGCTTGGTCCCCAGTGTCATGGTCCTGAGTCATTGAACTTCTTTTAGATCTCTGCCATTCTAATAGTGCTATGATGTTAAGGCTAGAAGTCAAGGAAGTGGAATATGACTGGGGTCTTTAAGCCAAATAGACTAATCTTTGATTTCGTCTCTTTTGTATCCATTTTTAAGGACCCCTGGTGGCACACTGGTTAAAATCCTTGGCTGCTAACCAAAAGGTCGGCAGTTCGAACCCACCAGCCACTCCTCGGGAGAAAGATGTGGAAGTCTGCTTCCATGAAGATTTACAGCCTTGGAAATTCTGGGGGCAGGTCTACTCTGTCTTTAGAGTCGCTATGAGTCAGAACTGATTTGATAGCAGTGGGTTTTGGTACCCCTTTTTGGGTGATGAAACATTAGAACTGGAAGCAAACTTGGAGATTAATGCAACCTCTTCTTTTATAGATGAGAAAAACTGAGATCCAGAGAGAGGAAGTGACCTGTCCAGAGACCCTCACAGCTTGTCACTGGTGCAACCAGAACTAGACTCTAGGGCTTTGCCATGCATTATGCTTCTATCTAGTCACATGGGCCATTGTTGAAATCTGCTACTGAAAAATAGGTGTTCATTTCTTTTTCAGTTCTTCTAGCTTCAGCCTCAAAGCAGAACAGCTTTTCAGTTCAAGGGGGGCAGGCCCACTTCCCTCTACCTTCCTGGGCTGCTAGCTAATTCATATTCCATGATCTTTGTCGTTGGTGACAATGTACAGCACAGAGCAAAAAATAGCAGTTTGATTTTTTTTCCCACGTTCCAAGTTGAGTTTGAAGTGCTGGCAGTTTAAAACGAACTACACAAATAAATCTTGTTTTGACTCATAGTTCAGGGGGTGGATAAATATGGAAAGCCCCAAGATATAATTTTGCAGTCATTTTTTTCTTAGCATAACTTCATGCTTTAATGTGCTGAGAAATTTTTCATTCTGGCTACAGAGAAATAGCGGCACTATCCTGGCTAAGTGCTTTTTCTTGCCTCCCAGCAAATAGATATTAAAACACACACACACACACACACACACACACACACACACACACACACACATACCCTACAAGCAACCAAACCCAGCAGCGGCACATTCTGAACTGAATGCCAATCCTCTGCTCCGAGTTGACAGCTCTTGTTATTTAAAGTCAGAGATGGATACTCTTTTGAATTTCAACAGTTCTGTCTTCCAACAAGCTGGAGTTCACAGCAAGGCAACCAAAATGATCGAAGGGGTAGAGAGGCTTCTGTGTCAGAGGCATAGAGCAGAAACAAGCTTCAGAGGCCTATTTTACAGTTTGGAGAATGGGGGTTCGGAGAAGATGAGTGACTCTGGTGAGTCACACAATGAGATGGTGGCAGAGCCTGAGTTCTCTAAAGAGAGATCGGGTGTCTGGCTAAGGAGTTAGGATTTCTTCACTCTGACCTGCCATGCCTAATGGATTTTACCAACATCTATAAAAATATCAGCAACAGAGGTTGGGTGAGGCTTAGACTTGTTCACCAAAGCCCCAGAGGCTAGAAGGAAGTACACTTTGGCCTCTTAAAAAGAAGTGTTGCTTCTCATCTAGTGGATAATTATGAACGTCTTTGTGCCAAGAAGGAGTCCCTGCGTGGGGCAAATGGTTAAGTGCTCAGCTACTAACCAAAAGGTTGGTGATTCAAATCCACCCAGAGGCTTCTCAGAAGAAAGGCTTGGCAAATCTACTTCCAAAAGATCACAGCCATTGAAAACCCTATGGAGCACGGTTCTACTCTGAAACACATGGGGTCGCCATGAGTCGGAATTGACTTGATGGTAACTGGTTTGTGCCAAGAGGTAACACAGGTTGAAAATCTCATTAGGTATGAGAAAGGTATGAAGTTTAAGCAGATAACTCAAGACTTTTGAGGTTAAAATCAGAGAGGACCATGAGACACCCAGCCCATCCTCAGTCCCCGTGCCCCTGTGTCAGAAACCGGTCTTAAGCCAGGGTGATGATGACCAGCCAGTCGTGATATTCGACATATCCTTTGTCTGGCCTTATGTGTGTGTTTACTTATTTTTGCCATATATTTGGAGAAAGACCTAATTCTCCTTTATTGGTGGCAGGCCAGCCCCAGAGAGGGGAAGCGAGTTGTCCGGGGTGGTTGCAAAGGGAGACAATGCAAAGAACAGAAACCACAGCTCCAAGTGGTTGCTTTGCTTTTCCCCTGCTCCTTCTAAGCTCTTTCATTTTCATATCTAGGAATTGTTTTTAAAAAGAAAGAAGACTGCCCCTTCTTTTCCCATGAGTCAGCACTGCTGTTTATGGTGCAGAGGGCTCCAATGTTGGGCTTATGAATCATTCCCTACCTCATCCTATTCAGTCATTGAGGATCCATTGTCCCCCCAGTCCAAGAAATAACAAAATCCAGGTTAGAATTCTGTCCCGAGATTTAAATTCTGATGCTCATGTTTTCAGAGCGTTTCCATGTCAAAAAATCCCACAAGCCTTAGTCATTCCTCACACATAAATCTACAAATATCTCTCTGTCGTGTGCTCTAAACAGCAAGCCTTTTGGCCCATTTCCCTGCTTCCTCCTCTTCTTTTTCTGTTGCACAGCATAGTTAGAGAATCGGGGTATTCCCAGGAACTAACCCTCTGGTTAATAGGGAGCCACAGCATTCTATATATGTCATATGTAGGTTTCTCAATTTTAAATAATTGGAATATGATACAATCCACTTTACAGTACACATAGTTTAATCTATTTTTGTTGGGTCAGAAGACACTGTAAGATCTTGTAGTGCCTTTGAGTCATCATTAAAACCTGTTGCCATCAAGTTGATTTCAACTCAGGATGACCCTGTTGGACAGAGTAGAACTGCTCCATAGAGTTTCCAGGGTTGTAATCTTTATGGAAGCAAACTGCCACATCTTTTTCCTGTGGAGTAGCTAGTGGGTTCAAACCACTGACCTTTCAGTTGGCAGCCTAGTGCTTAACCTCTGTGCCACCAGGGCCCCTCGTCATGACAAAGGTTAATTACCATCTTACCATGGATATGTGGAAATACTGTTTTTAGAAAGTTCTAGTTAAATCGACACTAGATAGCAGAGAGTTTATTAGAAATAAGAAACCAGAGAAGAAAGTTAGAGAGTTGTAGACTCCTACACTAAAGGCTCTTCATAATTCAGAGACTTTGTTGTTGAATGTGTAGACTAAGGAACCACTGAGGCTTAATTTCAAGCATAGTTGCATTTAAACTTAAAGTAGGTGTGCCTATCAGATGGACTTTGGACGTTTATTTGACATGGTAAGGTAAAGAAGCTGAAGAATTGGCAAAACTATAACTGCTTGTTAGCTTCTGTTATTCCACAGCCCTTCCATTTAGTAAAACACTTAGCTACAGTGAATAACTATTTCTTACCAAATTATGATTAAAAGGCCTAATTAAATATTTCACAAAGTAAAAATAACAACCCGCTTAAATGTGAACATTACCATATTTACTCACTTAATAGCTGTGCGCCCTGGACCCTTTATTTGCCCTCAGAAGAGGCACATGTACATTCAGTTTACAAGGGAGGAGGCAGAGACCCTGGGTGCAGGTTCCTGGATGACCTGCCACAGCCACTGGAGGAGTAAATAGGGTTGATCCATTGAATCAACCTGTTACTTCTGGCCAGCAAGTACAGCCCCTCATGGGGGCCTTCTTCAGAGCCAGAGCACCCAATGACAGGGAGCTGCTGGACCCCATGTAGGGACCTCCAGTTAGGCTCACAACAGTCATCTGTGAGCACCCACAGTGGCCCAGTACTAAGAATTTAACCCTCAGGGAGCTTATGTGCCCAATGTGAGGCTCCTGGAGATGCCGCTTGTAATCAAAGCAGCCTCCAGACAGCTTCAAACCAGGTTGCATGAATTCGCTCAGTTCAGTCTGTTCCCCTTAGACTGAGTCTAGTCACTTAGGAATGCCCTCAGGGGCTCTGAAAGCCGCCCATAGTTCAGTGGTATCATCTATCCCCTCTTCATCCTGCTACCCACTCCCCAGCACACCCAGGGACTCTGTGTGCTCCACCCAAGATCCAAGGAGAGTGGTGAGGAAGGGAGAGGTCTTTGCACAGATAGGGACCGGGAGGCACCCAGAAGGCAGGCCTTGGGCGCTTTGCAAAAGTTTTGTAGACTGAGCCTCTCAGAGAAGGTGGCTATCTCCTCTCTACTTTCTGGATGACTCTATCATCACCCGTCCTGTCATGGCAGCAGGGGATTCTCAAACTAGATTGTATCTTCCCAGAGAGCATTTTAAGACTGCCCTTATGAGTTCTCCTTATGGAGCTTCTCTCAGTTGGTTGATTATCTCTTCTGCAGGAATCTGTGGGAGACCACATCCCTGTTCTTCTGCTGGGCAATAAAATTGACAACCAGAAGGAGCGAGAAGTCCCCCGGGGCCTCGGAGAACAGCTTGCCAAGGTAAGGAACAAGCATTTCTGTCTCTCTGGGTAGGGTGGGAATCCCCAAGGGCAGTTGGGCCCAGGAGCCTTTATGGGAACCTTCTCTGGAAGCCCTGTGGGAAGGAAGCAACTGGGCAAGAAGGGTGTCCTGGCATCATGGGACACCCAGCTCCTATGCATTTAGAACTTTCCAGAGAAAGCCACAGATTGCAAGTTGGAGCTGGTTAGGGCCCAGTAGAGCTTGGGGAATTATCCTAAACTCTGTTACATGTAACACAGAATTATAAATTATGATATAAGAAGTTACTTAATTCAGTCCTCCATCTGATACTTGAATCACATTCTCTGTGTTCCTCCTTGATCCCCTTCAGAGATGAAAAACTCACTATCTGTAAGGCAACTTGTTCCTCTGTGGACAGCTCTATTAGAGAGTTCATCCTTTCTATCAAGATTAAGCCTCAAAGCTATAAAGTCAAGATAAACTGAGGGGATAAAATAAGCATCAGCCTTCTTGCCCCAGAAGGGAGCTAGTGGGGCTTAATGGAAATCAAGCTAGAAAACAAATAGGAAGTGCCCATTTCTTGGCTTCTAGTGCCTTGGAGTTTGGTTTTCATGGAACCAAGGAGGACAGGATCACATTCTAGCCCTATGATTCCATAATTCTTAGTTTGCTCATTCTAATCAGGGACTCATGACCTCAGAACCTGGGAAAACTAGCACAGATAGTAAGAATCAAGGAGAAAGGAAGAAGAAGGGCTTGGCAGGTGTTCATGTGGAGGGTCACTAGGCAATTATGTGTCCACAATCCCTCATCCTCGATTTCTAAATCCAGAAAGCTCTGAAAACAGAAAGGTTTTCTGCATTTCATCTGCTAAAAAATAAAGACTGAAACTGAAATGAGACTATTTATGGTCTTTATTTACCTCAATTTGTGTGACTATTCATATGTTGAATTACAGAGTGCTGCCCCAGGCCCACTGAAGGTATTGTGTAATATATAGTATAAAACCAGTTGCCACTGAATCTACTCTGACTCATGGCAATCCTATGTATATCAGCATAGAACTGTGCTTCATAGGGTTTTCAATGGCTGATCTTTCAGAAGTAGATCGCCAGCCCTTTCTTCTGAGGGGCCTCTGGGTGGACTCCAACCTCCAACCTTCCGGTTAGTAGCCAAGAACATTAACCATTTGCACCACCCAGTCACCCCAATGGACAGTACATACATATATCACTTTTCTAAAATCCAAAACGTACTGGGTTGCCAAACACATCTGTCTCCAAGGATTTTGGAAGGAACTGTAGACCTGTATTACTATTATTCCATTTTCTTTTCTTTTTTCTTTGGTCAGTGAAAAAAAAAATTGAAGTTTAGAGAAGTTAGTGGTTTATTCAAATTATCGCAGAGCTTATCAGCAGTGGGGTCAGAACTGGAGGCTAGAAGACAAATCTTGTCTTCTTACTCCAGGTCCTCTGCACTTTCCACCCCACCACGTCAGCTCTTTGACAGTCTGACCCATAACCAGGTTCTGAAAGAAGTGGACAGGGAGAAATGAAGTGTGTGGGGCTGCGTGAAGAGGGCAGAGGCTGGAGCTGGGACCTGTGGGTGTGGACCAGGAAAGTGGATTCAGAGCCAGCTTTTGCAAAGCCTCTTGATCTGCAGCCACAGAGCAAGCATCCTCATTCAACTAGCCCGCATCACCACAAAGATCAGCCTCCAAGAAAAGACTGTCTAAAAGCAAGGGCTCTACACCATGAGCATTGTCATAATGAAGCAGGAAGTCTATTGATGGGAGTGATAGATGGAACAGGACGAGCCTTGGCCAAGGGCTCCCCCATGCACATAGCACAGCCCCAGCCTAACGAAGTGATGGACACTTTTCCTGGGGCACCAGTGCTGACAGCCTGGGCAGCTGAAGTGTTAATGAACCGGTGAGAGGAAAATTCCCATGGGCGGGCCTCAGTGTTTTCTGCCCCAAGGTCTATGGAACGCCAGCATCCTGGGAAAAACATGCTGCTGGGAGCCCTGCCATGAAGGAAACGTGTGACCTGCACAGGGCAGCCGCGTGCCCTCTCTAGCCTCAGTTTCCTGCCTGTGAAATGAAAAGAACATTGCCTGTCCTAGCCTGCGTGTCCTTGCCTGCATCCCAGGGCTGGTGCGAAAAGGAAGCGAGGATATTCCTACCTGAGTGCAATTTGAGAATGTAAATCAGGAAGGCAGCGTAAGGTTTTGTTGTTTTACAACTGTTGCAGCTCACCTGAGAGATGGTTACAGAACTTGCATTAGTCAGAGAGCCTGAGGAAACGGAAATTAACCATGTACTGACTCAGCTGGGGGAGGGTCGAGGAAACTAAGGGGGACTGGAAGGGGAGCCCTGGTGGCACAGTGGTTAACAGCTATAGCTGCTAACCGAAAAGTCTGCAGTTTGAATCCACCAGCCGCTCCATGGAAACCCTATGGGGCAGTTCTGTCCTGTCCTATAGGGTCGCTATGAGTTGGAATCAACTCAAAAGCAACGGGAATTTTTGTTTTCGGTTTGGTGAGAAGAAATGGGGCTGTGGGTAGATGCAGACAGGTTGCCCCCTACTCCCCACAACTGTCTCTACCCTCCCCCAGTACTCTCCTTTTATTCCTTCTGTTCTATGATTCTAGGAGAACAGTCTGATCTTCTATGAATGCAGTGCCTATTCTGGTCACAATGCCAAAGAGTCCCTGCTCCATCTAGCCAGGTAAAAGAGACACAACTCATCAGGTAAAGCTGTGCCAGGTCTGGTGGGAGGCACTGCCTTCACCTCTGCCTGGGACCTTCTGAGTAGAGGAGATGGTGGGCCAAGCCTTTGTGTGGGATTTCAGGCGTAGGAGTAGGCCTTCTGAAACATAATAGTGATGAAAAAGAAAGCCTCCCAGCCTGTCGTTTGCCATTGCAGAGTCTTTCTTCTAAGTATTAAATGCTGCCTTTATCCCCAGGGATTCTCTTTTTAAATGCAAATAATCCTGGGAAAGGTCATAGCATAAGACCCTCATCACTGGCAAATACTTTAGCAGGGATTAGTTGGCTGCCAGCTAGGAGCAAGAATGGGTTATAATATGGGTTCCTGGGGGAGGGGGAGGAAGAGGAGCCAGGGAGAGGAGGGGCTGTTGTGGGAAATCAGAGGCACCCAAGGTAATGGGACTGTTTTCATGTGTTGCTAAAAGGACTGGTCCCGTGGACATATTGATTCCTTAAGCCCCTGACTATACCAAAATTAAAACAAAACCACACTGGGCCCCATTTTCAATATTTGGGCATTCATTTCATCCATCCATCCATCCATCCATCCATCCATCCATCCATCCATCCATCCATCCACCCACCCACCCATCCATCCATCCATCCATCCATCCATCTATCCACTGAACTAATAGTTAATAGTGCCCATTTTGTGCCCAGCACTCACTCTGAGGCATTTAAAAAACATTTTTATTTGAGTAATTAAAAACTCAGAATAAATCCTTCTATACATTAGAGAGGTTATGGGGTTATGGAGTACCATGAGAAAAAGTTCTAGCTTTTCTCTGACACTGAGTCCCTGGGCAAGTCCCCCTGCCTCTCTGAGCTTCGTTGGTCATGTAGGGACATCAATCATGTCGTCCCTGCCCACTCACAGGTTGTCCTGATCATCAAAGAAGGTGCTGAAGGTGAAAGTGCTTTAAAAGTATAAAGCAGGGATAAGATATTTATCATTATTTTTAATCCTCCACCTCCTACATTTAATCTGGAGCTGTGTCCACATGGGACAACCATTATGTAGAGTTAAGAATCAACAAATATATCTTTGGAGCCTCTACGGTATGCCTATTACTGTGCTCAGCTGCTGCAGAGATGCAAAGGATCCATCTGTAACCGTCAAGCAGCTTATTTTCTGGTGAGGGAGGAAGCAGTGCATTATGATGCTGGGTGAAGGGCTGTAACACCTGAGGAGTCACACTGCTATCAGGGGCTCTTAGACTGACCTACAGGATCAAGGGAGGCTTCCTGGAGGAGGTGTCTTGAAGGGTCCATGTTGACTAAACTCTCTGGATTTGCAATTACAGTTAGGAACCTGGACTCCTGAGACGTAGACTTTAAATACTGTCTCTGACCCTCTGATGTGGCTGAGTTCTCTTCTTATTACCCAAATGGCCTGTAGCCTGAGGGTGGGTGGTCCATGTTGCCAGCTCCTGGGCCTAGCAGCTTCTCTAGTACTGATACTACATCTTCCCCCCTCCCAGGATCCTCAAGGAGCAAGAAGACACAGTGAGGGAGGACACCATTCAGGTCGGCCGCCTTGCCAAGAAGAAATCCTGCTGTGGCTGATAGGAGGCCTCCCAGGACTATCGTGGTCGAAGCCTGAGGTCCCAGAGTCCACCCTACAACCTGCACATGGCCTCCTACGTAGATGCCATCCAGCAAGGCCCACCAGACCTTTGTCCTTGTCAGTGACTTGCCTCCCTCAAAAGGGAGGGAAGCACATTGAGTCAGGAGAGCTACTCTTGGGGCATCTTGGGGTCTTTCCTTTCCCTTCTCGCTCTAGGCCCCAGGTGTCCATTCCTTCTTTTTCAGCTCAGTTTCCTGGGGGAAAGGAAACAGATGGGCTTTTCCAGAACAGCCACTACGTGCCTTCTCCATCTCCCTTCTCCTCCCCTTGCCCTTAGGAGCTACAGCCCTGCAGTTGCCAAGGCAACCATGCAGGTCCAACTTGCTGCTTCCTGCAGGCCAGAGGATGTACTGCTTGGGTGATGCTGAGGTAGTTTGTCCTGCTTGGGCTCCTGTTCTCTGGAGACCAATGAGATATCCTTGGTATATGCTTCATGGACCTTGGGATACCCATGTTGTTGAGAGAAGGAAACCAGAACGCCCACATTCTATTTCACCACCACCACGCTGGGTCCTTCTCCTTCCCAAATTCACATCTTCAGGGACCAGCCTCTCGGCAGCCACCATCCCGCTGCATTTGTTCCTCAGGTTCTCTGGAATGGTGCCTTGCAAAGAACCCACAGCCTTTCCTCCCCACCGCCCACCCACAACCGTGGCTCTGAGGTAGACTGTGGTGATCAATTTATGCCTGGGGTTAAGGAGTAGGCTTACTTCCTACTTAACTTTGATGAAGAGATGAAAAGAAAACTAACAGGAAAAAAACCATCTGCTGCTAAACAGAGAGACCATTTCTGGAGGGTATAAATAAGGTATATACAGCTATATAAAAGCCATTTTCTAAATGTTTCTCAAAATAGCTCTGCAAAAAATCGTACATGATGATTAACTGGTAGATTGACATGCAAGCAATGAGGCCCAACACTAGGTCCATAGTTACCAACTTCATTTTATTTTATTTTACTTTATTCCAGAGATGGTATTTAAAAAAAAAAAAAATCTGTGGCTGTGATGTTGACATTTTGCTGGTGCTGAGAAGTGAACAGAGTGTATAGCTGCTGGCTTCAGCACCCCAGTGACTGCAACAGCACAGGGCACTTTGAATAAAGGGAATGATCTGGAGCTGTATTCTGTTTCCTTCAGCTGAGTGGGGTTAGTTCCTAGTCCCTGACAGTATGCTCGCATCACTGACTGGCTGTCAGGGGTGCTGGCAAGGAGGGCCTCCCTGCTCTGGTGGAATGTTGGATGTAAAGCTCACTGTCCACTAAAATTCTAGGACTACAGATCCAGACCCCTACAGGAAAAATGGGCAATGCACACCCAAGTGGAGTTCCTGGGTGGCACAAACAATTAAGTGCTTGTCTGCTAGCCGAGATGTTGGTGGTTCAAATCCACCCAGAGGTGCCTGAGAGACAGGACTGGCGATCTGTTTTCAAAAGATCACAGCCTTGAAAACTCTTTGGAGTAGTTCTACTTTGCACACACAGGGTTGCCATGAGCCACAATCGACTTGAAGGCAACTAACAACACCCAAGTAGGGCAAGAGGGAAAGAGAGGAGCACAGAGTGTCCACAGGTCTCTAAGAAGGTGGTTCAAGATGATTCCACACAGCCAATAGGTGGGAGACACCACTGGGCAGAGTCCCCAAGGGTGTGGACCCCTGCAGTCTCCTCCTTGGCTTCCCAAAAGAGTCAGAGCCCCCATAGGTAGGTCACCAGGCAAGTGCCTACCTCGTTTCTGCAGACTTCTTTCTCTCATTCATCACTTGTAGGGACCAGAGAGCCCATGGAGGGTGCAGAATAAAACCCAGGACTGAGCCCATGATCTTGGGCAAGCCAGCTCTCTCCCTGGGCCACCATCTCCTTATCAGTAAAATGGGTGAGCTATTTGATGTTTTGGGCTCTTCCTGTTCTGAGTGCTTATAATGACATATTCAGTTTTCATAGTAGGTATAGCCCTGAATCCCAGTACAAGGTTGACAGGGACAACAGACTTCTTCCTTAACGGAAGGCAGTGGTGATGGTCTTATTAGTGGGATATGTGGGGGTACATGGCTCACCCAGATGTGGCCTCCCAACATCTGTGTGTGTGTTGTGTGATCGTGTGTTCTTGTGTATGTGTGGAGGGTGGAATAGAAGGTAGGGGTGGCCATGGAGAAAATAGACCTGCTCACCTGTTTGGGTCAAAAAAACAAGATGGCAATAGAGATTTATGGGGCAAGTAGAGCTATAATTGGTATTCCCTGGACGCACAGATTCCTTCATTTCTTGTTGGGAACTGCAGCCATTTGTAAAAAGTGCATTCAGAGTTTAGAACAGGGTGAGATGACGCTGGTGCTTGGCTTTCCAGCAGGCTGCGTAAATCCCTACAATGCCTCAAGGTCCAGACAGAGAGAGGGACAGGGAGGATCTTCAGGCCTCTGTTGTTTCCTCCTCCAACCCCATCTGAAAAAAGTGTGGAGTACAGGGACATCAGAAAGACTGTGAGATGATCTTTGTCCCCAGATCTTAGCCTCCTCCCCGTTCTCTCTTCTTTTTAAGCTACCAAAGTGGCTTAAAGATCAAAGCTGTCCCAGTAGCTGTCAGCCTGTCCCAGAGCACAAGATTGTCAGAAAAATCCTCTGGCTCTAACTCATGTACATTGCTATAATGACCTCGAGCAAGACGCTTAATCAGGCTTCCTGTCCTTGTCTGTAGAGTGGAGGTTTCAATGTCTGCTTCGCAGGAACATTGTAAATACTAAATGAGATAATGTGTATAAAGTACTTAGCACAGTGTCCAGCACATAGTAGGTGTTAATATGTAGGGGTTATTAATGTTGTCAACATCTAGTTGCTGCCCACAACATTTGCCTTATGTCAGATTTAGTACCAACTAACATTTTCTAAGCATCTACTCAGAACTGGGCACATTCACAAACACTATCTCATTTCAGCACCTGGTTGCCCAGCCCATTTGCCTAGGTCCTGAACTCTTACCTGGCTTTGCCCCTAGCATCACTGTCTTTTGTTGTTGTGGGTTTCTTGGTTTCCCTCTCCACCCAGACTTTTACCCAAATGCCCTGGTTTTCCTACCAGTGTCTTATCCTGCCAGTGCCTACTGTCTGATTTCAGCCCACAGTCAACTCTCTCTCTCTCTCCCTGTCATTCTCCAGGACTCAGCAGCTCCTACCTGGTCCCAGCTCCTGGTGTCTCCTGACCTGTGCTCATCACCATCCCTGACCTCACACCTGCTCCCTATTCTGACTCCTTGTGCTTCTTCTGGAGTCTGCTGCTGCCCTCAGCCCTGAGCTGCCAAATCAGAAGCTTCATCTCCAAACCAATGGCCCAGTTGCCTTGCTCCTTGTCTAGCATTGTTTTCCTTTACAGTCTCTTTGGGGTATTCTCTGTTCCCCTGTGACACTCTAGCTTTCCCCCACTTCTCGCCATACTCAATGTACTTCATTCTCAATACCCCCACCCAATCTTGAACTCCCATCCTCCCTACTCTCCCTCTGGGCCCACCCTAAACCTTACCTGTCCACTCTATCAAACATGGCTCAACCTTTTGTCTCTATCACTAGAAGTCACTGCTGCAAAGATCTTAAACCAATTTCAGCTAAGGGTTAATGTAAGTGGTGACTCCCAGGCTACACTTTAACATAGTACTCTAAGGGAGGAAAAACTTTAAACCAAAGGAATGAGTCTCTAGTGATGGAATACTAAGCACCATAGTGGGTCATAGGGGTCAAATATTTCAGGACAGAGCTGTGTTCTGTACTTCTCTCAAAGACCTCAGTTTGCTTCTTATATTTTGGGGCTCTGTTGTTAGGTGCAAATATGTTTATAATTGTTATGTTTTCTTGATTGACCCTTTATCATTATAAAATATCCTTTGTCTCTAGTAACAATTTTTGTCTTAACATCTATTTTGTTTGATATTAGTATAGCCACTCCAACTCTTTTTTTGGTTACTGTTTGCTTGGTATATCTTTTTCCATCCTTTTGCTTTCAACCTACGTGTGTATTTGAATCTAAAGTGAATCTCTTGTAGTTAACGTATAGTTGGATCATGTTTTTTAATCCATTCTTCCAGTCTCTACCTTTTAATTGGACAGTTTAATCTGTGTACATTCAATTACTGATATGTTAGGGCTTATGTCTGTCATTTTGTTATTTCTTTTCTATATATCTTTTTTATTCTTCTATTACTCCATTACTGTCTTCTTTTACATTAAATAGATATTTTTAGTGTATCATTTTAATTCTGTTGTTATTTCATTTACTATATTTTTTATTCTCTTTTTTTAATTGTACTTTAGATGTAGGTTTACAGAGCAAATTAGTTTTTCATTAAACAGTTAATACACGTATTGTTTCGTGACATTGGTTGCCAACCCCATGACATGTCAACACTCTCCCCCTCTCGACCTTGGGTTCCCCATTACCAGCTTTCCTGTCCCCTCCTGCCTTCTCATCGCAGCCCCTGAGCTGGTGTGCCCATTTAGTCTTGTTTTGTTTTATGGGCCTATCTAATCTTTGGCTGAAGGGTGAACCTCAGGAGTGACTTCAGTACTGAGTTAAAAGGGTGTCCAGGGCCCATACTCTTGGGGTTTCTCTAGTGAGTCTGGTCTTTTTTTGTGAGTTAGAATTTTGTTCTACAGTTTTCTCCAGCTCTGTCTGGGACCCTCTGTTGTGATCCCTGTCAGAGCAGTCGGTGGTGATAGCCAGGTACCGCCTAGTTGTACTGGTCTCAGGCTGGTGGAGGCTGTGGTAGTTGTGGTCCATTAGTCCTTTGGACTAATCTTTGTGTCTTTGGTTTTCTTCATTCTCCCTTGCTCCAAACGGGGTGGGACTAGTAGAGTATCTTAGATGGCTACTCACAAGCTTTTAAGACCCCAGATGCTACTCACTAAAGTAGGATGTAGAACATTTTTTTATAAACTATGTTATGCCAGTTGAGCTGAATGCCCCCTGAGACCATGGTCCCCAGCCCTCAGCCCAGTAATTCAGTCCCTCATGGAATTTGGATGTGTCTATGAAGCTTCCATGACCTATCTTTAGTCAAGTTGTGCCGACTTCCCCAGAATTGTGTACTGTCTTACCCTTCAGCAAAGTTGCCACTTATCTATTGTCTAGTTAGAGTTTTTGCCTCCCCACCCCTCCCCTCCTTAGTAACCATCAAAGATTGTTTCTTTCTGTGTGTAAACCTTTTCATGAGTTTTTATAATAGTGGTCTCATACAGTATTTGCCCTTTTGTGATTGATTTATTACGCTCAGCGTAATGCCCTCCAGATTCATCCATGTTGTGAGATGTTTTGCAGATTCATCCTTGTTCTTTATTGTTGCATAGTATGTACCATAGTATGTTCATCCATTCGTCTGTTGATGGGCACTTAGGTTGTTTTTATCTTTTTGTTATTGTGAATAATGCTGCAGTGAACATGGGTGTACATATGTCTATTTGTGTGATGGCTCTTGTTTCTCTAGGACATATTCCTAGAAGTGGGATTGCTGGATTGTATGTTATTTCTATTTCTGGCTTTTTCAGGAAACACCATATCGTTTTCCTAAATGGTTGTACCATTTTACATTCCCTCCAGTAGTGCATAAGAGTTCCAAGCTCCCCGCATCTCCAACATGTGTTATTTTCTGGTTTTTGTTTTTGTTTTGTTTTGTTTTTGTGTCAGTAATGTTGGGGTGAGATGGTATCTCATTGTCATTTTAATTTGCATTTCTCTAATGGCAGTGATCTCAAGCATTTCTTCATGTGACTGTTAGCTGCCTGAATGTCTTCTTTGGTGAAGTGTCTGTTCATATCCTTTGCCCATTTTTTAATTGGATTATTTGTCTTTTTGTTATAGAGGTGTTGGATTTTCCTATAGATTTTAGAGATTAGACCTTTGTCAGATTTATCATAGCCAAAGATTTTTTCCCAGTCTGTAAGTTCTCTTTTTACTCTTTAGATGAAATCTTTTGATGAGCATAAGTGTTTAATTTTTAGAAGATCCCAGTTATCTAGCTTATCTTCTGGAGTTTGTATATTATTAGTTATGGTTTAATTATTTTCTTGATGGTTGCCCTGGGGACTACCATTAACATCTTAATTTATAACAATCTAGTTCAGATTAATACCAACATAATTTCAATAGCATACAAAAGCTTTGTTCCTAAATAGCTCCATTGTCCCTTCCTTTATGCTGTTATTGTCATGAATTACATCTTTATACATTTTGTGCTCATCGATGTAGATTTATAATTAATACTTTATGTAGTTGTCTTTTAAATCAGATAGATTAAAAAAAGTAGTCACAAACAAAAAATACATTTATACTGTCTTTTTTTAATTTACCAGGCAGTTACTTCTACAAGTGCCCTTTATTTCTTAATGTTGATTCAAGTTACTACCTAATGTCCTTTAATTTCAACCTGAAGAATTGCTGTTAATATTTCTTATAGGACAGGTCTGCTAGAAACAAACTGAGTTTTTGTTTATCTTGAGCTATGTTAATTTCTCTTTCTTTTTTGAAAGATAGTTTTGCCAGATACAGAATTCTTGATTGACAACACTTTTTTTCTTTCACCAATTTGAATATTGTATCCCACTGCCTTCTGGCCTATGGGTTTCTGATGAGAAATCAGCTGTTAATCGTATTGAGGATCCCTTGTACATGATGAATTGCTTCTCTCTTGCTGCTTTAAAAATTCTCTATTTGTCTTTGTCTTTCTACAGTTTGCTTATGATGAGCCTAGATGTGGATCTCTTTGAGTTTATCCTACTTAAAGTTTGTTGAGCTTCTTGGATGTATAGAGTAATATTTTTCATCATTTTGGGGAAGTTTTTGGTCATCATTTCTTCAAATAGTCTTTCTGCCCCTTTCTGTCTCTCCTGTCCTTCTGGGACTTCCATTATGCATCTGTTGGTATGCTTGATGTTGTCCTACAGGTTTCCAAGATGGTTCATTTTTCTACATTCTTTTTTACTTCTATTCCTCAGATAAGTCAACAATCTCAATTGGCCTGTCTTCAAGATCACTGATTCTTTATTTTGCTTGTTAAAATCTGCTGTGGAGCTCTTATAGTGAATTTTTCATTTCTAATATTGTACGTTTCAGCTCCAGAATTTCTATTTGGTTCCTTTTTATAATGTCTATGTCTTTATTGTTATACTCTATTTGGTGAGACTTTGTTATCATACTTTACTTTAGTTCTTTAGACATGGTTTCCTTTAGGTCTTTGTCATATTTAAAATAGTTGATTTGAAGTCTCAAAGACCTCATGTTGGCAGCCATCTGCCCTGTGCTCTACTCCGCGGTTCCTACTTCCTTCTTTGCACTCCACACAATAATCCTAGGACTCTGGTCCCATTCCTTAATCCTACATCCAATCTCCTCCCCGAAGTCTGTTCTCTTTTCAGTCCTTCAGATCTGACATACCCTCCCCTCCACTTGAGCTTTTGGATACTCTGCTGGAGATGAGCTGCCCAAGGAGGCATCCAGTTCCTCGGGCACATCCTCAGGTAGTGATCCCCTTCCTGCCAGGAATCCAAACATCCCAGCAAAGCTTCACTCAAAAGGGGTAAGTTGGAGAAGACTGTAAATCAGGGAAAATCTGAAGCTTACAAAAAAAAGTTTAATTACTTCAAAATAATTAAACCACAGTACACATGCATACAAAACTGAGACTTGAGTGCCCTGTTACTGCTGGTTATGACCAAAGCTTCAACCTGGCTTCTGGGACTGGTCTGAGGAGTACTGCCACCTCCCCTCCCATCATCTGGGGAACCAGGAAGAGGCTGCATAAATTACAATCAAGTTCAGCCAAAATCCATAGGACTTCACTTTATTGATTATTCCCTCCTTTCTTATCCTGGTATGTGTTTGGAGTGGGGGGTAGTTGACAGAGCCCAGAAGCTTTATAAATCTCCTCCTCCACTCCCTAACTCATTTATGTTTCTATTAATAGACACATTAATTGCCAGCAATAGCAGGAACAAAGACCATAATAACTCCACCTTTCACACAATCCAGTAAAACCAGTTTAATCGACATGCTCTACTTAGAACATTGCTGGAAATGATGGGGATTTGGGAAGCCATATGGTGCCTGGAAGAGGACCTAAAATCAATGTAGCAACTGAGGAACATGGGAAAGATTTATCATTTATCATCCTGGGACCAGGGCTGAGTCAGGTCCAAGAACTGACCCTCTCTCTGAGCTGGGACTTCTTCAGGACTTTGGCTTCAATTCATAAACGGTACTTGCAGACTCTTGTCATAGCACCAGGAGACTCTTATCCTGACAAATGAGGGCCCCTAGAGCTAGCAAGGCCTATGCTATCGTAATGAACTATGGCTGGATCCATCTGACCTATAAAAAATAAATAGTAACCGTAAAAACACTGCACTACTAAGCATAGATGTCCAAAGAACATGGACAGAGAGAATGGAACACATATATAGGAGCCCTGGTGGTTAAAGCAATCAACTACTAAATGAAAGGTTGATGGTTCAAAACCACCAGTGGCTCCATGGGAGAAGATGTGGCAGTCTGCTTCCGTTAAGATTTACAGACTTGGGGTCACTATGAGTCAGAATTGACTTGATGACAGTGGGTATGGATATAGATATATATGCTTTCATAGTATATATATATATATAAACTTTTTTAGTGGGTATGGAGATATATATATATATATATATATATATACTTTTTAAAATTAACTTAGATATAGGAATTGAATCACATGTGGAGTTCAAAGGACCTCAGAGTGAATTTGGGTAAAGTGATTATGGAACTGCGGATTCATTGAGCACTTGTAGCACCAGATCAAGGGCAGAGTGCTAGGGAGTGATCCAACATCCAGTCCATGGGCTCTCCTAGGCCATTCTGTAATGATAGTGTACGGCGTTTTATACATACTTCCCACAAGACTCTAATGAGCGAAATGCACTGGACAGGGCTCCTTGAGGGAGAGGCATTCATTTCTGTAGCCTCATATTTGGCATAGTGCCTGGCAAACAATGTCTGCCATATAGCAGCAGTTGAGAACAGAGCATCAACCACCACCTGGGGAGCATCACCACTGGAGCCCCAGATCCCAGAGACTGGCTAACTGAGCCCCTCAGGCCTGGGTTTGCCTTCCTGGTTCAAATGAGGTGCTGTTTCTGGCTTTAAAAACAAAATGCTGGGGAGCATTCCAGCTGCTGTGATTTGATTGCCTTTCTGACAGGGTGATGCCCATCAAAGCCTTCCATCTCATCACCCTGCAGTCTCCTCAGCTGCCACCAGTGGCAATCTATTACCCACAAGCTACTCAAGAACTCAGTTTGACTCAGACCCCATAACTCCATGCATAAAAGATAGTTTTCTGCTCAATTATCCTCCTTCCTGGGGTGGAATCAACAACCTTATCCACAGGTACCTTTCCCAAATGCTTTCTCTAGCCCCTGAAGACCGGCTCAGATCAGGACCTGAATACAAGTTTGGAAGCCCCAGCTTCCAAATCCCTCACAAGGTAGTGTGAAGGTCAAATGAGAACTCTCAAAAAAGAGCTTAGTCCACTGAAAGACTCTGAACAAATGTTAGTTATTACATCATCATCTGTCTCCCTGTGCAAACACCAAGACAAAACAAAATAGGAAAGAGAGTGAAAACCCTACATATCCTGATGACTGGGAGAAGCTGGGGCCTCAGGTAAGAGCGCCTCCCCGTTCCTTGGGCTACAAGAATGTATATAACTTGCATTGCTTCAGGCTAGAGGCTTGTTGAAGGACACTTTGTGTCTTCTCATTCTGCCTTGAAGTTGTATATATTTCTCCAGGGCAGGGTTCTGCTTTCATTTGCTTTGTACTTACCAAAGCCTGGTACAGAGTAGATGCAAAGTGGGTGGATGGATGAATTTGTTGCCCAGTCAGCACTGTAGATGATATGTTCCTACTTGACCTACCTTTACATATATGCTCTATAAAACACTTTCACAAATATTCATGTTCCATGACTGAATGAAGGATTGATTTTCTTGGATCTCAACAATGGAGCCTCTAAGATGCTCACGTTTGTCTCAGGTTACATCAATAGATAAGGGAACTGTGAACCCCTGGTGGGGTTAATAGTTAACACTAGGCTGCTAACCAAAGATTGGTGGTTCAAGTCCACCCAGAAGTGCCTCAGAAGAAAGGCCTGGTGATCTACTTCCAAAAGATCAGCCACTGAAAACCCTATGGAGCACAGTTCTACTCTGACACACATGCAGTTGCCATGAGTCATAATCAACTCATCAGCAACCAGTTAACTGGTTACCAGACCAACAGAAGTAATAAAACAACACAAGACACATATTTGTGGCATACAAGTAAACTTTAAATAGGAGATGAGAGAAACGGAAAAGAAGACAAGCTTACTATGGCCCTTGGAGTTTCAATGTTCTTGAGGGGAGGAAACACTTAGAAACTCACAAGTACATGTTAACAAGCCATACAAACGCCACTACAACAAACCCCAGGCTCCCCCTTGCTGTCAGAGCCTCATCTCCATATGTGGTACAGGACCCTCAGTGCTCCTGGGCATTTCTGCACCTGCCCGTGCACGCCCTTCTCTGTGAGATTGGACTTCCATATGCTGTATGCCAATACCAGTACCCCAAACCTGGCCACAGAGTAGGTACTAAGTAATAAGGTTGAATGACAGCCAAAAAACCAAAAGTCTTTTGCTCCTGGAATTTTACTGTCTTGACTAAAGCAGGAAATGTATTCATTAGCACCTAGAAATATTTTGGTTTTGCAGAGATTTGAGTTGTAATAATTTACAGTGAGAGTAGAAAGTGGCATAGAAGGATCGGAGTGGGAGAGGGAACCTGAGTGCTGTGTGTAAGTATGAAGGGCTGTCTTTGATGCTAAGCTTGTTCTGAGTGACTCGAGAGGGCAGGATTAGAATCAGGGAACACAGGGTAGAGGGATTGCAATTTGTCACAAGGAAGAAGTTTGTCTACACAAGCGCTGTCCATCAAGGGGATGGGTGCTTGCGCTGGCTAGTGAGCTCCCTGACACTAAAGGTGTTCAAGCAGATGTGACCACAGAGAGCAGGCAATGCTGGTGAGAAACTGGATATAATGAATTACAAACTCCCCACCCCACTCTGACCAACCCCAGAGTCTTTGATTCTTTTGAACTGAGATTGAGGTGGAAGTGAAAGGATTTAGTAGTAGGAGAGACTGGGAGTTAGGAAGGGTTAAGCCAGGAAGCTTTCCTGACCCAGGAGAATGCTGGGCCAGTTCACTTCTGCAGTTGTTTCCCTCCTTCCGCCCTTCTCTTCTTCACTCTCTCTCCTGCTCTAATTTCTTCCCCACTTTTCCCTCCCTTTCTTCTCTTTCCTCTTTCATTCTCTATCTCCCATTCCTTCTCTCTGCCACCTCCTTCCCACCCTCCTGGCTCTTACAGGCAGGGAAAGCACCTGGCCTAAAAGTTTCCAGGGAGAGATTCGTGCTCTCCAGCTTCCCTGGTGTGCGGAGAGGTGCCGAATCTGTGCCAGTGCCCTGCCAGCTCCTCTATTGTGGCAAGTGAAATTACCAGCTTCGCACTGCTGGTCTATTTAAATCCACCTTTCATGTCTGATGGATTTAAAAATATGCTAGAAGTCGGCATCTTAAATACAAGAAACACAAACAAGCAGATGAGGCTGCCTTTTCCTTCCTCTGGGTCCTCCCCACCCTCTTTTGCCTTCCTTTCCCTTTCTCCCTGCCCCCTCCCAAAGCAGTTTCCATTCATGAGAGCCATCTCCCCCTTCTCCCCACACCGCCCCTTCCCTCAATGGTGCATGAAGCCTGAGCAGTGGTCAGAGCCACTGGGGCCTGGGGTCTCTCCTCAACTCTGTAGGAGAAACATAGGACCACCCCCCATGAATGCTGCTCTCTCACGCCCAGCTCACCTCCTGCCTGGCCAACAAGGTCTTCTGCATTGACTCTTGTGTGGAAACGCAGTGCCAGGTGGAACTTCAGAGACCACTCACCACCTGGGAGGGGCTTGCCAGGGTTACAAGGTCAGTTAGCGGCCACGCTGACCCCTGGTCCTAACCCTTGCCGCGCACAGCAAACTCCATGTAAGCCTTCCAGTCTTTCCATGCACTTCTCTAGGAAAGGGGTTCACTACCCCCAGAGCCACAAGTATGGAGATGCCTCAGTCTGCCTAGCCCCCAACCCCAACTATCAACCTGTGAGCATTTCACAGACTCCCGGAACTGGAAGGATTCACAGCCAGGGGCTCCTAGTCCGTCCTATATGAAAAGGGTGGATATTCACTGGGAACCTGTTCTGGAGCCTTGGCCCACTTCAGTTGACCTAACCCAGTTTCTTCCTGCTGTAATTTAAGTCACGTGCCCTCTAATCCCTGAGCGTCATCTCTTTGAGACTTGATAATTGGGCCCTGCAGCATGTCCTACATCTGGAAATGGCACCACTACTTCCGCCCCACCCACTGTGCCCCAGACCACACCACCTCTGGTTATTGTTCTAGCTCATAGTTCTCAACCTCAGATGGGGAGCTTATAATGACATATTCAAATCACCTGGGGAGCTTTTCATTATTTTTATGAGTTTATTTTTATTCATTTTACTTTTTTATTGTTTTATTCATTTTATTATTTTTAAAAAATAACACCAATCCTCACACCTTTGCCAGAAATCCTGATTTAACTAGAAGTTGGAGAAGCTTTACTTTTTATGGGTTAACATTACTATTATTAGTAACAACAATAATGGAATAGAATACTAGAAGACAAATCCTATAAAGCAGTGAACATTCTATTGATCTTTGATCTTCTCCTTTATGTCTCTATGCCTTTGCCAATGCTGTTCCCTCTGTCTGGATTCTTTAAGAGAATTTCGATGACTTGCCTATAGCCATGCAGCAGGTCATTGGTAAAGCAGGTAGCCTAGCAGGGTTCTGAGGCCTCCCTAGTACTGTCATGCCCTCTCAATTACCTGAGCTTTGACAGCTGTCAACTTTCTGATTCCCGGGGCTGAGGGGCCCAGATGCTACGCTGAGTCGTCATGTAAGTGTGTGTGCATACACAACACACACACAGGCACACACATACACCAACCAAACCAAACCCACTGCCATAGAGTCAATTCTGGCTCATAGTGACCCTGTAGGACAGAATAGAACTGCCCCATAGGTTTCCAAGGCTGTAAATCTTTTACAGAAGCAGACTGCCACATCTTTCTCCCAAGGAGGGGCTAATGGGTTCGAACCACCGACCTTTCAGTTAGCAGTTGAGCACTTAACCACTGCGCCATCAGGGCTCCACACACACACACACACACACACACACACACACACACACACACTCTGTGATAAAAGCACACATTCTGCCCATTCCAATTTTATCCTTGACTTCCTCCCCTAGAGTTAGTCCTGCTATTGGTGCCCTGATATATTTTCCATAAAATTTTGAGTATGTGCCAATGTGCCAAGCAACACTCTATGCATTTGGAACATAAAAAAGAACAAGAAAAAAAAAAGTCAAGGAACTCAAAGTCAGTTAAAGGAGCTCTATGCACAAACAGGAAGACACCATAAGAGAGGGACTATGCAGAATACCGTAGGAAGTGAGGAGACAGCCAGTGAAGTTGGCCCTGGATTTGGGGGCGAGGAGGTATCAGTGCCTTAGCAAAGGCTTCAATGATTGATCTGAGAACTGAGTGGTGAATGGGAAGCCAGGAATAACAAGAGGGGAAGAGAGGGGGCCTGCGAGTGAAAGCTGCTTGAGGGGTTCCCAATGTGGCTTTTGGCTGGAGCAGAATGTGGGATAATGCTTCCTCGGGTGGCAAATGAGGCTAGAACATCAAGAGGGAATCAAGAGATGTAAGTAAAAGAGGCCAAAACCAAAGAGGTAAGTATTCCTGGGCCAGGAGGAATTTCTTTTTTTTTTTTTTTTTTT
>NW_004444017.1:1801952-1979634 GCF_000243295.1 Trichechus manatus latirostris
CTTCACCTAAGATAATTCTTGTCTACTATCTAGTTAGTGAATACTCCTCTCCCTCCATCCCCACACTCGTAACCATCAAAGAATATTTTCTTCTGTGTTTAAACCTTTTCTTGAGTTCTTATAATAGTGGCCTTATATAATATTTGCCCTTTTGCAACTGACTAAATTCACTCAGCATAATACCTTCCAGATTCATCCATGTGATAAGATGTTTCACAGATTCATCATTGTTCTTTAACGTTGCGTGGAATTCCATTGTGTGAATATACCATAATTTGTTTATCCATTTATCCATTGATGGGCACCTCAGTTGCTTCAATTTTTTTTGCTACTGTGAACAGTGCTGCAATGAATATGGTGTGCATGTATCTATTCATGTGATGGCTCTTATTTCTGTAGGATATATTCCAAGGAGTGGAATTGCTGGATAGCGTGGTACTTTTATTTCTAGCTTTTTAAGAAAGTGCCAAATCGATTTCCAAAGTGGTTGTACCATTTTACATTCCCACCAACAATGTATAAGTGTTCCAGTCTCTCCACAACCTTTCCAACATATCTTAGTTTGTGTTTTTTGGATTAATGCTAGCCTTATTGGGGTGAGATGGTATCTCATTGTAGTTTTGCTTTGCATTTCACTAATGGCTAATGATCATGAGCATTTCCTCATGTGTCTGTAAGCTGCCTAAATGTCTTCTTTGGTGAAATGCCTGTTCATATCCTTTGTCCATTTTTTAATTGGGTTATTTGTCTTTTTGTTGCTGAGGTTTTGCAGTATCTTGTAGATTTTAGAGTTTAGACCTTTATCGGATTTGTTGTAGCCAAAAAATTTTCCCCAATCCATAGGTTGTCTTTTTACTCTTTTGGTGAAGTCTTCTCATGAAAATAAGTGTTTGATTTTTAGGAGCTCCCAGTTATCCAGTTTCTCTTCTGGTATTTGTGCATTGTAAGTAATGTTTTGTATTCTGTTTACGTCATGTATTAGGGCTCCTAGCGTTGTCCTTATTTTTTCTTCCATGATCTTTATCATTTTAGATTTTATATTTAGGTCTTTCATCCATTTTGAGTTAGTTTTTATGCAAGGTATGAGTCCTGCTTCATTTTTTTGCAGATGGATATCCAGTTATGCCAGCATCATTTGTTAAAGAGACTGTCTTTTCCCCAGTTAATGGACTTTGGGCCTTTGTCAAATATCAGCTGCTCATAGGTGGATGAACTTCTGTCTGGATTCTCAATTCTGTTCCATTGGTCTATGTATCTGTTGTTGTACTAGTACCAGGCTGTTTTGACTATGGTGGCAGTATAATAGGTTCCAAAATCAGGTAGTGTGAGGCCTCCCACTTTGTTCTTCTTCTTCAGTAACGCTTTACTTATCTGGGGCCTCTTCCCTTTTCTTAAGAAGTTGGTGATTTGTTTCTCCATCTCATTAAAAAATGTCATTGGAATTTGGATCGTATTGCATTTTATCTGTAGATCGCTTTGGGTAGAATAGACATTTTCACAATGTTGAGTCTTCCTATCCATGAGCGGGGTATGTTTTTCCACTTATGTAGGTCTCTTTAGGTTTCTTGCAGTAGTGTCTTGTAGTTTTCTTTGTATAGGTCTTTCACGTCCCTGGTTAGATTTATTCCTAAGTATTTTATCTTCTTGTCTTTTGTAGACAGCATATAGATGGAGCATGTTTTTTTTTTTATATCCATTCTGCCACTCTCTGTCTCTTTATTGGTGCATTTAGTCCATTTACATTCAGCATAATTATTGATTGGTATGAGTTTAGTGCTTTCATTTTGATGTCTTTTTTGTGTGTTGTTGACAGTTTCATTGTTCCACTTAATTTTCTGTGCTGTCATTTTCCTTTATGTATTTTCTTTTCATCTTTTTCATTGCTGTTGATTTTGTATTTGCTGAGTCTTTATGTTTTTCTTTTTTTTTATTTTGATGTGTAGGATTGTTAGTTTCCTTTGTGGTTACCTTAAAATTTACCTCTATTTTTCTAAGTTTAAACCAGTCTTTTATTTCTTGATATTGCCTTAACTTCCTCTTCATATGAAAGTTCTATGACTACATTTTTTAGTCCCTCTTTTTTGTTTTAATGTTGTCATCTTTTACACATTGACACCTCTGTTTCCCTATTTTCAGTGTTTTAGCTTCAATTTATTTTTGTGACTTCCCTATCTGTGTTGAAATCTTGTTGCTCTGTTCTGTGTTCTAGTCTTTGGTTGTTATCTGATGTTATTTATTTTCTAACCAGAGGACTCCCTTTAATATGTCTTGTAATTCTGGTTTGGTTTTTGCAAATTCCCTAAACTTCTGTTTATCTGGAAATGCCCTAATTTCACTAGCGTATGTGAGAGACAGTTTGGCTGGCAATTTTTTTCCTTCAAGGCTTTAAATATGTCATCCCATTGCCTTCTTCCCTGCATTGTTTCTGCTGAGCAGTCCAAGCTTAGTCTTACTGACTTTTTGTAAATGACTTTTCGTTTATCCCTAGCCACTCTTAAAATTCTCTCTTTATCTTTGGTTTTGGCAAGTTTGATTATAATATGTCTTGGTGACTTTCTTTTTTGATCTACCTTACGTGAGGTTTGATAAGCATCTTGGATACATATCTTCTCATCTTTCACAATACCAAGGAAGTTTTCTGCCAACAAATCTTCAACAATTCTCTCTGTATTTTCTGCCCCCCACCCCCCCTGTTATTGTACCCCAGTCACTTGTAGGTTGTTCCTCTTGTTAGAGTCCTACACAATTTTTAGGGTCTCTTCTTTTTTTTTTTAATTCTTTTATATTTTTCCTCAACTAAGTTGGTGTCAAGTGCTTTATCTTCAATCTCATTAATTCTGACTTTCATTTTCTCAATTCTCCTCCTATGACTTTTTGTTGTGTCGTCTAATTCTGAAATTTATATAATCTTCTGGATTTCCATTTGCTGTCTCTCTATGGATTTTAGCAGCCTGTTAAATTTGTCATTATGCTCTTGTATAACCTTCTTAATTTCCTCTATTGCTTTGTCTGTATGTTCCTTGTCTTGTTCTGCGTTTTACATGATCTCCTTCCTGATCACTTGAAGAGCTCTCTGTATTAATCTTTTGAATTCTACCTCTGGTAATTCCAAGGAGTTCGCTTCCTGTGGAAGGTTTCTTGATTCTTTGTTTTGGGCTCTTGCTGAAGCCATCATGGTCTGCCTTTTTATGTGATTTAAAATTGACTGTTGTCTCTGAGCCATCAATAAGTTATTATGTTTATTTATTTTATGTTTGCTTACTGTGTCCTAGCTTCTTGTTTTGTTTTGTTTTGTTTTGATATGCTCATATAGGCTGGTCATGTGAGCTAGTTTGATTATTGATGCCTTTGAAGCTCTCATGTCCTGTCACCAGGTGGTTAGAGCTGTTACTAGGTATGTGAGCCCAAGAGTTCGTTTACTTTTCTTGTATGAATTCAGCTCAGGTGTCCAGGTAGTTGGTCACCAAGTGTGTGGTGCAGGCTCTCACCTACAGTCCTAGATGGGCAGGGGTGATTGGAGTAGGCACAGGTATCTGGCTGCAGTAGGGGGTCATGTTCTGAGCAAGGCAGGGGACTGACAGCTGCCCCTGAGTGTCTGGGAGGAAAGTATGTCCCTTTTCCCTAGATCACATAGGTGGGTGGATTTTGTAGCCAGACTATGGGCACCCAATGCTGTTGCCTGTAAGGACTGGGCGGCACCACTTATTCTGGACCCCTGTCATGGGTGGCTAGGTGGCATGGGTAGAGCCACCAGTCCTTAAGCCCCTGTTGTGGGTATGCGAGGACCCTGCTTAATGGGCCAAGTGGTGTCCAATGTCATGAACCTGCCACTCCACCATATAGCTGATACATTTGAAGTTAGGCTTCAGGTATATACCCTGTTGTACTGTGCTAATAAGGGCCTATGCTGTTGAAATGGGCCCACACAGGTCTATGCAGGGGTGAAAGGCATTCAAAGTCCATGGATCCCTTATGCCTGTGCTTAGGCAAAGCAGCTGTGCCTACCCTGAGTCCCTGGCTTAAGGGAGCTGGCAGATTATTTTTTCCCGTTTGTTAATTTATTCCCTCTCCAAGGCTGGGAGAATGGCTCAGGGCACATGACAGGTACTACTTCTGGCCCAGGGGACATGGCAATTGCTGAAGCCAGCCGGGGCCCCAGTGCAGAGTGGGGAGGGGACAGATAAATGGAAGAGAGATTTTTTCCAAAAGGGAGTGTTTTTTGACCTGCGCAGTAGGTCAGATGCATGTACTTATCTTTTACTGATTGAGAGCCGCTTTTCACTAGTTCTGGAGGCTTGAGTAGACTCTCTGCTGCTGGGTCTCTCTCAGTGTGGAAAATGCCTCCCGAACGCAACTGCATACTTCACCACACATGCCAGTTGATCTGGCCTGAAGGGTGCCGGCTCCTGCTGGGTCACGTTTGCCAACTCCTCACTGCTTCCAAACTGTCTCTCCCTCCCTCTACTCCTCAGTCCAATCCCTGAACTTTGCCTTTGATGTTCAGGGCTCCTAGATTGTCATATATAATTGATTCACTTGTTTTTTCGGGTCTTTGTTGTAAGAGGGACCATAGGAAGCATCTGACTACTGCACCATCTTGGCCTTGCCTCCCAGGAGGAATTTAAAAGTCAGTCTGTAAGTGACAAGAAGCCATTGGGAGGTTTTGAACTGGAGAGTGAATGACAAGGTCAGATGTGCAACTGTGCTGAGAAGAAAGTAGAATGGAAGGATGGGGCAAGACTGAAGGCAGGAGACCTGTTGGGAACTACTATCCTGGCTCTTGGCACACAATCATGAGGGCATGGCCCAGAGACATGGAGAGGAGGGAGAATAAAGAAAGGACCCTCTTAATCAACCAACTCCAGCTCTCAAAGTGTTCTGTGTTTATCAGTGAGCCAGGTCATATTTTTAGTCTCAGCATTTCCTCTCTGCCTTCCCATAGTCCAGCATGTTTCTAGGCTACCTAATGGTGCCTCCCATATACCATACTCCAAGCCATTAAATCTCAAATATTGAATTAAAAAAAAATTAAATCCACAGAGTTTAGGAAAGGAGATTTCTCAGAATGAGGTGGGGGCATGGTGATTATACTCTGCAAACTTCAAACCAAATAAAATTAAATTTGTATCATCTACGACTTTTAATTATCTAGGCCATCACTTCCTCCATGGATATGAATAATCAAAGCTAGCTGTGGTTTATGGACTGGGAGGGAAAGTAGAAAACCCACGTGTGTACAGCACTTTAGAGTTTACAAGCCACTTTCACAAAATCCTTCTGAGGATTATTTTCCCTCTGCAGCAATGGAGACCCAGTGAGAGTGAGGCCTCCTCCTCGGGAACACAGCCAGTGAGCCATACAGGGGGACGTACCCAGCCCCAGAACTCTCACGTCTAGGCCAGCGTGGCTTGTGTTTAGATGCCTCCCATTATCTGCCCTCAGCTTCCATCCTCTGGTTATCTCTCATCTGGACACCTACCCAGTCCCGCTGCCCACTGCTCTCCCCTCACTGCCTCAGAAACCCACATCTCCTGGGGCTCATTCATTAACTACCCATTGGGAAATGACACATGAAAGAGAATCTGATCAAAGATTATCAATAGGTAACATTAGCAGAACCAAATTAACTCTCTGCCTCGATGAGAGTCGCCCAGCCCTAGCCAGCCTGCAGCCAGTATCCTTAATTCTATTCTTTCTCAGTTATTAAAATGATTTTCCAAGAGATAGTCCCATCCCAGTAGAGTCACAGACTAATAAGCTGCAGTCAAGTTCCTGGAGAAGCCTCATATCTTGGCCCAGTCTTCCATTTCCTCTGGCTACTCATTGTCAAAGCCTTCGTGATGTCTTTCTGCAACCCTGCAGGAAAATAGTTTCTTTGTTGAGGCTTTATTTCTCACCTGCTCCCCTGCCCCCAAAACCAGAACCCAAAAACCATTCTACTCTCCTCCACTAAGTTAGGGCAGAATCGTCTTGGAAAACTCTGGGCCCAGAGTCACAAAAGAAGAGCTGTAGAATCTTAAAATCACAGCTCTTCAAGTTGGATAGGAACCTGAAGATCATTCTAGGATAATATTTGCATTTCAGAAATGAGAAAACTGAGGCCCAGAGAGGGGACATGAAGAGCTCCATGTCACATGGTAGGTTCAGAAAATTGGAGCAACAGGCATACTGGCAACTGGCATGAGGTCATGGCAACAAGTCAGCAAGGCATCACCTGCTCATTCAGCAAATATTTATTCAACACCTATAATGGGCCACCATGGCTTGGGTCAGGCGTACCTTAGTCCCCAAAGTGACATCTTTGCTTTTTAACACTTTAAAGAGGTCTTTTGCAGCAGATTTTCCCGATGCAATATGTCATTTGATTTCTTGACTGCTCTTCCAAGGGTGTAGATTGTGGATCCAAGTAAACTGAAATCCTTGACAACTATAATCTTTTCTCCATTTATCATGTTGTTGCTTATTTGTCTAGTTGTGAAGATTTTAGTTTTCTTTAGCTTGAGGTGTAATCCATACTGAAGGTCGTAGTCTTTGATCTTCATCAATAAGTGTTTCAAGTCCTCTTCACTTTCAGCAAGCAAGGTTGTGTCATCTGCTTGTTGCAGGTTGTTAATGAGTCTTCCTCCAATCCTGATGCTACATTCTTCTTCATATAGTCCAGCTTCTTGGATTATTTGCTCAGCATACTGATAGAATAAGTATGGTGAAAGGATACAATCCTGATGCATACCTTTCTTAACTTTAAACCACACAGTATCCCCTTGTTCTGTTTGAACCACTGCCTCTTGGTCTATGTACAGGTTCCTCATGAGCACAATTGAGTGTTCTGGAATTCCCATTATTTGCAAGCCATGGTATTTTCAGTCACCTCATATGCATGAGAAAGCTGGACAATGAGTAAGGAAGACTAAAGAAGAACTGACCCCTTTGAATTATGGTGTTGGCAAAGAATATTGAGTATACCATGGACTGCCAGAAGAATGAACAAATCTGTCTTGGAAGAAGTACAACCAGAATGCTCCTTAGAAGCAAGGATGGTGAGACTTCATCTCACATACTTTGGACATGTTATCAGGAGAGACCTGTCCCTGGAGAAAGACATCATGCTTGGTAAAGTAGAAGGTCATCAAAAAAGAGGAAGACCCTCAACAAGATGGATTGACACAGTGGCTGCAACAATGGGCGCAACCATAACAATGATTGTGAGGATGGCACAGGACCAGACAGTGTTAGTGTCTCATTCTGTTGTACATAGGGTCACTATGTGTCGGAACTGACTCGACAGCCCTTAATAACAACAACAACAACATAATGGGCCAGAATGAGGCATTGGTACGTCACTGCTAGAATTCTTGCCTTCCATGAGGGAGATCAAGGTTCAATTCCTGACCAATGCACCTCTTGCACAGCCACCACCCATCTGTCAGTGGAGGCTTGTGTGTTGCTGTGATGCTGAGCTGGTTTCAGCAGAGCTTCCAGACTAAGACAGACTGGGAAGAAAGGCCTAGTGATCTGCCTCTGAAAATCAGCCAATGAAAACCCTATGAATCACAACAGTCCAATCCCCCACCGATCATGGGGATGGCTCAGGACCTGGCAGCATTTCATTCCATTGTGCATGGGGTCTCATGAATTGGGGTAGACTCAACAACAGCTAACAACAACAACACAACAGGAATTGTATCTGGCACTGAAATACAAATGTAAGTGAGATACAGAACCTTCCCCCAAGGAGCTCACAGTCTGTTGGGGATATATAAACACAAAAACAGTTGCTGATGATACAGCATTGTAAGTGTGGGCACAGAAATTCACCAGAGAGCATAGGGAGCTAAGTGGTGGGCTTGGAAAGGGCCAACATGTCCACATCTGGAGTTCTTTGAGGCCCAGCATAATTCAGAGTCATAGCATATTATTATAGTAATAGCTAACAGAGATAATGTTATCACTTACAAGCAGCATTCTCATTTAATCCTTACAACAATCCTATGTTGTTGTTATTGCATGTTGTCGAGTTGATTTTGACTCATAGTGACCCCAATGTGACAGAGTGGAACTGCCCCTTAGGGTTTTCTTGGCTATAATCTTTACAGAAGCAGATGACTAAGTCCTTCTCTTGAGATGCCATTGAACCTCCAACCTTTCAGTTAGCATCTGAGCACTTAATAGTTATACCACCAGGGTAACCATTGCCATGAAGTTGATTCTGACTCATAGCAACCCTATAGGGCAGAGCAGAACTGCCCCGTAGTGTTTCCAGGGAGCAGCTGGTGGATTCAAATTGCCAACCTTTAGGTTAGCAGCCATAGCTTTTAACCACTGCACCACTAGGGCTCTACCACTAGGGGAGGTAGATATTATGATTGCCACAGTTTACAGGAAAGGAAACTGAGGCAGACTGAGGTTAAATAACTTGCTTGGGGTCACACAGCCAGAGGTGCAGAATCAGAGTTTAAGTATTGTCGCCCAGCTCCAAAGTCTATGCTCTTAACCACTGCCTCTTGTCTCAGGTGACTCTTTGTGCTTAATCAAGGACACCACAGGAAACCTCCTGCCTATATGGCCAGGTGTGCATGCAAGTCACAGTTTTGCACTGTGCAGCAGTGGCCATAGGCCCTGAGCCATATTTAATGACCTCAGCAGCCCCACCCCCCGACCTCCCCAGCCCTGGCCCTGCTCTGACCTCCCACAGCTTCTCTACTCTAAGCATCTCCAAGGCCATTTTGAGAATTGAGTCCATGCAACATAAGATCATGTGCCTTCTCTTTGGTCACACGAAGCAAGTGCTCTGACCCACTGTGGGCAGAGACTCTACAATAATAATTGTAATAATTATTGTTATAATTATTACAAATAATCTCAGAGTTGCACAAATTGCTCCCTCTCTCCCTGGAAGCACCCAGAGTCATCTGCACTTTCTCATCTGGAGCTCTTAGTTGCAAGAACAGGGACAGTGAACATGTGTAAGCAGCTCCTGTGTGCCATGCACATGCAGGATGCATTACCTGCGCCATCTCACGCGATCTCATGTAACATTACAACCCTAGGAGAAGGGCATGATTATCATCCCCATTTCCCAGAGAAGAATCCACACAGAAGCAGAGAATTCAAGTAACTTCCACAGGTCTCATGGCCATTCACTAGAGAAGCCAGTCTCCAACCCAGGTCTGTTTATCTCCAAGGCTGGCCGGAGTTCAAAGTATCATCTGTGATCATGAAACTGAGCCATGAGTCTGAAGCCTGTGCCTTTGGCTTCCAGCGCAATGCTCTATCCAACTGAGGTAACCAACCATGGCCAGAAAGCAATTATAATAATATCAGAAACCCATTATAACCTACAGAGCCTCTGAAAGACGCTTCAAGAATACATTCTGTAAGTTGAAAGTGATGCAGAGCATTATGCTCCCCTGGAAACTGTTGCCTGGGGCATGGAGACAGCAGAGCAATCCTGAAAGACAGATCCAGCCTTGCACAGACCCTACCAGCCACCTTCTTCCTGCCATGCAATTACATCCTTGGAGCCGAGAGGAAGGCATCCCTGTGAGAAGAACAGTATGACATGACACCAGAAAAGGTAATGCAAATGATCTCAGAGTTGCACAAATTGGCCAGTTGCAGACTCTTTAATGGTGAATGAGGCAATCCTAAAATGAAGCAATCTGTATTCAAGCCATTGTCGACAAGAGCGACCAAAAGAAGCCTTACCCTCCATCCTCCACTTGTGCCTCATGAAGGTTCTACTGATTTTATATTTACCTTTTCTGTGGTTAATTTTCTGAAGCAGGCAATGAGTTCAGTCTATCACTATATTCCAGGGGAAACAATGCCAAATTGAGCTCATTAGATGGTGAGCATGTGTGGCATGCTAATCTTGTCCTGTGCTAGCTAGAGTGCAGGCTGCTTAAAGTCTTTTAGTGTCTTGTCATTGCCTAAGGAAAAAGTCCCTTGGTGTGGTTTACAAGGCTCTTGACAGTGGGATCCTGCCTGGGTGTCAAGCCTCTCTTCTCACTGCTCTCCCCTGGCCCTCTCCTTGATCTTTTTCTCTGGATTCCCGTGGGCTGGGCCTTCACACATGCCATTTCTGTTTGAATTCTCCCCCATCTCTTCCTCCTCTGCCCATCCCCTCCTCTCCTGCTTCTTCTAGTCTCATTTTAAAGTCACATCTTTGGGGAGGCTGTCTTGATCTCATGCTCCAAGTAACCATCCCCTACTCCCTCAGCTTCTGCAATTCTTTCAGAATATGTATCATTCTTGTGAAGTGTCTGCTCCTCCAGCAACCTGCAAATCCCAGGAGGGCCGGAGGGTCTGTTTTGTTCACTGCTGTATTCCCAGTGCCTACTGCAGAGTCAAGGAGCCTTGTGGCACAGTGGTTAAGCACTCAGCCAATAACCAAAGGTCAGCGGTTCAAACCTACCAGTGGCTCTGTGGGAGGAAAGACCTGGTGATCTGTTCCTGGTAAAGATTTCAGCCTAGGAAATGCTATGGGACAGTAGAGTCTGCCACATAAGAGAGACTCAAGAAATATCCATTGAATGGAAGAAGTGGGGAGATGCCACTCACTTCGCTCTCTTGGTTCCAGCTGGGACCAGAACTGGAACCACTGAGCTGCAAATGAAATGGTGCCCCATGCTTTACCTGAAAGCCCTACCCAGCATCCAGACTCAAGTAGTGAGTGTATCTCCCTCCTGCCCCTAATTAGAGCTTCCATGTTACCTGGTGATGCGCTATCCCTAGACTTTCTAGCTATGTATGCAGTGCAATATTTCTACATCTCTAGGACTTGTTCCTTGCTTCTCACACTGTTCTCTTGGGAGGCTCAATCCCTTCCTGGGCACAAAGATTGATCCCTATTGTTCTGTTCTTCTAATGTCTTCTGACTCATGTGCCACGATGGCATTGTGATGGCCTCTGTCATATTAATGACTATTGTCTGTTAATTGTAGCCAGACATCTCTCAAGCATTTATGTGAGGGTTATTGCAGTCAAGATTAGGTTCTCAGCCTGGTCTCCAAACCCTCCTCCCTCACCGGCCCCAGAATGTGCTTCTGAGCCACTACCCATGGCCACCAAAGAGAATAGGTGCTCTGAGTGTGCAAATTCAACATATTATTAACAAAATACGGCTAGAGAAATAATTCTTTTAGGAAAAGCAGTATGTGCTGAATTCTAAAGTAAAACAAACACTTTGAATTATCTCTGTGTGTGTGTGTATTTAATAAACTTTTTGTTTTAGAACAGTTTTAGATTTACAGAAAATTTCAAAGGTAGTACAGAGTTCCCATATACCCCATTCCCAGTTTTCCCTATTATTAACATATTAATTAGTATGGTACATTTGTCACAATTAATGAGCCAATATTAATACATTATTATTAACTAACGTCATGCTTTATTCAGATTTCCTTGGTTTTTACCTACTGTTCTTTTACTGTTCTAGGATACCATCCAGGATACATCAAAATGTACTTCTAAGCCATCAAAGAGAATAGGTGCTCTGAGTAGGAAAACTCAATATATTATTAACCAAAGGAAAATATGACTAGAGAAGTAGTTCTCCCGTGAAAGTAAAAGGAACATTTTGGATTATCTACTGCTTTTGATTATATGCTGTTCTTCCCCATGGGGCGCAAACCAGGCACTGGTCATAGTGCACTGAGCTTGGGTTCAAGGTCACTGGGGCAGGGACAGATTACCCAATAAGCAAGGTAGGCACAGTCTTAATTGTGCTTACTTAGTTTCACCATGTGAAATTGTGCACTACAGATTAGTAAGTAAACACAGTTAAGCCTGCGCCTACCTTGCTTACTGAAAGCTGGTGTACACAGAGCTTACTGGTTAATCTGCCTCTACCAGGAAGTTGTTGTGATTAGAAAATGAACATGGAGGCAGCTGGAAGGTGCTGCCCTGCTGAGAGTGCCCCAAGTGGGGCTGTGAAGTCCATAATTAAGGATATTTTAATTTTGACGGAAGGACACATGTCTACTGATGCCAGGTAGTCGCTGTCTGCCAGAGGGCTGAGAGATGGATTATAAGACCTTGCAAGCCATTTTTGGAGGCTTTAAAAAGCTCAAGAACTAGAGCCATGAAGCAGGCCACTTTGTTCAGGGCTTCTGGCAAACTCCACATGTGTATCATCAGCAGTTGCTACCGCCAAACTCTGGGCCAAAGCCTGCAGCACTGGCTAGAGTGCAGGCTGTCCAGCAGTGGGAGCCTCACGCAGGAGCTTCCCTGGGGCCTGGACAGCTGCTGACCATGTTCTGAACTCAGCACCTGCTGCCCCAGGACCCTTAAAGGCCCCAGGTTTCAGGCTAGCATATAGGTGAGTGTCTCAGTAACATTGAAGCATCTCAATTGCCTATGAATTGTCATCCAGTGCAGAATGATTATTAAAACAGCTGTTGCAACTGGAATTTCCATTGTAATTTTACAGTTTCTAAGCATGTTTTATGTTCAATTCATTCTGAGTTAGCTCCTTTTTGGCAGGTGAAACTGAGTCTTATAGCTGTATAGTGACTTGCCCAAAGTCACATAGTTAGTAAACAGCAGTGCTGAGATTTGACTAGGTCTTTTGTCTCAAAAACTCACGTCGTCTAACAGAGTTATCAAGCAACTGATGGTTGCCTTTGGATATGAGGTCAGCAGAAGCCACCTAACATCATAAGAAGCTCACCAATGATCATGAAGATGGTGCAGTACCAGGCAGGCAACATTTCATTCTGCAATACATAAGCTGTCAAGACTAACGATGACCTCTACATCCTTGAGCCTTAAGTATTAGCTATAGGCTATTCATTGCTAAGTCCCTGGATGGTGCAAACTGTTAACGTTGTTGGGTAGTGCAAAGAGTTTGTGCTCAACTGCTAATCTAAAGATTGATTATTTGAACCCAACCAGTGGTAGCATGGAAGAATAGGCCTAGTGATCTGCCTCCATTAAGATTGCAGCCAAGAAAAACCCATGGAGCAGTTCTACTGTGTAACACATGGGGTCGTCATGAGTTGAAATCAACTGGACAGCAACTAACAGCAATCATTGGTAAAAATCCCTTTAGTACTTCAGTTGTGAGAAATGGCCTATTGTTAACATAAAAAAGGGCCCTGGGCCTCCTGGAGTGCTGTCATACTCTGAAAATGACAGGCTGGGCCTTCTTGTGGAATTTACATAGGTTAGGGATATTTGGGCATATTCTCTTTCTATTTCTTAGGTTTAATGGCTGAGATAAGCTAAGGAAGCAACACACCTTACCAGCTCTCCTGACACAGGGTTGTGTTGCAAAGCTGGGCTAAAAATTATGGATCACTGACAGGATGGCATAGGGTAGGGTTAGCATTGGTTAGGAAAGATGGCTGAAGGACCTCATGTCTAAGTATGTGGGCAGGAGCAAGCCTGCCCAGAGACTCATAACCAAACAGTGAGTTCCACAAGGGCATTGACAGTGTCTGATGACTCTCTGCTATGTCCTTGGTGCCTAGTTCAGGGCCTAGAACCTATTAAGTACCCAGTAAATGTTTGTTGACAGAACTTTTGATCACTGAGTAGAGTATATCCACTGTGGTCAGGCAGCTGCCAAGGAGATCAGCCACCCTCAGGAAACCGGGCTTATCCTGGCAGACACAGAAAACAGGCCAAGGGTGTGGGTAAAGTGTGCGACAGCCCCGTGGTCTGAGACAAGCTAAGATACCCTACAGGTGGGGTTGTATCCAGAAAAAAGGTATCCAGGGAGGTGCCATTTCAGACTTTATGCAGGTAACAGGTACCTAGAAAAATGTGTCTTCAGGAGGAAGCCTCCAGAAATTAGGCTAGGAATCCTCAATGAAGTAGGGAGGGGGATTTGCAAGAACAAGACATAGCTCCCGTACTATGTGGGAACTGAAACTTGAGATCAAGGCAGGGCAGAAGCCTAGTGATCAGAATAAGCCACCTGGCCAGGGACAGACTCCAACTACCATAACGACCCTAAGGCACAGGAATGTGCTGGGATGTCTGTTACTGCTTATATTTTACTGAGGTCTGGAGGTAGGTTGGGCCTATACATGGGGTGCCAAGTACCGAACCAAGAGGAGAGGAAGCCTGCAAGGGAAAGGTACCAGACAGGGACTGGCAAAAACCTCATTTCAGTACATAAAGTTTATGGGGGCCTCAGTCTACGGGGTAGTCCCTCAGTGGTGCAAAATGTTAAGTGCTTGACTACTAGCCAAAAGATTGGTGGTTTGAGCCCACCCAGAGGCATTTTGAAAGGCAGGCCTGGTGATCTGCTTCTGAAAGTTCACAGCCTTGAAAACCTTATGGAACAGTTCTATTCTGTAATACACAGAGTCACCATAAGTTGGAATTGTCTCAACAGCAACTAACAATAATAACAACTGTGTAAGGGAGATAGCTTCCATGGCTTTTATAAGAATAAAGAAAATGTCATCATATCCCAAAGAGAACAGGAAGAAGGGAATGGAGCCTGATGGACCTAGAGTGGGCTCGTGAACACATTCCACGGGAGTCAGTTATGTGCTGGCATCACCCACCTGTCCCCTGACTCTGTTCAGGAGGACACGGGCAGAAAGAGGCCAGTCCCTGATCCTTGGAGCTTGTGGTCTAGTGGGGGAGAGAGACTATGCTTGTAATGGGCCTCAGAACAAAGAGAGTTACCCATGTATAAACAAGCCCAAATAATATCACAAAAGAGGCACCATGCAGGGGACAACTTAGGCAACTGGCATAATGTAGTTCATAAAAATTATGTTCTACATCCTAGTTTGGTGAGTAGTGTCTGGGGTCTTAAAAGCTTGCGATCAGCCATCTAAGATACAATTATTGGTATCTACTCATATGGAGCAAAAGAGAATGAAGGAGATTTTAGGCCAAAGTGGCAGCTTAGTCAGACACACCATGCTGTCCCTCTAAAGCAAAGACCTGAGAAATCAAGTGAAACAGACACAGAGGACAATCCTAGAACCCTAAGCATCAAATGAAAGTTTAAAGAACTAGATCAAACACTGGTTGGAAGAAAGAAACTGACTGTAAACAACAAATGAGAAGAGACAGAGTGGAGGAGCCCTTCCAGCCAGCCCGGCACAGCATGGCCATCTTGAGACAAAGACAGCAGCATTCACAGGTGAGAAACACAGAAGGCAACTTCACAGAATTCCCAACAGAACACAGAGTAACTGTGTAGACATACTTAAAGTGAAATAAGGTCCCGATTGGTGTAGCCTATAGGAAAAGCCTAAGCACCCTTGCCCAATGACTAGAGGAACACACTCCACCTCCCCCACCCTCTTGGTGATTAGCAGCACAAAGGCCTCATCCCTGCAGCCCTACCTGCTGGGGACCAAGGTATGAGCCGTCCCTTACCCCCCATTCAACCCAACAACACTGGCGAAGGGTGGTGGCAGTGTGACCCCATGCACACCCGCCCACCACTTCCTCCCTCCTGCCCCCACCTGCCACTAACACCATGCTCACACACCCAGCTGCTACCCCATCCACTTGGAGACAGGTGGTGAATGCTCTAGTGTGACCAGACTAGTGATCAGAGTAGCATGCCCATCCCATCTGCCTGGATACATCAAAACAAAACATAACGAAAAATCAGGATAAAGCAAACAAACATACAATTAATAAATAAAATATAATAATGCCTTAGTGTTTCATAAACAACAGACAATATCAAATCAGCTAAAGAAGCAGGACAAGATGGCTCCAGCAAGTGACCAAAATAAAGAACCAGGAAACCTCCCTGAGGAAGAAATGGTAATGGAACTATTTGATAAGGAATTCAAAAAACTTATATATAGGGCCCTCCAGTAGATCAAGAATGAGATCAAGGAAAACACAGACAAGAAGAAGTCAGGAAAACAATACAAGAACAAAATGACAAAATAAATAGACAATTAGAAACCATACAAAAACAGCAACTAGAAATCCAGAAGATTAATACTAAAATTTCAGAAATAGATAATGCATTGGAGGGACAAAGAGTAGACTTGAAGCAATGGAAGACAGAATCAGCAAAATGGAAGACAGAATCAGTGAAATAGAAGACAAATTTCTTGATACGAATCTGTTAGAGGGATAATCAGAAAAAAAATGAAGAAAGCCTAAGAGTTACATGGGACACTATCAAGAGGAATAATTTATGTGTGATTGGAATTCTAGAACAGAAATAGACAAAAATAAAAAAAGCATAGGAAAATTTTTGAAGTTTTGCTGGCAGAAAACTTCCCTAATATCATGAAAGACAAGAAGATATCCACCCAAGAAGCTCAATGAACCCCAAATATGATATACTTCTAAAGAAAATCACTAAGATATATCATAATCAAACTTTCTAAAACCAAAGACAAAGAAAAAATTCTGAGAGCAGCTTGGGAAAAATGAAATGTTACCTACAAAGGGAAACCAATAAGACTAAGCTCTGATTTCTCGACAGAAACCATGCAGGCAAGAAGGCAATGGGATGACATATATAAAACTCTGAAAGACAAAAAAAGCCAACCAAGAATTATATATCCATCAAAATTGTCTCAAATATGATGGTGAAATTAGGACATTTCCAGATAAACAGAAATTAAGGGAATTCATAAAAACCAGATCAGTCTTACAAGAAATACTAAAGGGAGTCCTTTGTACAGAAAACCAAAAACATCAGAAAAAACCTGAAATTAAGACACATGATAGCATCACCTGGAAACCAACCAAGATAAAGAATTTTCAAAAATAAAATAAAGCTACAAGACAAAGTAAATGATGACAACTTCAGAACAAAAAGAGGGAATAAATGGTGTAGTTAAAGAACTTCCATATGGAGAGGAAATCAAGGCAAGATCAAGATAGAACAGACTGTTACAAACTTAGGAAGAAAAAATTAAATTTCAGGGTAACCACAAAGAATATTGATAAACTTTCTCACTAAAAGAAAAAAGAAAAAAAAAAAAAAGACTCAGTAAACACAAAATCAACAGCAATGAAGGAAATGAAAGGAAAATCCATAAACAAAAAGAACTTAGCACAGAAAAGTATACAGTACAAAGAAATCATTGGCACCACAAAGAAAAACACAAGAAAATGACAGCAGTAAATTCATACTTATCAATAATTACACTGAATGTAAATCGATTAAGTACACCAGTCAAGAGACAAAGAGTGGCAGAATGGATAAGAAAACATGACCCAACATTATGCTGTCTACAAGAGACACGTCTTAGACACAATGCTAAAAATCAGAGGATGGGGAAAAAATGTATCAAGCAAATGGCAACCAAAAAAGACAATATTAATCTCTGATAAAATAGACTTTAAGCCAATAACCAGCATAAGATACTAGAAAAGGTATTACATATTGATTAAAGGGTCAATCCAACAAGAGGACATAACCATAATAAATATCTACACACCCAATGGAAATGCTCCAAAATACATAAAGCAAACTTTAACACAATTGAAAAGAGAAACTGACAACTCCACAATAATAGTAGGAGACTTAAAAAAAAAATAGTAGGAGACTTTAACACACAACTTTCGATGAAGGGAAGAACATCTATAAAGAAACTCAACAAAGATACAGAAGATCTAAACAACACAATCAACCAACTTGATCTCACAGACATAGACAGAACACTCCATCCAACAACAGCACAGTACACATTCTTTTCTAGCACGTGTGGATCATTCTCCAGAACAGACCATACATCAGGTCACAAAGCAAACCTCAATAAATTCAAAAACATCTAAATAATACAAAGCATCTTCTCTGATCACAATGCTATAAAATTAGCAATCAATAACAAGAAGAACAAGGAAAAAAATCAAATACATAGAAACTGAATAACACTCTGCTTAAAAACATTAGGTGATAGAAGAAATCTAAAAAATGAGATTAAAAAAAATTCCTGGACTCAAACGAGAATGAAAACACAACATACCATAACCTTTGCTCAGAGGTCAATTTATAGCAATAAATACACAGAAGAAATAGCCAAAATCAACACCTTAACCCTCCAACTCCAACAAATAGAAAAAGAGCAGCAAAAAGGCCCATAGTCACCAGAAGAAAGGAAACAATAAATATTACAGCAGAAATAAATGAAACAGAAAAACAACAGAATCAGCAAGACTAGAAGTTGGTTCTTTGAAAGGATTAATAAAATAGACAAACCACTGGCCAAATTGAAAAAGGAAAAGAAGGATAAGATGCAAATGACACAAATAAGAAATTGAGATGGGTGACGTTACAACAGAACCAACTGAAATAAAAAGGATAATAACAAAATACTACAAAGAACTGTACTCTAACAAATTTGAAACCTAGAAGAAATGGACAACTTTCTGGAAACACACTACCTACCTAAACAAATACAAACAGAGGGAGAACAACTAAACCCATAACAAAAGAAGAGATTGAAAATATAATTAAAAAAAAAAAAAAAAAAAAAAGCCCTGGCCCAGATGGCTTCATTGGAGAATTCTACCAAACATTCAGAAGAGAGCTGACACCAATTCTACTCAAACTATTCCAGAACACAGAAAAGGATGGAATACTCCCAAATTCATTCTCTGAAGCAAGCATAACCCTGATACCAAAGCCAGGCAAAGACACCACTAAAAAAGAAAATTATAGACCAATATCCCTTATGAATATAGATGCAAAAATTCTCAACAAAATCCTAGCCAATAGAATCCAACATCATATCAAAAAATAATATATCATGACCAAGTGGGATTCATACCAGGTATGCAAGGATGATTTAACATTGGAAAATCAATCAATGTAATCCACTACATAAATAAAACAAAGGAAAATTACCACATGATCATATTAATCGATGCAGAAAAGACGTTAGATAAAATCCAACACCCATTCTTGATAAAAACTCCCAGCAAAATAGGAATAGAAGGGAAATTTCTCAATGTAATTAAGGGCATATACACAAAACAAACAGCCAACATTATTCTCAATGGAGGTAGATGGAAAGCATTCCCCTTGAGAACAGGAACCAGACAAGGAAGCCCTTTATCACCACTCTTATTCAACATTGTACCTGAAGTCCTAGCCAGAGCAATAAGGCAAGAAAGAGCAATAAAATGCATACATATTGGTAAGGAAGAAATAAAATTATCACTATTTGCAAATGATATGATCTTATACATAAAAAATCCCAGAGATTCTACAAGAAAGCTACTTGAACTAATAGAAAGTTTCAGCAAAGTGGCAGGGTACAAGATAAACATACAAAAATCTGTCAGATTCCTCTACACTAACAAACAGAACTCTGAAAAAGAAATTAGGAAAACAATACTATTTACTATAGCCCCCCAAAAGATAAAATACTTAGGAATAAACCTAACCAGGGATGTAAAAGACTTTTTGTTAGGTGCCATTGAGTCGATTCCAACCCATAGCAACCCTGTGTACAACATAACAAAACACTGTCTGGTCTTGGCCATCCTGACAATCATTGTTAAGCTTGAGCCCATTGTTGCAGCCACTGTGTCAACCCATCTAATTGAAGGTCTTCGCTGACCCTCTACTTTAAAAGATTTATACAAAGAAAACTACAAAACACTACTTCAAGAAACCAAAAGAGACCTACATAAATGGAAGAACATACCATGCTCATGGATAAGAAGACTTAACACTGTGAAAATGTCAATACTGTCCAAAGTGATCTATAGATGTAATGCAATCCAGATACAGATTCCGTCAACAGTCTTTAAAGAGAAGGAAAAACTAATCACCAACTTTATATGGAAAGGAAAGAGATGCCAGAAAAGCAAAGCATTATTGAAGAACAAACTAAGAGGCCTCACACTTCCCAATCTCAGACCCTACTGTACAGCCACAGTAGTCAAAACAGCCTGGTACTGGCACAACAACAGACATGTAGAAAAACAGAACAGAATTGAGAACCCAGAAGTAAATCTATCCAGCTATGTACAGCTGATCTTCAACAAAGGTCAAAAATCCATTAAATGGGGAAGAGAGAGTCTCTTTAACAAATGGTGCTGGCAAAACTGGATATCCATTATCAGAAAAATGAAATATGATCCATATCTCACACCATATACAAAAACTAACTCAACATAGATCAAAGACCTAAATATAAAACCTAAAGCTATAAAGATCATGGAAGAAAAAATAGGGGCAAACTTAGGGGCCCTAATTTATGGCATAAGTAGACTAACAAACATAACTAAAAATGCACAGATAGCAGAAGATAAACCAGATGACTGAGACCTCCTAAAAATTAAACACTTCTGCACATCAAAAGACTTCGCCAAAAGAGTGAAAAAAGAACCTACAGACTGGGAAAAAATTTTGGCAATGACATATCTGACAAGGGAATAATCTCTAAAATTTATAGAAAATTTCAACAACCTCAACAAGGAAAACACAAACAATCCAATTTAAAAATGGGCAAAGAACATGAACAGACGCATCACCAAAGAAGACATTCAGGTGGCCAACAAATACATGAAGAGATGCTCACGACTATTAGCCATTAGAAAGATGCAAATCAAAACAACAATGAGATATCATCTCACTCCAGCAACAATGGCAAAAAAAAAAGAGAAAAAACAAACAAACAGAAAACAACATATGCTGGCCAGGGTGTGGTGAGATTGGAACTCTCATACACTGCTCGTGGGATTGTAGAATGGCACAGCCACTGTGGAAAACAGTATGGCACTTCCTTAAGAAATTAGAAATAGAGATACCATATGATCCAGCAATGCCACTACTAAGTATATATCCTAGAGAAATAAGAGCCGTGATGTGAATAGATATATGCACACCCATGTTCATCACAGCATTATTCACAATAGCAAAAAGATGGAAACAACCTAAGTGCCATCAGTGGATGAATGGATAAACAAATTATGGTGCATACACACAATGGGCTACTATGCAATGATAAAGGGTAATGATGAATCTGTGAAATATCTCACAACATGGATGAACCTGGAGGACATTATGCTGAGTGAAATAAGTCAATTACAAAAGGACAGATACAGTATGAGACCACTATTATAAGTAGTCAAGAAAAGGTTTACACACAAAAAGAAACATTCTTTGATGGTTACCAGGGATGGGAGGGGGAGGAGAGAAAATCACTAGCTAGACAGTAGACATGTATTAACTTAGGTGAAGGGAAAGACAATACACAATAGGCGGGATGTCAGCACAACATGACCGAGTCAAAGGAAGACATTGGGAGAGTAAAAGGCAACAATTGTAAGTACTATTACATACACGATCCTGCAATAACAGTAATAACAAACAATTTATGACTGGATACATATGTAAGCTGAACAAGTGTGGGATGCCATATGGGAGTGTACCCACAAGCATATATAGTTTTGACAGAGGGTATTTCTACATAGGTATTTGTATTGCTGCAAGATATCCATGTATATAGTAGAGCGCACAGCGGGCAAAATTATGAAAACTCCTTAGCCATAACCAAACACCTTGAGGAACTGAATTACTGGGCTTGAGGACTTAGGACAATAGTCTCAGGAGAGATCTAGGTCAATTGGCATAACAGAGTCCATAAAGACAATGTTCTACATCCTACTACGGTGAGTAGAAGCTGGGGTCTTAAAAGCTTGCAAGCAGCCATCTAAGATACAACTATTGGTCTCTTCCTATCCAGAGCAAAGAAGACTGAAGAAAATCAAAGACTCAAGGAAACAATTAGTCCAAAGGACTAATGGACCACGTGAAACCACAGCCTCTACTAGCCTGAGACCAGAAGAACTAGACGGTGCTCTGATCAGGATCACAATAGAAGGTCCTGGACAGAGTGGGAGAAAAATGTAGAGCAAAATTCAAATTCATAAAAAAAGACCAGACTTACTGGTCTGACAGAAAGTGGTGAAACTCGCAAGACTACGGCCCTTAGACATCCTTCAAACTTGGAACTGAACCCACTTCTGGAGATCACCTTTCAGCCAAACAATAGACAGGCCTATACAGTGAACAAAAACACCCATGAGGAACGTGCTCCTCAGAACAATCAACCATATGAGACCAAAAGGGCAGCATTTGCCCAAAAACAAAGTTCAGAAGGCAAGAATGGGCAGGAAAGATGGGTGAATGGAAATGGGGAAATCAGGGAGGAAGTAGGTAAGGTGCTGTCACATTGAGAGGACTGCAACTAATGTCATGAAACAAAATGTGTATAAGTTGTTGAATGGGAAATAACTTTGCTTTGTAAACTCTCACCCAAACCACAATAAAATGTTCAAAAAAAAAAAAAAAAAAGAATTTTGCTAGTTAGGCAGCTTAGAATGAGGTGGAGCAACAAAGAAGCACTGAAAGAAAAAAAAAAATCACTACCAGAAATGGAAAACCACTATTTTTCTACCAGAAATTCAAATAAAAGCATAACTACTAAAACTTAAAAAAAAGAAAAAAGAATGAAAGAAATCAAAGGCTCAAAGAAGAAACTAGTCTATAGGGCTAATAGCCCACAGAATCACAGCCTCTTCTAACCTGAAACCAGAAGAACTAGATGGTGCCCGGCTACCACTACCTACTGTTCTGACCAGGGACACAACAGAAGGTCCTGGATAGAATGGGAGAAAAATGTAGAACAAAACTCAAATTCGTAAAAAAGGCCAGACCTACTGGACCAATAGAGACTACAGAAGCCCCCTAGATTATCACCCTAAGATAGCCTTTGAACTTGGAACTGAAGCCACTCCTAGAGGTCAGCTTTTAATCAAATAATAGATTGGCTTATAAAACAAACAATATCACGCATGAGTAATGTGCTCACTTAAACAATTAACTATATGAGACCAAACGGTCAACATTTACCCAAAAGAAAAGATGACAAGGGAAGGAGGAGAAGGGAAGCTAGATCAATGGAAACAGAACAAACAGAATGGAAATAATGAGAATGCTGACACATTGTAAAAATTGTAACCAATGGCACGGAACAATTTGTATAAAAATTGTTAAAGGGGAGCCTAATTTGCTGCGTAAACTTCCACTTAAAACAGAATAAAATATTATTTTAAAAAAAAAAAAAAAAAGAGGCATCATGGCTGCAGTCTGGGGAGAAGTGAGCTGGGAATAGAAGGGAGAAATTCCCCAAGGAGGGAGAAGAGTGACAGAGAAGGAAGTCACTAATGGGCTTTGTACAGTCTCAAAAAAAAAAAAAAGGCAAAGAGTCAGGGAAAAAAACAGTTTTCATAAGTGAAGTTATCTTTATACCATCTCTATTGTCATGCCAAAACCTCATCTTATACACTGCCTTCCATTCAGAACACGCTCGAAGCAGATATTGCTCATTTTCCACTCAATCAGAGAGAAATCACAATTCCCACTGGAGTATTCCCATGGGCAGGAAGAAGGAGGCTGCTGTGGAATTGCTCCTTCAGGACTCCTAGACTTCACTTCTGCAGTCCCAGAGCAGAGAGGGGTGAAGGTCTGGCCGTGGCTGCGGCCGTTCTAGAAGACTGAAGACCCAGGGCTAGGGTAGGCCCCTGAGATGATCCTTTTCTCCTCTGATGGCTGGAGAGGCCCAGAAGACTGCTAGGTTTTTGCTCAGCCTCGACCCAGGGGATATGAGGGATGTCTGCGAGTCCCAAATGCCTCAGGCTCCCAGAAGCTTGTTACCGTTGTCAGCTCCACTGGCCTCCTGGCAATGTAGGGTTTTGCCCAATTGACTGTGGTGAGAATCCTCCACTACATTGAGTGGGCTCCCTGCTCAAGGCTAAGCCAGTTGCGGTAGTCAGAATTCAGGGTCTATCCGACTCCCACCACAATGTAAACTCATTAATGGGTTTCCCTCAAATGGCCTCAGAGAACCTCCTACCTACCGACGTCCTTCTTCAACCCTCTTTCCTCTTCTAACACATCTGTTGTCCTCTCTTGAGTTTATATATTTTTCTTGTCAAATACATGTAGGCAAAAAGCAGTAAATGATTTTCACTGTATTTCTCTTTAAGTACAAAGAGAGTTTCACCCTACGGGTTTGAGGTTCAGAAGAATCAGCAGGGGACAGTAGAGGGCACATTGAAGTGGGACTTGAGATCTCAACCAGCGTTGGCCACTAACTCCACTGCCCTCCCTAGGTCTCAATATGCCTCAGCTGCAAAATGGGTGGGTAATACCTCTGTGCCAAACTCACTGGCTTGGGAGAAGTCGATAAAATATGTAGATGTAAGAGTGTTAGGAAAGTGTAAGGGTCATCGCCACTGGATTCTGTTGTTTACCAAGGGCGCTGCCATCCTCACCAGTACTCCCCAGCCATGCACATCCAAGACTTGGGTCTCCTTTGCATTCTCCCCTTCCCAGGCTCCATGAGTTCTACTCACTACCTGTTATGGAATTGTGTCCCTCCAAATATGTGTTGGAATCTTAACCCCTATACCTGTAGGAGCCCTGGTGGCACAGTGGTTAAGAGCTCAGCTGCTAACCAAAAGGTCAGCGGTTTGAATCCACCAGCCACTCCTTGGAAACCCTATGGGGCAGTTCTACTCTGTCCTATAGGGTCGCTATGAGTTGGAATCAACTTCATGGCAATGGGTTTTTATGGGTATACTTGTGGATATAATCTAATCTAATGCAATGTAATCCCTTTCCATAATATAATCTAACATAATGCAGTCAATCAATCAGTTGAGGTTATACTAGTGTAGGGTGTGCCCTAAACCTAACCGCTTCTGATTTATATAAAGAGTAGCATAGACACTGGGAAGGGCAAGCACTAAAAGGGGGAAGAAAGACACCACATCTGGATCATCTACAAGTTAAGGAACCTAGGAACATCCAGTACTACCGACATGGAAGAAATCAACACGGCTGAGACCCTGATTTCGACTTTTAGCCCCCAGAACTGTGAGAAAATAAATTTCTGCTCTTTAAAGCCACCCACTTGTGGTATTTCTGTTATAGCAGCACTAGGAAACTAAGACACTCTCTCTAAATGGCTCCTCTCCCTTCACAACACTTGGAATGTCTCCAGAGAGATGACACATTTTCTTTCCATCCTGACAAGAGCTGTGCTGGGCCTCTTGGAGGCACTGCCTGTTTCCCTTTAGCTGGTGTAAAGCTATTTCAATTCTGAGCCAACCATTCTGTTGATTTCCATTAGAAACCTATCAGGAAAACGTCTAGCCTCAGCCAGAGTGTGGTAACAGAATATCTGTAGGATGGGAAGAAAATGTACTTTGCCAGGCCTGGTGGAGTGTTGGGGTTTGGTCTGGTTTGGTTTGAGGTTATTATTTAGCTTCCACCACCACCCATCTGGCAGTGGAGGTTTGCATGTAGCATCCTTCCAACAGGGGCACCTCCCATGCCCATCTCCATCCCAGATCCTCCTGTTCTCGACCTTGGCTTCCCTCTGGGCTAAACACTGCCTCCTGTTCTGGAGCATTCTCAGTTAGCTCTTGTGCCCCCATCTGCACTCTAGGACCCTCTTCCCAGCCCTCTGTGAGTCTGCAGATGAGAAGCTCTTAGGCCAGTCCCAACTCCACAGCTCCTTCTACTGTGGACCTTACCTTCAGGGAGCAAGTATGAACACAAGTAGGTGCTGCTCCCTTGGATTTTCTGTTCCATTGTGGCCTTTGACTTCCATCCCCAACCTGCCCCCTGCAGAGCATCAGGAGCACAGACATCCCCTTGCTTCACTCTCATGTATATTTATTGAGCGCCCACAGGGTGCGTGGTCTATCTCAGGGTTCAGAGCCACGGTCTAATCAAAAGGAGACCAGAGCTAATACAGAGAACATTTCACAGCTGCTTAACATTTGTTAAGGTATGGGGAAGGGGGAGGAACTAATCACAAAACAAATTCCTATTCGAAAGCAACAGAATCTCCTCCGAGAGTAATATATATTCTACACACACGCGCACACGCGTCCACACCCCTCAGAATGAACACATAAGTATACCCACTTGGTTGTATATGCATGCATATACAGCTGCCGTGGGTAAATAAACTAATATATATGCTGTAGGCACGCACACGCACGCACACGCCACCACACAGACAGATAATCTCGCTTATGCTATCAAAGACACTACGTCTCCAGGTTCTAGTGGAAGCAGTCTGTCCTAGATGCCTGCAGCATGCAAAACTTGGAAGATCCAGAGATTCACAGTTAAGAAGGACAATGGGTATACATGTGTACTTTTCCATCCTTGGGGAACCAGCCACAGCACTCAAGGTTTTTCTTTGTTGGTGACAACAAAGCCTTTGTGAAGGGCTCCCCGAGCAGAGCCCAGGAGCCGGAGGTTCTCTGTCCAGAGGCAGGGCCCACGGGGGCCTTGATGAGTTCACCAGTCTTCCACGCAGAGTCTACAACTCCAGGTTTCAAGCATGTAGTCCTGCAAACAGTTTTCCTTGGTACAAGTGCAACCAACCGAGGTGAGAGTTGCTTTTCTTGCTTGCTCTCTGCAGCTTCCCACGTGTGCTAACGCATTTTGTAGTCATTAGATACAGATGTTTCACACAGCTGTCCCTTAAAATCCAAGTCTACTGTGAAATCAAGGTCCCGCTACAAAGAAAGAGCAAAGGGTCACAGCATTGGTCTGGGTAGGAAGTCATAGTGTGTCATAGGCCAATTTGTTCGGCCTACATAATTCACTGCCTCAGCATCCATTAATTTTTCCACTTTCTGACATGGCCAGTCCTGGTCCTATTTTATCACACAACCTCTCAACAGTCTTGGGCTCTAATGCTATCCCTCACCCCACCCACCTATATGGTTTCCTGTGACAAAAATTTCTCCCTATTCCCTCATTAATGCTCTACCTGTAACCCGTTGCTGTCGAGACGATTCCAACTCATGGCAACCCCATGCATGTCAGAGTAGCACTGTACTCCATAGGGTTTTCAGTGGCTGTAATCTTAAGGTCCCTGGGTGGCACAAACAGTTTGTACCGCAGAAGAAAGACCTGATGATCTGCTTCTGTAAAGATTACAGACAAGAGAACTCTATGGAGTAGTTCTACTCTGGAACACATGCAGTTCCCATGAGTCAGATCAACTCAATGGCAATGGGTTTGCATTTTGTTTTGTTTTGTGTTTTAATTTTATGGAAGTAGACAGGCACTGATGGGTGGATTTGAACCACCAACTTTTGGGTTAGTAGCCAAGGGCAAATTGTTTGCACCACCCAGGGAAACTTTACACTGACCAATAAGACTTCAGCATGAACTAACCCAGAGACATCACCCTGATTGTCACACTAAAGCCCTCTCCTATATATAGATCCAGCTTGTTGTTACCTTATCTCCAGGTGCAACCACCTGTGTGGCCTTTCATGTAGGCGTGCTGTCATTTCCTTTCCAGGATCTGTGAGTACTAAATTCTACCTGTTTTCTGGCCTTCCTGCATGAGTCTCACTTCCTTGAGCTGTTAACAGACCATCCAAGATACCCCAGACCCCTTTGGGTCCAACTTAAGACACGGCACCTCCTCCCTCCAGGCAGGTCTCCGCCCAGCAGCCAGAGGCATGAGTGGCTATTGTGTTCTTAATGTTTTCTAGCTAAGGAGATCCTCCCAACAGCTCTCAGGAGTTTTTCTAGTGTTTCATTATCCGCAGAGGAAGTTCTTTGATTTCTAACTAAAATCCTTCCTTTTATAATAGAAAAATGTTCCCTCTGATTTCATCTTGGAGAAAACAAAGTAGGTGGTTGAGTCTTCTGTGGCATAACCCTGAAAGCATTCTAAGTCTTTTAATGCACATGCCCACACCCAGGGTTGCTCAAAGAAGAGCACATGGGCTCCAACCCACCCGGCTAGCTGAAGAAATGTGAACCAACATCTTTCAGGGCAGCAGAAACTGTTCTTTCTTGGCCCAGTTCCTGCTAAAGGAGGTAAAACCCAGGGCAACATCCTCTGTTCTCAAAGCCCCTCACGTAAAGAGCTGGATGCTGTCCTCAAGGCAGAGAAATAGTCCGCAAGGAGACCTAGAGAACATCTCTAGTTCCTGAGTTTTGAGGGGCCAAGGTTGGGGTCCTTCAATTATGCCCAGGCACACCCAAACCCACCTTCCTATTGCCTCCCTCAGTAACTCTCCTGATTGTGCTCAAGGTACTAAGAATCTTGGCAAGGGGTTCATTCAAAGGAGCTCCGTGGGACTCAGCTCCGTGGGTCCCTTCTCCTCTCTGACCCTAGCCCACACAGAGGCTGCCTCAACACTCACCACGTTTTTGGCATTTGGCTTCATGGATATGGTCCCGTAGATTTCTTCCCCCCTCCGGACAGTGAGGTAATCTTCCAAGTAGAAGACAGTCTGTTTCCAGTGGGTGTAGGGGGCATCAGGGGCTATTATAAAAGGGCCGAGGACAGGAGAGATGAGAAGGAAGAATCAGAGAGAAACTGTCTCCAGAAAGGTGGAGGCCAGAACCTAGGGTAGAGGTTTCTGGGTTTCCCCTGGGACTCACTGAATCCTCTAACACTCCTGTTGGGTCAGGTGCCCAGTCCTTGCAGCCTGCCTTCAAGTACCCACCTGAGCCCCCACTCACCCCCAATGACTTCACCTTCCCATCAAATTCACAGTCCCTCAGTATTGCTGAGCTCAGCTAGGGGTCAGAAGAAAAACATCTGATATAACAAGTTCATACCAAAGAGTGGATGATGAAAACACTCTCACCAAATACACTCATCAACACAAGTGAATTTCAAAATGCTACTGTCTTTAATTAATTTGACAGAGTGGGACAAAGATTTGTAGGCCATCCTACCTCCCGTTGAATGACATCGTTGATACATGTACTAAACTCCACAGCTAAACCAGTTTCTCCAGTTCCACTGACATCCCATGTACTTCCTCTTCAATCCTACAAATATCTTTCCCTGCTCATTTCTCTGTGCTCTGGAACTGAACCTAGCACCCTTGGCCCAGCCTGCCACAAGGCTTCAGCTGTGCCCTCTGACTTCCTAACCGGATAAAAAAGATACGGAGCATGATTCTCACTCCACAGCCCCAACGCTGGTCCACAGCTCACTCACCCTGCATAAGCCAAAGCCACACTGATGCTTGCACCCCTCTGTATTTGCCAGTAATGCTATCCCTCTCCTCTTAGCACATGACACATTCTACAGCTAAATGTTAGGGGTCTGTCTTATGTGGGTCATCTTCTCCAGCAGCATCTGTCTTTGGAACACTTTTCCCCTTCCTATTCCCCAGACTCTCTTTCTCATCCTTCAAAGTCACTTCCTATGGGAAGCCTTGCCTGACCACCCAGCCTGGGTTAGGTGCTCCTGCAGCACCCTGGACTTATGTTATCATGGTGTTTTTCACATTGTAGTATAAATGCTTTTTTTTCTCTCCACTTGCTTTCGTCTTCCATAAGACTACAATCTCCATAAGCATGGGCGCCATGCCATCCTTGTTTACTGTTCTATCCTCAGTGCCTACCATTGTTCTCGGGAGAGCTGTACATGTTGAATAAATGAGTGAAGGTAAGAATACAAAGAGCAGAGATTTTGTGACAGACACTTCAATGTACCATAGATGTTCTACTATACTGGGGCCTTTGGAACCTGTGGATGGTAGAAGAACCCATTTTATAGTAAGTTCCTCTTGGCCCTTCATGCTCTTACCTTCCTCCACCAGGATACAGGATACACTAATGCTGCTGCTTGGGACCGGTGCTAAAGATACGAATACTTGGGGAGAACATAGTAAATGTCTTTCAGACACTTGAAAAACTATCGCATGGAAAAAGTTATATGTGGCCTTACTTGTGGCTTTGGTGGCAGAACTAAGGCCAATCACTGCGAATTACTAGAAAGCAGATTTTAAATTCACCAGGAAAACCTAGAGCTGTCCCACAATCACATGAACACTCCCAGAGTGTTCACACAATAACTACTGATCAGATGAGCCCTGGTGGCACACTGGTGAAGTGATACGGCTGCTAACCAAAAAGTTGGCAGTTCGAATCCACCAGCCGCTCCTTGGAAACCCTATGGGGGCAGTTCTACTTTGTCCTGTAGGGTCTCTATGGGCCAGAATCAACTTGATGGCAACAGGTTTGGTTTTCTGTTTTTTTATGTTGGACCCAGTGATCTCCAAGATTCTTTTAAACCTCATTTTTTAATAGAGGTAAACAGTTGAACAGTCTGCCTTTCTTTGCCCTTCTCAATGGATTGGCTTGATCAAATGTCAGTGGTTTGGATAGAGACTCGAGTAGCCTTCGATGTGAGCATTTGGGAAATCAATGCAAACTCAGGGTCAGGGGGAGAAAGAACAGCCCGTGCATTTGGAAAGAGAGGAGGATCATGAACTCGCAATCTGGGCCTCCAACCCTGAATCCCCAAATCCACCCAGCCTTCCTGGCCTCTAAGACACACTGCTGTCTACAGACAAAGTCCACCTGCTCCCAGCACCCTTCCTGCCAACTACATCTAAATAAATTGTCAAAGGAGAGACTCCAGATATATGCAGAGAATGTCAGTTCATGACTGACGGCACTCTCACCCCCACTGCCACCTACACCAGCACAGACAGGTGTCTCTCCTGTTTTTAAAGACTGTCAGGCAAGGGGACTCAAGCAGCCTCCTTCTGTCACCTAATCAGATGCCTCATGAGAATCCCAGAGACTCCACAGGCTCAGATTCACCAGCCACCAAGCCCAGGAGTCTGCCTCTGATGGTGGCCCCAAAAGACTTACCAGCCTTGGGTTGGAAGAAAGTGGTGTTTTTTCCTTGACACCAACATCAAAAGGCTAAAAACTCCCCCTAAAAACCTCATTTCAATCGTGGATCCATTAAACCAAACCAAACCCACTGCCATCGAGTCAATTCCTACTCATAGCGACCCCATAGGTTTCTAAGGCTGTAAATCTCTACAGAAGCAGACCGCCACATCTTTCTCCCGTGAAGCCTCTGGTGGTTTCGAACCACCGTTCCCTTTCAGTTAGCAGTTGATTGTTTTAATGACTGCACCACCAGGGCTCCTTGGACTAATTGTCTAAAACAGTTTTCTTAATCCTAGATATCCATTAGGGTGTCCCGGAGAAACATATTAAAATTCAGATGTTTCAACCCTAAACCAAGAGATCCAAATTCCGTGATTACGGGAGGTTGAGAGGGGATAGGCTTGTCAAGACTTTTATATCTTCCCCTAGGTGATGCAGATACACAGTCAGGGTTGAAATCTATGCATAAAGCCCATCTTTACACATCTAACAATATCTCTTTGTAGATACAGTGGAAAGAATATTTAATTAGAAACAACAGGTCCAGGGTCCAGTCTCCACTTGGCCACATACTTGAGCTCTGAACCTGGGGCTCTTTTTCTACATTTGTAGAGTGTGGATGGTGATACTTACCCCTTGAGGTGTTGTGGGGATGAGATAAAATGATAAAGAGGAAAGTGTACTATGCTCAGGATGCCCAAACCTTTTGTTCTGCCCAAGACAGTTCCAGTTTACACCTGTTGTCCTTGCATAATTATTAATAACTCTCCCTTTCACTCTCCAAAGCATCTTTCATTGAAAGATAAATTATATGCCTACCCCATTTATAACATATTATGGACCCGTTAGGGTATTTCTGAGCCATTGCACTAAACCAAGCCAAAAAACCAAACCTGTGCTGTCGAGTCGATTCCGATTCATAGCGACCCTATAGGACAGAGTAGAACTTAGAACTGCCCTAGAGGGTTTCCAAGGAGTGGCTGGTGGATTTGAACGGCCAACCTTTTGGTTAGCAGCCATAGGTCTTTAACCACTGCACCACGAGGGCTAAGCCATTGCACTAGGTAGTTATTTAATCATCATGTAACGTGATATATGACTTTGTCTGTAAACTATGGCTTTAGTCTGTAAAGGCGTGCTGCCTCACTCTAGTGGTCTAAAATGTCTGGAAAAATGTCTGGAGAAGTATACAGGCTGGTGCTTTGCACAGTGATGAGCACTCAACAAATGGCTGTGGACGACATCTAGAATTCTCTTCACCAGTGAACACATCTTTCCCTCCCTTCCCCAGCCCCATCTATAACCATCAAGACTGTATAACTGGCCTTCAGCTTTCCCTAGTCTGAAGATGCCTTCCTACTCTTATTACTCTGACCCCACATGCCAGCTTCCCCATTTCTCCCTCCCTTGAGCCCCTCCCCATCATAGTTTCTGGGTTCTAGATTATAGCCAGTTTTTGTTCTCTATTTTGAAGTGAGCATGGTCAGTACTGCCAACAGCATTCCAAGTGCGAATGCATGTATTCATTCATTATTCATTTATTTAAGCAGATACGGTTCTAAATTTGGGAACCAGTAGTCAAAATGTACTGGGACTTGCCCCATGCAGACCCTGCACCCTATGTAAGAAGACACTCAGGTAAATATCAAGATAGTATAGTGGGAGCTGTGATCAAGGATGGGGACAGGGAGCAGAGGGAGCTATGAGAACAAATGAGAGTCATTCACAAGAAGGTTTTTCCTGGTGCTTTTGGAATGAGCATAGAATCTTGTTTCACTTCTGAATGGCTAAATGGCTGGTAGTTATTTCTGGGGTTTAATAAATTTTCTAGCTATAAATTTGGAATTATATGCTTCAGGCAGTCACAAGTTCTGTGGGGAATTGATTATATACAAAAAGCTTCTTTGACCTTAGAAAATGACTCAATGTCTCCGGATGTCAAAGCTGGAAAGAGCCTATCAGACAATCCAGGCACAACCCAGTCATGTCACACATAATGAGCCCAAGGTCCAGAAAGTACCTTGTTCAAGGTCATCTTGCTGATTACTGGCAGAACTAAGACTCAAACCCAGGCCTGCTGCTGCTCAGGTTACTGCCCTTCCACCCACCACACAGCTCTCCGGGATGAAACAGCACAGCAGCCCCAGGGTTCCTGGCTCCCATTTCTATACCTACCATCCCTCCCTCCCACCCTGCCCCTGCTTAGGACGTTGGCGGGGTGTGGGGGTGGCCAGCTGTGCCCGCTGACTGTCACAGCCTGGAACCCTGGCTGCCTGTGCCCATTTGAGATGGTTTCCGCCTGGAGCTGCAGACACCAGAGCCATTAACAGGGATCATTTTCAAGCTGCACAATACATGATGTACCTTTGAGCGCGCCCCAGAGCCAGCTGCAGCTGGGCTGAGCTGAGCTGGAAAACTCGGTTGGGGACTGATGGGGAGAGGTCACGTAGCACGAGACACTTTGTATGAAGTTCAAAAACAGGTGAGCCTGAACAATAGATTGTTTAGGCATACACACACGTGATAAAACTTTAAAAAAATGGCAAGGGAATAAGGAACACAAAATCCAGGAGAATGTTCTTCTGGAGGAGAAATATGAGGGTGGAATAGAGTGGAGCATTCAGGTAAATGCAAAAGTATGGGTAATGCTTTAGCCGTTTAGCTCACAGTGGCTTATTATGTCAATATGGATTAATTCATTTACATTCTAGTTATTAATATTTATATTACAATAATTACATTATAATTATAAAATATTTATATTATATATTAATAATATATTTACATCCTAGTTATTAATATATTTCTCATTAACATTTCTATTCTAATTAATAATAGTTTACTTCTTGATATCAATAAATGTACTTACAGTCTAATAAATATAATAAATTTATTTCTAGGTACTATTTACAGTCTAATAAAAATTACTTTGTCTACATTCTAGTTATTGAGTTAGGTGGTGAGTTCACAGGTGTTCATTACATTAACAAATAAATAAATCATTATATCAATCAATAAATAAATCATGTTAATAAGTAAGGAGCCCTGGTGGCGCAGTGGTTAAGATCTATGGCTGCTAACCATAAGGTTGGCGGTTCGAATCCACCAGCGGCTCCTTGGAGACCCTATGGGGCAGTTCTACTCTGTCCAATAGGATTGCTATGAGTCGGAATCAACTCAGTGGCGGTGGGTTTGGTTTGATATTAATAAGTAAAATGATAAATATTTATATTGATAAAGAATTTACTAATCTATTAAATCATTTAATAAATAAAATCGATTGATTTAATAAATAAAAAAGTAAGCCATGCATGGCCCAATGATGACAGCATATCATGAACCAAGGATTATGATTAATATAATTCTGTGCATCTGAGGTTCTTAAAGACAAAAAGGAAATACTCTATTTGTGGTCAGAGTGCAGGGGGTCGTCATAGATCATCCACTGTCAAACCCACACTAACCAGAAAAGAAATCTGCTACATGTCCACAGCAAAACCCCACACTGACACCCCAAGGTATCTGGGAAGGCAGCTAAACGAATTTCTTTTCTTTCCCATGATCTCTACCAATTTGGGAACTGTGCAGCAAGGGAGCTATGTCAGCCAAAGGCCTGAAGTCTTAGACAGACAAGAGGCTATACCTTAGTGAGGAGATGGAATTGCCTTCCCGAAAGGAGTTAAAATTGGTCAAATTCCCAACCATCTTGCTCCGGGCAGTCTTGAATTAAGGAAGTGGTTCTCAGACTAGAGAGCTTCCATCAGAATCACCTGGAGGGCTCATTAAAATACAGATTGCTGGGCCCCACTCCCAGAATTTTCTAACAAATTTATAACAAATTCCCAGGTGATGCTAATGCTACTTATCTGGCACCATACTTTGAGAACTGCTGAACTAAATCATAGGAAGCAAAGGAATACAAGACCTGAGAAAATCCTTTCAGAACCTAAGTTTCTGGGATTCTGTGCAAAACGGAGGGCCTAATGCTATAACTGGAAACCCTGGTGGTAGAGTGGTTAAGAGCTACTTCTGCTGACCAAAAGGTTGACAGTTCGAGTCCACCAGATGCTCCTTGGAAACCCTATGGGGCAGTTCTATTCTGTCCTATAGGGTCACTATGAGTCAGAATCGACTCGACGGCAACGAGTTTGGTTTTTTGTTGTTGAATGCAAAGGGACAGAGGAGCAGGCTCACACAACAATTTAGAACCATGGTCTTCGAAATTATAAAACATATTCCTCATCATTCCTCTTCATGGGGACTTGTGTGGATTTGGCTGGAGTGAGACAAAGGAATAGAAAGGAAATGAGCCAATGGGTTGGAGACCTCAACACTGAGGACAAATCCTCACCACCTCCCAGGCAGCCGAGAGAAGACTTCTTTGATTCTGGACTTGAGCTTAACCAAGCACCCTCCTCCATGTGAGGGCATCAGGAATGTCATCCCTGCCACCAAAGCCAGGATCATCTCTAGACAGGGGGTCTAGTAGACTATCTGTTTGACCTGAGCAACAGGAAATAGATTGTCTGAGAGAAAGGAGGGTCCCAGCTGAGGGGGCTGTATTAAGGGACTATAGTCCTAGGCTTTAGAAACCAGAAATCTTTCCAGAATGCTGTTGCCCACTGACTTTATCATCACCAGCAGCAGCAGAAGGCCTGACTTAACATCATCCTGGAGCCACCATGGCTCTATCCTTAGTGTTCAATCACAACCATGGTCCTCAAGCAGGCTCCTCCTCAGCTCCCTCACTGCCCTCACTCCCTCACCATTGTGGGCTGAAGGTTACCCCGCCTTGGTCAAGATAAAAATCTCCTTCCCTCCTCCTGGCTGTTCTGGCCCACAAGGAAGATCAGCTTGCCTGCTGCCCTACTACTGAAGTTATCAGCTGATAATGACCAGGGTCAGGGGTCCGTGTTTTCTCCAATCAGTGATACACCAACACTGGCCTAATGATGGACGTGACCCTAATACTCCACAGCATGTTTTCTCATTTTCAAAATGGGCGATTGAGAGCTTGATACAATTAACACCATGATGAACCTATAAGTTTTTTTTCTGCCTGCCTTCTCCTTTCTTCATAGCTTTGTTAATGAATTTGTTTTGCTCTGTCTGGCCACCTGTGGGTTAAGACACCCCACACAGAGATTGGAGCCCAGATGTCCAGTCTGTAAATCTTTAGCCTGATAAGGAGATGTCTGGCATGTATCTCTTTAGTCTGATAAAGAGTCTTTTGTAGTTATCTTGTAATGTGTAACTCATCCAGTCATCTGTGGGTGACGTGCCAAAAGACACTTCTAACTCTTATAAAAAAAATCATATATAAGCTCTAATGTAAAATTGCCTTGCAGGACTCCAAAAAGACAGCCTGCGTTGCTGTAAGACTCTCCATTGGTGTCACCTCCTAATAAACTTTCTCTCTCTTTCTGACTTGGAGTACGTTTCATTGGCTCAACTGCTCCAGGGCACAGACTCAAATTGGGCAACATGGAGACCAGAAGACTCTGGTCTTGGTGGCCAGAAGACACTGATTGCCCCTTCTGTCCACAGGTGAAAAAGGATCACTATCACAATGACTTCAGAAACTGAATAATCATATTCTCAAATTCAGCTAAAACTCATCTCACCCCTTCCCCCCTCCACCCACCCACACACACACACACACACACACACCCACCCACACACACCCACACACACTCACCCTCAGGCAACTTGCTCCCAATTCCCAGGAAGACTTCACATGAATAGACAATATACAAATGGTCATATATTCATTTAATAGAGATTTGCTTCACACCTACTACGAACTGTTTTAAGAGCCAAGAATGCAGAGATCAAAGAAATGTGACCCTATCCACCTACTCATGGAAAAGACTGATGGTTGTAAAAAGGATAGAAATGTTAAATAAATGGTGGTCCATCCTACAGTGGAATCTTGTTAGTTGTTTAAGAAATTAGATACCTCTGAAATGTTATGGAAGTTTCTCCAAGATACATTGTTAAATAAAGAAAAAGTAACAGAGGGCATTGTGTATACTATGATCCAATTTATGTTCTTTAAAGGTGTAGTTTTGATATTATACTACAGTTCTATAAGATGCCACCAATGGGGGAAGCTGGGAGAAGGGTTTGCAAAACTCTATGTACTATTTTGGCAACTTTCTATGAGTCTACAATTATTCCAAAATAAAAAGTTAAAAAAAAATGTGCACGGATATATATGTGCTTGTGCTCCCATTACAATTTTTAGAAGGATGCACATGAAATCATTGTAATATGTCTCTAAGGAGCAGGACTAGAATGGATAAGGGAGAGAAATTTTTCTTTGACTTTTATACCCTTCTGTACTGTTTCATTTTGTTGTTGTGCTTGTGTATCACTTTAAACATTGTCATGATAGACATATGCACAGGTGTTAAGGAGCCCTGAGAAGCACACTTAACCCTGACCCAAGAGGGAGGGGGGAGATAAAATAACCACAGAGCTGAAAGACTTAGCCTGTGCTGAAGTTGGCCAGCTGAAGAGGTAGAGGCAGGGGAGGAAGAGAGATGACAAAACCTTTCTGACAGAGAACGGCCACTACACCCCCAACCTTAGAACACCCCAGATGGACAAGGAGTTTGTGTACATAGGCAACAGCCCAGAGACTTAAGAAGCCTCACTGAGTTCAGGAAACCACAAAGAATTAAGTATGGCTAGGATTTGAGTGGTGTGGCAGCTATGGGACAGGGGTTGAGAAGGCTTGGTAAGGAGAGGGGTGAGAAATGAGTTTGGAGAAGTGACTAGTGCCTGGTCAAAGAAGTTCCCATTGCCAGGCTAAGAAATTTGGGTTTATCTACTGCAGGTAACCAGGGACTCTGAGGGGAAGCTGGGCAGTAGGGGTGGTGACTGGGGAAAGCAGTCGGGGACTTAATGAAGGATGGATTAGGATGTAAGTAGGGAAGGAAGGAAGGAGACATAGAGACCAGTTTGCAGTCCACTAAAAGATACATTGAGTCCTGAACTAAGGCATGGCAGTGGAGATAGAAGTCTTCTTCAACTCTGTATCCTCAACCTCCTCATACAGGGTCTGGAACATAGAATATGCTCTGTAAACATTAATTAAACAAATGTGCATTTGAAAAGTCTTGGGAGGGTCCATCCATGGCCCCTCCTCCTGTCTCTCCCTCACCTAATGCACTCTCTCGGTTCTGGCCATGCAACCATGCTTTTCTTTACCTCCTCCTTGGGCAGCCGAGAGTGTGGGGGACACATACTTTCTCCCAGCTCCAGAAGGTTTACAAGATGCCAAGTAAGGGCCCCTGACTAATGCCGCAGCACCTTGCCCCCAACAGAGACCAACCACAGCCCCTTCCTACAAAGCATCTAGAACACAGGGGGGCAGGGGCAAGGACTGCAAAACCAACAAACAGCTCACCTGTGGAAAACCCCATTTTCTTGTGGCACTTGGTAAATTCAATATTAAAATAGGTGACCAGGGCATGGACGTAGTCATTGCGCTGTATCTGCAGGCAGAACGCAGATGTGAATGATAGCTCTTCTGTCTTCACTGTGTAAATGTCCACCTCCTGCAGCCCAGGGGAGAGAGAATGCCGGAAACATCAATTTCACCAGGTCTGGGTCCTGGTCTCGAGAGAAAGCCCTCTCTGCCAACAGATTCATTCCACTGTAAGACCACTGTCTTCAGACTCTCTGGGAATTTCATTATTCTCAGGGTGACTTCCCAGGCCCACCCAACACCCTCCCAATTACCTCCTCCATTCTTTCTAGGGTGGGGTATGCCCAGGCAATGGTGCAAATGGATTTAAATCAAAACCTGAGGAGGACAGAATCAGGAAGGTATATGTGCTGGGTGTGGGAGTTGGCAGGGGTGGGGAAGGGAGAGGAGAGAAGAGAAGGATTAATTAGACAGTGCATCCCTAGACCAAGTCAGAATAGCCTCAGGCTGGTCCACTTCAGCATTGCCATCTTCATCGGTTGTTGTTGCGTGCCATTGAGTCGATTCCGACTCATAATCCTCCTATAGGACAGAGCAGAACTGCCCTGTAGGGTTTGCAAGTTGCTGCTGGTGGATTAGAATTGCCCACCTTTTGGTTAACAGCCTGAGCAATTAACCACTTTGCCACTAGGGCTCCTTGTCTTCATCTAGTGGTTCTCAAGGTATGGTCCCCAGATGAGCAGCATCAGCATCACCTGGGAGCAAATTTGGGGGTCAGGGGTAGGAGGGGATCCCAGACGTATTGAATCAGAAACTCTGGAGTGAAGCCCAGCCATCTGTGTTTTATCAAGTCCTCCTCATGATTCTGATGAACCAGACTACCTATTTCCCAATTTTTTGATATTCAAATTTCCAGTAATAGGAGGCACCGAGTATTCAGGAGTAAGAATCTAAACCCACAGAAAGTTACAGACTGTGCTTAAAAGCTGTGCAGACCATTTATAACAAGCCTGGACTGTTAAAAAATAAAATAAAATAGAAAGGGGAGAAACGAGGTGAGAATTTTCAGTTCTGGCTGGGGACTGGAGAACAAGAAGAACAAATAATTTTAACAATTTCAGCTGACAAGCGGCTGAAAATCAATCTTGTGTGGGGAGCAAGTGTAATTGAAAGATGGTTTGCAACGTGCTGTTCTTTTCAATGTGAAGGATGCTGACTTGCCTTTTGCTGGCTCCAGCGGCACAGGGCAAACCTGGCAAGAGGCCAAGTGATATGGTGTTAGACTCAAGGAAGAACCTACCACTTGTCAGGGTTGTGTAGCAAGGACCTCTGTCCTGAAAACTCAGTAAGAGTCAGACAGACACCTGTATACCTGGAATGGTTCCAAGTGGTCCTCCCGGGACCCAGACGATGGAACATGTTGGGAATAATTAGGAAAGAGGAATCTGAGGGTGCGGAACAAGAAATGGGAATAGACAAAGTGACATGACAGAATATGGCTTTTATTTCCATATATTTCTAAGATAAATAAAGGAAAAATGGATGCAAAGTATCCTGAGGACTTTGAAGAGAAGTGCTGCCTCTGTAGGGGTGGGTGGCAGGAGGTGTAAGGAGGCCAATCAGATCAGGTGGTTCATGCTGTCCTGTGAGGGAAACTGAGGCTCCCTAACCCTCTGGCTGGGGAGAGGGTGGGATTCCAGGGTTAGGAGAATGTGAGGGCCTCCACCCCCTTGGTGTCACTCCAAATGCAAGTTACACTGTGTTCCTAGAGCACAAAGACGGGGAAGCAAGAATAAACTGTGTTGGTAAACCCTGAGTTGGGCATGCAGAATCAGATGGAACTATAATGCCAGCCCTGGAGCTAATCCTTTAATCAATGCAATGGATAATCCTCTCTGCAACATTCCCAGTAAGCAGCCATCTAGTTCTCGCTTGGACACCTTCGGAGATGGTGAATTCACTACCTAGCACGTAGCTCATTCCATCTCCTGACATCTCCAATCATTATGTCCTTCTTCAAGACACGAAGCCCACTCTTAACTGTCTCTCTGTAACTCCACCCACAGAAAATGCCGAATGAATGTCTGTTCCAACTCACATGGGTTCCCTAAATCTTTTCTTCTGCACCACCTCTGGTTTTTCATTCATTTCTTGTAAGTCATGATTTCTTACCCCTCATCATCCTGGCCTTTCTTCTCTGGGTGGGTTCTACCACTTTCAAAACTGAGAGCAATACTGACCAAAGCAGACCTTCAACCCCCTTGTTTGGGACATATTTCTAGCAGCCTCCGATCCGAACTCCAGTTGTTATGGATCGAATTGTGTCCCCAAAAAGATATGTTGAAGTCCCACCCCCAGCACTTTTGCAAGTGAGTTTGTTTGGAAATATGTTATCAGTTAAGGGGTCTTGAAAGCTTGTGAGCGGCCATCTAAGCTACTCTGCTGGTCCCACCCCGTCTGGACCAAAGGAGAATGAAGAAAACCAAAGACAAGGGAAAGATTGGACCACAACTACCACAGCCTCCACCAGATGGGATCCAGCACAACTAGATGGTGCCCAGCTACCACCACTGACTGCTCTGACAGGGATCATAATAGAGGGTCCCGGGCAGAGCCAGACAAAAATGTAGAACAAAATTCTAACTCACAAAAAAAGGCCAGACTTACTGGTCTGACTTAGACTGAAGAAAACCTGAGAGTACGGCCCCTGGACTCCCTTTTAACTCAGTTCTGAAGTCACTCCTGAGGTTCACCCCTCAGCCAAAGATTAGACAGGCCCATAAAACAAAAGAAGACTAAATGGGCACACCAGCCCAGGAGCAAGGACGAGAAGGCAGGAGGGGACAGAAAGCTAGCACGGGGAACCCACGGTTGAGAAGGGGGGGAGTGTTGACATGTCAGGGAGTTGGCAACCAATGTCACAACACAATATGTGGGTTAATTGTTTCATGAGAAACTGATCTGCCTTGTAAACCTTCATCTAAAGCACAATTTTAAAAAAAGAAAAAGAAAACAAACCCTTATATTGTCATCTAAAAAAAAAAGATGTTATCGGTGAAGTTAACATTAGGTCATACTGGAGTACAGGGTGGGGGTGGGGTTCTAATCCCATCTGAGAGATGTCCTTATAAGAAGAGGAGACACAGGGAGACAGGCACAGAAGGAAGACATCATGCGAAGACAGAGGCAGAGATTGGAGTGCCGCATCTACAAGCCTAGGAACGCCAAAGATCACTGGCCACCACCAGAAGCTAGGAGAGAGGCACGGAATAGTTTCTCCCTCAAAGCCTCAGAAGGAATCAACACAATTGACACCCTGAACTCAGACTCCTACCTCCAAAACTGTGAGACAATAAATTTCTGTTCTCATAAGCCATATGGTTTGTGGTACTTTGTTACGGCAGTTCTAGGAAACTGAGACACCAGGGTAGGGCCCATTCATTACGTGTCATCCTATTAGTTTGGCCCGTTGCTCCAGCCTGGGAGATCATTTTAGACCCAGTATCTGTCACCCTTTATAATGTTCATTACCCCTCCCAGCCACATGCTGTCCAAAATTTCCCACCAGCTGGAGAATCCTAAGAGCAAGCCGTGGTTAACTGTATTTTTATTAATGGCATAGCATGGTCTGCCGAGCTCACAGTGTCTACACTCAAGACTTTTCCATCTCCTCAGTCAGGGACAGCCAGTCAGGTCTCAGGCCCTTTCCAAGGTCCCTGATGTCTTTCTCTTTTGGTTCCTCTGCCATCAGCCTAGCCTGGCCTTCCCATCTGCTCCTGGTCATCTCAGCAAACTCCTCACCTCTACCCTTGTCCCAACCACCAAACTGGAGCCCATTGGGGCAGAGACTGCGCATTATTGGTCAGTGTACCCTTCTTGTGTAACATAGCACCTGATACACAGCAATGTGTGTTTGACTAATCAATCTTCAAACCTGAAGACTTTCCTTCCCCAGGCCCCTCCTCCGCACCATCACCAGACTCAACTCCTAAGGTCTATTCAGACTGGGTCACTCACTGGATCTAAGACCTTTAATGATGTGCCACGGCTGACCTAAAATATCCAAACTTCTTGGCCTAGGCACAGACAGGGAGAACTGGAAGTAGACTTTGTGAAGCATCCAGACCTGGTTACCCCCTCGCTTCACACACACATACACACAGACACACAGACACACACACACACACACACTCACACCATCTATCAGGGATTCCATTTCTATAGGGTCTTGCTCTCAGATATCCATCAACTAAATGTCAGCTATCAACTCAGGGATTAGCCCACAGTGTAGAACAGGTCCTGGAGACATTTGCATTTTAATAGGGGCCTCTGAAAGAACAAAGGTCTTCAAGACTGAAAGTAATAAAGCTATATGCTAAAATGGTGACAATTGAGGCAGATGGTCTTTTTTTTGGTGGCGGGGAGAGTGTGGGGCCATCTGTGAGGGTGAGATCAGCTATGGCTGTTCTATAAGACACAAAGGCCGTCTGGGCTCAGGCCCACACGTTTCCCAGACTCTAAGTCTGCAGACTCAGACTCAGTTATGTTAGTGTCCAGAGTTCAGACCCTAGCTGGAAGATTTTCTTCAGCCTCAGCAGCATCTCTGAGACCTCAGGGAGACCCACTAACTTAGCCTCAGGTGATCCCCAGGCAGGGAGAGCTCCTAGGGTATAAATGACTCAGAAGAGCCTCTGGCCGCTGCCATCCCCACCACTAAATAATGTTACAAATGGATGTCTCGGAGCAGAAGTCTAGTCAAAACAGAGTCTTAATTATAATAAAGTGTCACACTCTGCAATGTTAATAGCGATGAAAATACCAATTAAGTGTCTGAAGAAGGGCAAGTGTTTTCCCAACAGGATCCCCAAGACATAGCTTAGCACATTAGCAAGAGCTGATGGGAGGGGCTCTCCTGGTTGCAGAAGCAAACACAGACGATCCTCATCCTTCTCCAGAAGACACAGGGAGGAAGAAAATTAACAGACAGCAGGGAGCAGGCAGGACGTAATCACAGAATGCCATTTCTGGGACATAGTCAGAGCCCTTAGGAGTTTGATAGGAGTGTCCCAGAATTTCTGTAATCCACCCCCTCCTGCCCTGTCTTCCTTGGTTAAGTTCGGCTGCTTTGACCTGGATGCACTCAGGTGTAACCAAGGGAAAGACCCTTGCTGGTTCCTATCTGGGATAAACCAAAACCAAATCCTTTGCTGTTGAGTCAATTCCGACTCATGGCAACCCTATAGGACAAAGTAGAACTGCCCCCTAGGGTTTCCAGGGAGCAGCTGGTGGACTCGAACTGACAACCTTTTGGTTGGCAGACAAGTGCTTAACCACTATGCCACCAGGGCTCCTGGGATAGGGGAGAGGAAAGAAGGAGAGCAATGTGGCCTGGGGAGGCAACCAGTGAGTGGGGGCTGAGGTCAGGGGCAGAAATGGACTTGGGGTCCAAGAGCATTGAAAAGGAATTTTAATTTGTCCCCAAGCTGAAGCCATTATGTTCAGGGACCTGATGTTTAGCTATGGCTGACGTGTGCCATTTTTGCAAATTCAACTACACGGTCAATTTGTACATATTCTACAATAGTTGCAGGAATGATTTGCACTATGAATAAACTTCCTGTTTGGAGGTGTGCTTTCCTTGTTCTTGAGGGAGAGGCTTCAGGGATGGAGGGATGGCAGGAAGAAATAAAAGGGCACAATTGCTCACGATGACTGCTGCCTGGAATTAGAGTAAGGGTCCCTAGGTGGCGAAATGGTTTGCGCTCAACCTCTAACCAAAAGGTTGCTGGTTCGAATGCACCCATCAGTGACCAAGACCTGGCAACTTGCTTCCGTAAAACTTACAGCCAAAAAAAGTCTATAAAGAGCAGTTCTACTCTATAATGTGGTGGGGGGAGGGTTTCCATGAGTCAGAATTGACTTAATGGCAATGGGTTTAGTTTTGGGGGTTTTCGGACTGCAAATAAACTGAGTTAACAGGTAGTGAGAACCCTGTTGATGAAGAATCTTAGGCTTAGACTCTAAGACAAACCACTTAGGCAGGATGTTATAGAAGAGAGGGAGCCTCTGATCAGACTGTTAAGAGTTCATCTGCTTTTATTTGCCCTCTGAGGTCCCTTCTAAATGCTGCAGTAATGCTTGGACCAAAGGTTATAGTTCTTCTTAATAAGGTAGTGTCCAGGGACAAAGGACAGTCCTCATCTGGGCTGAGCAGCAGTTTTCATCAGTCCTTCAGAAGTGTCCTCTCATCCTCAGTGACCTGCGGGCTCTTCCTCCTTTATCCTACTGTAAGTGCTCCAGCCCCCACCCCGTCGCACACACACCTGCCAGAAGAGAAGTCATGTAGAGGACCGGAGCAGACAAGTGTGTTTTAGCAAGAAGAGGGTGAAGGGGAGTGGTGCTCGTGAAGTTTTACATAATGAGCTCATATTTTTACATTTTAAAAAAACCTACAACTATATATGTATTAGCTTGAACCATATGGACTTGGTGTTTTTCTAGATAAAAAACAGTCAGCTATCAGCAGTTTTATATGGTTCAACATAATATATGTACCCATGGAAATGCATACATAGAAAGGACTAGAAGGCTCAGTTCAATCTATAAACCGTGGTTACCTCTAGGAGGAACGCGGGATTGGAAGGGAAGGGTGGCAAAAGGGAACTTTGAGTTTTTACTCTATCTCTAACCATAAGAATGCATTAAGGATTGGTGTGCCCAGGATGCTGACTGGCTGTTCTTCATCTGCACTGAAGAAAGCTTTGGAAGAAGAGATGTTTAGAACATGTACAAGCAAAAACATTCAAGAGGGAGGCTGGAAGCTCTGTCTGGCCCAGGTCAGATGGGTGCTTGGAGGTGGGAGTGTAGGGGCGATCACACAACCTGTGAAGGTAACAGATTGCTTTCCTCTCTAAGAGGGACATTGCCTCTGAAGGGAAGAGCTTTCCCAAACCTGAGCATCCCCTCCTGCCCTCCAGGTGTTCTCTCCTCTGATGCCCCTCAACCCTACCCTGCCCCACCTCACACCACCAGGGGATCACGCCGTGGGCTCCCTCCCCTCGGCTGTGCCACCGTGGAGTCATGCTCTCGGGAAAGCACCAGCCTTCTGTGCTTCACCATGGAGTGCCCGAGGCTCTGGCCAAGGCTGCTTGCCTCCCCAGGCTGGGGCCATGTCGGGGCTGCCTCTATTCCAGGCCCTCCCCAGCTCTGGCTTCCCAGGGTGGCACAGCTGGGTTCCCAGCATGCCCAGGTCCAACCAGGAGGAGTCTCCAGACCTTTATTAAACAGGCATTGGTCACCACTTGCTTTGGGTCCACGATGTCCACCAGAGGCTCCTTCATGGCAACATCCCGGATACAGGTCATGTCAAAGCCATAGACGTTCTCCCACCCTATGGAGACAAAGAAAGATATCAGGGCAGGCAGCCAGAACCCCCAGAAGCTTGCCTTGACCCTCCTAAGTCCCACAGCACAGAGTGCCTGAAAGGATGAGGGGCAGCCTGTTTCCCCCCACATTACAACAGGGTAGAAATCATCACCTGGGTGGGGAGCTTTGCAATGTAGCAAGTGCTCTTTCCCATTATCTCATGTGTACCTCTGGAAAAGCCAGGTCCCACTTTATAGCCAGCAAAGCTAGAGCTCAGGAACACTGAGACACTTCTCCAAGGTCACACAGCCAGAATGCAGTAGGGCCAAGACTAGAACCCAAGTTACCTGTCCGCCTCTCCAAGCCGGGACAGTCTTCTAGGAACTCCCTTATCTGCCACCCACATTCCTGTCTCTGTGCCTTTGCCCAAGCCATTCTCCACACCGGGAAGGCCCATCTCTCTTCCTTCTCCCATCCTCGACCGCTGAGCCTTCAATGCAGCAGAGAGAAACCTAATGGGCTTTGCAGTGAAACAGGCTACAGTTTGAATCCCAACACCACCACCACTGACTGGTCAGGACCTTGTGCAAATCACCTAACCTCTCAGACTCTCAGTTTTCTGGACTGCAAATGGGGGGTTGGGTGGATCCATGAGATTCTTTGTCTTTCTCACATGCCACGATGCACTCACTAAGGACCTATCCCATAAGAAATAACCCCCAAAGGGTCACAAACTATCTCAGCTATGCTCCTTGGCCTCTTTGGGCTGCTCATAACATGCGTGGGGGAGCGGAAGATGAGGGAGGGGGAGCAGAGGAAAGGGGAAGGGAGGAAAGGGGAGAGGAAGGAGAGAAAAGAGAGAGGGAAGAGAAAGAAGGAGGAAGGGAGAGGAGAGAGATGAGGGAGAAATGGAGGGAGAGAGAGGAGAGGGGAGGAGAGGAGAGGGGAAGGAAGGGAAGGGGAAGAGAGAGAAGGGGAGGGAAAGAGAGAAGAGGAGAGGAGATTTGGGGGAGGATGTTGGTGAGTAAATGAATGCAAGTTCGATGGCTCAAGAAGCCCTTAAATGATATTCTTTGTTATTGTTATCATTGATTAATCATTGTAATCACTGACTGATCACCTACCACAGGGCAGATTCCTCATTTCATCTGCCCAGCACCCCCACGAGGATACCTCTACACTGCAGGTGAGTACGCTGTGCCTGGGAGAAGTTGGCATCTGGCTCACACCCAATGTCTCACCCAATCTCACACATCAGGGAAATGGTGGAGCCAGGGACCAAACCCAGGCTGTCCCCTGATTCTTTAGCTGCAGGGACCCAGCCGTGACAGGAACCCAGGAGTGTAGTTTCCTCTCCCTGCGGTGCAGAGAGGATTCTCTTAGCAGAGGTTTTCATTCCTGGGCAGCTGTTTATTCAGATGGGTTTAGAAATGTATTAAAGTAGCGATGCTTTTCTCTAATCTGATGGGATTAAATCTTCTTTCAAACATCCATCAAACAAATGGTACCTTAGGGAACTTATGCCCCTGTATGTGGTTAGAGAGGGGCTGCGTGAGGAGGGAGGGTGGATGGTCAGTGAAAATCTTTGTTCTTTTGACTCAGATTCCTTTCTGAGGCTCACAGAGACCTTCTTCAGGGAGAGGAAGGCAGAGTAAATAATGACCTCCCAGAGGGGGAACATTTGTGAAGTTCTGGCTGAAGGATAAGATACCAGTGATAGTCCATCAAATCACCCAAGACTGGTGCCCAGCTCCCAACAGAAACCTTACATTGAGGAAGGAAGCTGCTCTGTTGGCAATAGGACAGGCTCCAGAGAAAGCCCCTTTCTAGAATCTGGAAATAGCTCTCCCCCTCTCCCTAGATAAAACATACAATCGATTCTCATTATTAGCACCAGTTATGTTCTATAATGTCACTGTGGACATTGAATTAGCAAATACTAAACCATCGCTTCTATGGAAATTTCAAGGTTAGGTTCCTGCGAGCCTCTGGTCACAACATTTTTGTCAACTGATCAATACACAACCTTGTTTTGTGTGTGTTTCTGTGTAAAGACACCTTATTTAGTATATATTGTTGATTCATTAACATTGAACTCATGGCCAACAGCACCATAATAACTCATGCCTGAACAAAGCTTATCTAATGTACGTATTTTCTCCCTAAGGCACATCACAGCCTTCTTGCGCTTAAAAACATAAAACAGCACTTCAGCACTATGCTTGGGGGTCGTTTTAAACAGTGAAATCACGAACAAAAAGCACAAAAATGCAAAAAGTGTGACACTAACTAGACTGCAAAAAGGATACTCTTTTACAGTCTGAGAGTTGAAACAAAAGGGCAGGGTGTCACCTAGTTTGACCTCACCTGAAAGCGTGCTTGTCAGGTGACTCAAATTTTCCTTGCTCTGTGCAAGTCAGTGAAGAATCAAGAAAGCACCTTGAATATTGGTTTGGGGATTAAGAATAAATTTTAGCAAGTAGGCGAATTTGCAAATACAGAACCCCTGAATGAGGAGAACTTACGTACATAAAAACCTCATTGCCTTCACTCAAAGCCCTTCCTTAGGAGACCTGAAGCCATGCTCCTGCTTTCTACCTTCCTGGATGCTGCCTTACATTAAGGCTCAATTCACAGGCTGGGCAGGTACCTGAGTGGCCATGTGTGTAAATGGTAAGGGTTTGGAGTTCAGATCTGGACTCTACCATTTATTTGCTGTGTAACCTTAGAGAGGCAAGAATTTAAGCTCTCCAAGCCTCAGTTTCTTCTTCTTTGAAATGGAGATGATGATAATGAGGACTACCTCACAGGGTTGTTGTGAGGACCGAGTGTGATATTACATGTAAAGTGCATAAGACAGCACCTTACTCATAGAAAGCACTCCATAACCAGTTGCCTTCGAGTTGATTCTAACTCATGGTGACCCCGTGTGTGTCGGAGTAGAACTTGCTCCATAGGGTTTTCAGATTCTTTTTTTTAATTGTACTTTAGATGAAGGTTTACAGAACAAATAGTTTCTCATTAAACAGTCAGTACACATATGGTTTTATGACATTGGTTAATAACCTCGTGACATGTCAACACTCTCCCTTCTCGACGTTGGAGGATCTTTTTTTTTTTTGGTGAAAATATACATAGCCAAAGACACACCATTTCAAAAACTTTTACATGTACAATTCAGTGACATTGATTACATTCTTCCAGTTGTGCTGCTATTCTCACTTTAGATGAAGGTTTACAGAACAAATAGTTTCTCATTAAACAGTTAGTACCCATATTGCCCTATGACAATGGTTAACAACCCCACGACATGTCAACACTGTCCTTTCTCAACCTTGGGTTCCTTATCACCAGCTTTCCTGTCTCCTCCTGCCTTCTAGTCCTTGTCCCTCGACTGTTGTGCCTCATTAGTCCCATTTTGTTTTATGGGGCTGTCCAATCCCCAGCCGAACAGTGAACCTCAGGAGTGACCTCACCACTGAACTAAAAGGGTGTCCGTGGGCCATACTCTCGGGGTTTCTCCAGTCTCTGTCAGGCCAGTAAATCTGGTCTTTTTCTGTGTGTTAGAATTTTGTTCTACATCCTTCTCCAGCTCTGTCATGGACCCTCTGTTGTGATCCCAGTCAGAGCAGTCAGTGGTGGTAACCGGGCACCATCTAGCTATACTGGACTCAGTCTGGTGGAGGCCTTGGTAGCTGTGGTCCATTAGTCCTTTGGACTAATGTTTTCCTTGTATCTTGTTTTCTTCCATAGGGTTTTTGATGGCAGATTTTTTGGAAGTAGTTTGCCAGGACTTTCTTCAGAGTTACCTCTGATTGGGCTCCAACCTCCAACCTTTCAGTTAGCAACTGAGTGCATTAACCATTTGAACCACCTGTGGACTCCATACACAGTAGTTATTATTGTTTTGTGGTTCAAGCACTGGCTTTGCCACCATCCAAACTGTGTAGCCATGCTCAGGTAAATCTCTGTCTCTGCACTTGTCTGTAAAATGAGGAGTTTGGGTCAGTGATTCTGTGTTTCACAATCATCTGGGATGTTTTTAAAAATACAGATCCCTGGACCCAACCCAGATCTACTGACTCAGAATATCCAGACTTAGGACCCAGGACACTGGATTTTTATAAGTCTATCCAGGCTATTCCAACCAGAGTTTGAAAACCCTTGGGCTAGATGATCTTTACAGTCCCTCCCAGTCCTCATGTGGTGAGCTGAGTCTCAGAGCCTTTGTGAAACCTCCAAGCACCCTGACCATAGGCCCTGTCCTTCTGTCCTCAGTACCTATAACACTGCACCTGGCACAAAAGAGACCCTCAGTCACTGAAATTCTTTTCCAACACTTAATGCCTGTACCACTTTGCCATGCTTGGTGTTATCAGTTACCTTTTAGGGGTTAATTCATGTCTTGGGTCCCCAACTAGATTGCCCCTCCTTCAGTTATTCAGGGGACAGGTCATCTAGAGCGTTAGATTCCCATCCCCCTTTTTTCTGTTAACCATTCATTTCCCACTAGCTCCTTTAGCAGAAATGGAGCAGGGATGGGCGAAGATACAAATCAAGCACATTAACTTCTTACTGTAATTCTGTTTTGTGTATCGAATGAGTGAATGCAGGGTGGAGAGATGGTTGAAACCATTGGCGACCAGGAAATATTATTCTTAATTATCTGGGGATACAAAAAATAATAGCAGAGGGACCTATGAATCTTTGGTTTATGGATTAAAACAATCCCCTGGAAAGGATTCCACTATGGTGCGCTGAATGCAACTAACGCAGCAACAAAGCCCAGACCTACTACCAACTAGATGGACTCAAAGCCCACGCAATAACCTGGCAGAGGAGAAGGTGGAGGAGAGACCAGAGACAGCAACGGAGCTCTCCCAGAGGGTATGCCTTGCACACTCTTACTGAGAGCACTGCGGTCTGGGCATGAGGCCTGCTTTCGGCCTGCTCGTCAGCCAGGGAGGCCTGGAGCCCATCCCTCTGCCTCTCAGGAAGGTGGAGAGGGGGTTCGGTTCATGTACTGGGTAAGAAATTTCCAAGTTTCCTTCCAATTTTGAGATTCTATAAATCTCCTCCATAATAGAAATTTTGAGAAAAATGATCACTACTGTTTCATTACACCTTGTACATTCCTCCACTGGTCTACTTTTATTTCTTCCCTCATTCATCCATTCAACAAAATATGTACTGTGAGCCCCATATATACCAGCCGTTTGTCTCTTTGTACATGTCCTCTACTAATTGGTGAGCAAACTGAAGGAAAGAGGGGAAGGGAAAGCGCAAGGAGGGAGTGGGAGAGGAAAGGAAAGGAGGGTATTTGCCTAATAATTAACTTTCTGGAAGGAGCTGGGCATGTCTCATTCTCCTGCCCAACTTTAAGATTTTTCTTTCTTACCAGTTCTTGAGCCCACTGAAGCTTGCTTACAATTGTTCCTTTAGCAACCAGCAACCTTTATGCTTTACTTTTGATTTCCAATTCAGAGTAACCAAAATCTCCATTTATTTGAAACACACATTTCTAAATGAGCTTGCCTCCTTTACCAAAACCAAAACCAAAACCAAATCACTCAAAAAGCATTTACATAGAAAATTTAACAGCCTTCTAAATAAATTTTAAGTGTATTTTCGTTTTGTTTTGTTTTTGACAGAGGCTTCAGAGCAAGCACTCCCCAAGGAAAAATGAGGCTGACTTTTCATTTTTTTAGTTCCCCAAAAGCAATAAAAATAGAAACTGCAAGTGAAAGAACAAATCAGAAGGTCTCCAGCCCTGGCTGGCCCTTGAATTCCTCTTAGGACCCTCACCATTCCTCCTCAGCAGAACACTATTGTTGTTGTTGTGTGCCATTGACTTGATTCCAACTCACAGCGACCCCATGTGACAGAGTAGAACTGCCCCATAAGGTTTCCTAGGCTGTAATCTTTACGGGATCAGATTACCTAAGTCTTTCTTCCATGGAGCCACTGGTGAGTTGGAACTGCCAACCTTTTGGTAAGCAGCCGAGTGCTTAACCGTTACTCCACCAGGGCTCCTTCATTACAATGTCCATACTCCAGAGGCTCCTAGAACAACTCAGTGAAATGTAGGGGGGCTAAGGTCTGTTTGTTTTAGAAATCAAGTGGAAGTTTCTTAAAGAGCTGTGCCCAGAGTTGGAGCTCAATGAATATAAAAGTGAATATGAGAATGATGAATACACCTGAAGATTCTCCTCAAAACACTATTTAGTACAGTCATCCGGCAAGAACTCCAAAAGCAACATTATAATGCAGCTCAAGGGCAAAACATGTCCTATTTATACATGCATTTGACCAATGTTTACTGTTCAGTTGTTTCTGCAATCTTCCGTGAGAGCACGTCTGTCCTAGATTCTCAGCTGCTGTAGGCCAACAAGTTTGGTAGTCAGGTTTGCTTGACAGAACCATGAGCAGAAAGGGGCTTAATGATACTTTCAGAGATTAGATCCAGCCTGGTCCCTTATAGCACCAAGAATTGTGTTATGTCCTTTAATCTACACTATCTCCTTCAATCCTCAGGACAACTCTATGTGCTTGACCTATTGTCTCACCTGAGGCTCAAAGATATCGGGTAATTTGCTGAAGGTCATTTAGTTACAAAAAGGTAGAGCCAGGATTTGAATCCCAGGCTGGCTGACTTCAAAGCAAGATCATGTGAGCTAGACCACCCTCCCTCTCAACACTCTCATTTGGACTTCTATCTCCCTTTCCCCTGGAAGGCAAATGTTAGATAGAAATCACACTAGATTGGCTGGAGGCAGACAGTGATCAGAGTGGGTTTCGGGGACACAGAGCCACTAACAACTGCCCCACTTCTGTCTTTCCCTGAATCCAGGCTCTGAACTTTATGTTCTGATTTTCTATTTTCAGAAGAGTGTGAACACACACACACACACACACATTCCATAGCACAGTCCAGTTGAGATACCATCAGTGGCACTAACAACGATTAGATGGCAATTGTTTGAATCAATTGAGCAGCAATTTGTTGAACTATAGAGTCTCAGGCTCTTAGGGCAGAAGACCTTAATTAATCTCTTCAGTCTGTGAGCCAGCCCCCCACAACAATCAAGTAGGGCTTGACCACCAGATTTACTGAGTTTGGTGGGACTCAGCAAACTCCTTGTTTGGAGTTTCTACCTCTTACGTTTTGGCTTGATCTTTGGCATGTTTGCTCGTTTGCGGAGGGTCTTTGCCTCTTTGTCATGTTTAGGTCTGGTTGAGGACACATGACCATGTGTAACCTCACCAAAATGCATTTGGTATAATCTCATCAAGGACTGGGCTTGTGGCACTGAGAAATATTACCCTTTAAATAAAATCAAAGAAAATAGCCTTTTTCAGACCAGATAAAGCAGCGGAGAGTTTTTTCGGCTTCATTTTTTGCTAGAAGAGTCACAGATTTTAGGCTGAGAAGGCATCATAAATATAGATCTGGATGTGAGTCCCCTGCCACATACACACACTCAATTTGTTTGACTGTCCAAAGCAAAGTCCTCACCATTACCACCACTACTGCCATTCCCCAAAAGAACCTCAGGGAAGAATACGTATTTTAACTAATGTGAAGGAGAATCAATATTATTCAAATAAGTTTGAGTGGTATGAAAGCTGGGTTCAAAATGATTTGCCTGTCTAGAAACTTGCCATTTCTTTCTCCTGGGGTAGACTTTTGGGATAGCTGAGTCTTAACAAGCATCAGCCATCCTGGCCTGCTGTCCTCTGCAAAAACTCAGGTTCTGCTGCTTCAATTCATCTTTCACTCACATTGCATTCATTCTCTCAGCCAAGGACACTGATCTTATACCAGTCATATTGTTTATTTACTCTCTGTGGACTTCTCATCCTTGGGACTGGAAGGAAACATTTAGAGAGAAGAAACCAGAAAGGGTCACAGATGAACTCCACAAACATAGCAGCTGCGTTCATGATACCGACAGGTCACCTCAGGCCCGATGAAGTGTCTCCCACACCAATTGTGCAATAAAATCTCAACAGAGGATCAAAAGGTGACTTACAGTGGATTTTGAAGTCCTTGTACTGTCTGTCTTCAATTGCTACCACGTACAAAGCTGCCCGGTCTGGAAACATAAGCCCTCCAGGTTTCTGTTGATGAATTGTGGGGAAATGGGTCTCGTAATCTATTCACCTGACAAAGACATCACATTTTGAACTGCACATAGAGTCATCAGACAAGCACCCCCTTGCCAGCATTCTCATTCAGCAGACTGTCAGCTTGGCCAGGGTTATGGCTATTGTGGCAATGCCTTATTTCTATTTTGGAGCAAGGAGAATTTGAGGGACCTAGGTGGACTTAATTGAACCAATGACATGGGAGGAACAGTGGAAGATATTATGATCTTTTAGCTTGTAGAAGCCAAGGTCAAAAGCACTTTCAGCTCCATGGCAGCCATGCAAGTCCTAAGTACTTGTTGACCAGAATAGACTTTTGTTTTGACAAGAGAGAATGGGTGTCTATTACAGCAAAGGAGGTCAAGGTTAGACCTATAGAAGAACATTCTGATGGTTAGGAATGTTGGACATGGGAATGATCATTCTGTCTTCTAGAGTAGATCTGCTTTAAAGAAGGGGAGGGGGGCATATGAAGAATGTCCTTCTAGCCCAAGGCCTCTCTGAAGACCTAATATTCTTCCTAGGCTGTAGGCCATGGGTAGAGCAGCAAGACAGCCAGCAGACCAACAAGAGGCAGCATGCAGGGCACTTACCAGCCACTTGTCCCTGGCGAAGATCACCGTGTTGAGCATTGACTCATAGAAGAGACAGTAGCCCATCCACTCGCTGATGATGATGTCCACCTTCTCCACAGGCAGCTCCACCTCCTCCACTTTACCCTTAAATATGGTAATGACTGTAAAATAAGAATCCCAAGGCCACATTTTGCAGGGACCCCAACCAGAAACCATGAGCACACCACATCAGGGCCAGATATCCAGATTTTAGCCCTGTTCTGAGTCTACTTTTAGGGTGTGACATACCTCACCCTTCACCAAACTAGTTTATGCTCAGAGAATTGAAAACTACTTTCACGTTTTCCTCCTAAAAGGTACTGAGCCGTTACCACGTGCCTGGCACTGTGCAAAGCACGCTACATACACCATATCACGGAATCCTCTCAACAACCCTAGAAGTAAGCACTATTGTTATTATGATTCTTATTTACAACTAAAGAAACTGAGGCCTAGAGAAGTTAAGCAGTGGTGGTAGGAATAGAGTTCATGTCTGATAGGACTCCAACACTCTTATCATGGCCCTACCCCATAGGAGGTGGTCTTAATGATACAAACCCAAGGAAGGCAGAGATTCTTTCCCTATTGCTCTTGTATTTGTTCACAGCCAAGGATCTTCACCCAGTGGTTGCCCATCTAGTTTTTGTGAAGGAGGTAACTTGGTGTTATTACAAGAGCATGGACTCTACAGTCAGAGAAACTGGGTTTGGGTGCTGGATATTCTAAGTATTATCTATATGACTTTACACAGGTTACTTGACCTAACTGAACTTCATTTCCCCAGAGAATAACAGGGAAATTAATACCTCCTTATAGGGTGGTTGTATGGTTAAATAATATATGTGAAGTGTCAGGCTCATAATTGATACTAGACAGAAGGTAGACATTATCTGACATATTCCTCTTTGTGGACCAGCTGATGGAGAGGCGGAAGGGATAGGACCAGGGACACAGCCCGTATGCTATCTGGCCTCCACTTATGAGTCATTACCAAGAACTTCAGGTCTCACTGGGGCAGGAAAAACTTCTTAGTTGGGTTTTTGATCATTTGTCATTGACATACACATAATTTTGGAGTCTCTTTTTGCATTTTTTGTTGTAATAATATAGCAAAAGCTAGCTTAGATACCACTGTTAACTTGACAAGGTGATGCATTGGCTGGTTGGTTCCTTCTGAACATTTCCTCTGAAAGGTTACACGTATTCACACTCTGAAACTCACATTTTGCAGTGTCCTCTGAAAAGTCACAGAATGCTTGATCCTTGCTGGAAAAATCAAATAATGGCCTGTATCCAGGAGTAAAAAGCCACATCTGTCACTAATCTAAGTTTCATGAAAATTAATTTGGACTGGAGGCTTCTAGGTGGCAAAGGGCACACAGTTTACTGGCTTTATTCAGGGCCCTCACAATGGATAATGCAGGTGATGGACTGTCCATGAGTGGCTTCTAAGGATGATTTGCTTTCAAGAATCTGGTATTTACTCAATGCTTAATCAGGTGAGCTTCTTCTATAAGAAATCAGATACTATGTACACATACATTGCCCTTTATCACCCTAGAAAGAGACCCACATTTGTGTGGCTCTCCTGGTTACTGACATGAGCCCCTACTCCTATAGAAGTAAGAGCAGGAGGGGCTGATCTCCAAAGGTGTGAAGAGTGTGTGCGCGTGTGTCTGTGTCTGTGTGCATTGAAGCTCTGGTTGTTCTCTGAGATGCAAGGGCAGGAACTCAACCAAGAGTGGAGCCCAGGGTACAGCAAGAGAATTCACAGGGGGACAAAGTAAACGATTTTTGAAAATGCATATATAGTGCCGAATGTTTTTCTTATTCTGAGAAAGAACTGACAAATATGTGCTCAATCCACCTGCCTAATCATTTGCATGCAAAACTTGGTTTGTCTTATTTTGGTAAACATTTTTAAAGTGTTTTAATGGCCTCTCCTTTCTTTTCTCTTGGCACATTCCTTGAATGCTCTTCCCTAATGTCTGCATGTGTCTGTGGGGGCTACAGGTTGGTTCCTCCTTCTGGATTAGAATATGCCCAGGGAGAGTCTTCTCCTGCCTCTGGGGCCCCACAGCATGTGTGCCTAGTACAATGATCCACCTGTGACGATTCAGTGAACAGAACTCTGTCAGGTGCTGGAGAAAACAGAAATGGACAAGAATTTATAGTCTGCTCTGACAGACAGGTATGTGTGCAATATTCCTTGGGGTGTCACCCAGGATGAGTACATGCTGCCCCTATTCTCTATGCTTTTTTCCATTACCTGCTGTATCTTGATCAATATAGACACAACACACAGATAGATAGATACAATGGGCAGCAGAACATCCATAATTACAGTTTCCACTTCCAAAAAAAGGCAGAAGGAATCAATTAACCCTACAGCATGTTCAAAAGTCTGGATTTCTGTTCACTTAACATTGCCCTTCTGCATCTATTCCAGTGTAAACATTTCTCAGGGCAGACCTGGCCCCACACTTGGCTGAGTGAGTAGATGGGCCCTTTGTGAAAGGAAAAAGGCACACCTCCCTTCAGTCCAGTTGCAGACTGAACTTCAGACCCTATTCATCCCCTGTACAGTGCTTTTGGGCAGTGCCCAACCTGCACAACATTATACTGGGTCCTGGAGTCAGACAACGAACGTTCCTGTTCCAGCTGACAGCTAACCTTGATCAAACAGCTTCTCTTCTTTGGGGCTTCTGTTTCCTCATTGGAAAAAATGAAGATGGTTGGATCTGAAAATCCCTAAGATACTTTGCAGCACCAAAATGTTTCGATTCTTCAAATATACATTGAGCGGTTGCTACATATAAGGCGAGGTTCACTGGTGGGGACAGCTGACATCAATAAAGAAAAGATGCCTGTGATGTCCAGTTTGACTCTAATTTGCACCAACTCCTGGAATCTGATTTTTTTTTTTTTTTTTTTTAAGAGCTCATATAGTTTCTACGGATTCAAATATAATTGCCCATCTGGATCATCAGCAACATTCTTCCTGCTGTCTATAGTCACCCCAGCAACCACTTAAACTCCCAGATTCAATTTCCCAGTCTTCAAAATACTCCCTTTCGTGGTGGGGTTTATGCCAATTTATCAGGGGCTAGGGTGAGTGTATGGCATTGGGTTGGCTGTGAGGGCACACGCAGCTGCAGTCTTCCCTTCTGCTCCATGTTGAGGCTGTCCAAGGGCATCTTAGTCACTGATCTCAAGGTCCAGAGCACTTATAGGCTGCAGAGCCCCACGCTCCAATCTTGACCCCGCATCACTAAAGCGCCATCAACTCAAGGTTGCATTGAGGTCACTGTCTGGCGTTGTGTTTTTATTCCATAAGGAAGATGGAAAGTTTGTTCAACTAGCTGTGACAGGACCCTGGCTCATAAATTTTAGAATGATTAATCATAACTAAACACACAACAGGGAGCAATGCACTCTAAATTGGGAGGTTCCCCCCTGTGGTTTCAAGTTTGCAAATTAGACATACAGTTTTTTGTTTTTTGTTTTTTTTTTTTTTTTTGCAGAATTTTTAAAATAGTCTGTGGGGTTTTTTTTGTTTGTTTGTTTGTCTGTCTTGGGTGGTTAGCACCAGAAATCTAGTCATTCTGATTAATGGTTATTTATTTGATTTTTTTTTTTTTTTGATAACAAATCAGACCAGCCTGATCTCATCTCGGCCTCCAGAGCATCCATCAGCTGACCACAGAGGATCTAAAGTTAGTGAGCACCACATTTTCACCTCCTCACTGTTTCCGAGAGTGGATCCTGTCCCACAGAAATATGGGAATGAGGGTCATGTGAGTGGGGACAGGGAGCACGTGATGAGTTAGTGGAGCCTGCCCCAGTGCCATCCCTCCACAGCAAAGCCACTTGCTCCCTCCCTCTATCTCCTTAGCACTTTGCTCATGCACCTTTCCCAGGGACCCCCCTCCTGCATGCCCTTCTGAGGGCCTCTCTCACCTCCAGCCCATGAACTCCTTCTTTTCATTTTTTATTTTAACTTCCTATTTTTAGGATCTATCAGAGCACTTGGATCCTCACAAACATTCAAAAATTGTTACTGAATGAATGGGTGGATGAATAAACAATTGTATAAAAAGGGCACTGGGTTAATCACTCATGCAAGGGCACTTGTGCAAGTCACTCAACCTTCTCGAGATTTCTTTCCTTCATCTGGAAGATGGATAGAATTATATCTGACTTACCTTGCTCGTGGAATTATTGTGGACACCAAGCAAGGTAATGAAGGTAGCTTAATTTTAGAAAGTAGCAACTACTTGGGACTATGGGAGAAAAGAAATCAGAGAGGTCAAAGGACTAATCCATCCTTTTCTGAAGGCTTGTTGGGTTGGTTGGTTGTTGGTAGGACGAGGACAGCCAGAGTAAGGGGCAGAACCCTTTGACCTCCCTCTTAACAGCCTCAGCTCCTGCCCTTGTCTTCTCCAGGACCCAGATCCATGGATAAACCTCTCCTACAGGGTCAGACCCAGCCCCATTCTTGAGCCAGGTGATGGCAGAAGAATATCAGCATCTTTATCCTCAACATCTGGTGGGGCTTGGAATCCACCCTGTAGCAAACAGACCCCATAACTGAAGTAGCATAAATGAGCCCTGAGTGCTATGTGGCTTTAATAGGTGGGTATTTCTACATGGTACCCCATCCCTTCCCAAATTCCCTATTGACCCAAGAACACAGGACTTGAGCTTCTGCCTTGTGCCCAGTTCTTAACCTGCCTGACTTCACGTGCTAGTCTCCTCTGGGTCCCTTGAGAGCTGAGGGCCCTGTTTGCTTGGCCAGAGCTCTGAAGTTTTTCCTGAATCTGGCCAGGGTCCTTCCCTGGCCAGAGATCTAGCTTTTTGTGTTTCCTTCCCTAGGCACTGGGTGGAATAATACCCGGTTAAGCAAAACCGTACCAGACTCTTCCCAGCCCCGAGTTATCACCCACCACTGAGAACCCCCTGCATCTCCCATCCTGGGCAAACACCCAACACAGTGGCCACAGGCAGATGCTTGTATGAGTTCAGCCAAGGGAATCAGGCCTTATTAAGAAGGGAATGACACCGGATAGAGTGGTTGAAATCAGAGGGAATGTGGAAAGTGACAAAGCTTTTCCTAGGTCCAGGTATTCAGAAAACCAGTCCAGGTTCCACTTCCACTCATTAATTCCACCAGTTTATGTGGAGACTGACAGAAATCTCTCCCACCTCAGGGGGTTTGCACAGGCAGTTCCTTCGGTGGATAACATTCTTCCCCTGCCCCATCATAAAACAATTACCATTGAGTCGATTCTAACTCAAGGCAACCCCATGTGTATCAGAGTAGAACTGTACTCCATAGGGTTTTCAATGGCTGATTTTTCAGAAGTAGGTCACCAGGCCTTTCTTCCGAGGTGCCTCTGGGTGGGCTCGAACCTCCAACTTTTTGGTTAGCAGACGGGTGCTTCACCATTTGCACCACCCAGGGACTCTGTTCTTATCATGGCCAACCTCTTTTCATCTCTCAGGTCTCAGCTTCAATGTCCTCTCCTCAGAAAAGTGTTTCCTCACCATCAGTGCAGTGCTATGTTTAGCAACTGGCTCTTCAGGAGGAAAAAAAAAAGAAGCCCTGATTTGTAGCACGTGCTGAAGTTTGTGGTATAAATACTTCCACCATGGCCATTTTAAGCTGACAACGTGATGCATCTCAGCATAGGCTGGGAAGACATGTGCAGAATGGTCTCTCATAAGGCAGACAAGCCAGTCCAGCACACCCCTGAGACCACCCTATTGAAAGTGGTGTTGTTTGTTGTTATGTGCCAGTGAGTCGATTCAGACTCATAGCAATACCATGCCACATAGGGTTTTTTTGACTATAATCTTTAGGGAAGCCGACTGCCAGGTCTTTCTCCTACAGAGATTCTGGGTGGGTTCAAACCGCCAACCTTTCGGTTAGCAGCTGAGCACTTAACTGTTGTGCCACCAGGGCGCCTTCTATTGAAAGCAGATCCCCTAGTTTTCTCAGTTACACAATGATTCTTGTTAAGCACTTTCACAATTAATATTTATGTTAGGATTTTGTTTGTTCACTTGCTTTTTCGTTTATCTTCCGCATGAGACTGTAAGCTCCGTAAGAGGAACGATGTTGTCTGTCCTAGTCACCAATGACTCCCCAGCACATGGCACAGGCCTAGTATGTGGTACAATACAACTTGAAGGAATGAATAAATGAAACTCATTTCTAAGATGATGAATGGGTTGCTTCACGAGCAGTTAGCTAAAGGAGCAGCAATTGCCGGAGCCACTAGTACGGGTTCATTAAAAACAATTATGTTTGATTAATCTCCTTTATCCTTTCAACAGGGCTATTAGTCAAGTTAATACATGAAATAATAATAATAACAATAGCTAACATTTATTGAGTGCGTACTGCCCACCAGTTACTGCTGTGCTTTACACAGTGCTGTACTGGTAAATACTTAACAACTGGGCCTCCAGGGGAAAAAAGGGCCTGATTCGTAGCATTTGCTGATTTCGGTGGTATAAATACCCCCTTCATGGTCAATTTCAAGCTATCAAAGTGACATCAACCTTTCCACAAATTTACCGAAGATTTAACAATTGGCTGTCAGGAGCCTGTAGGAGCCTGCTCCAGCACGCCAAGGTTTTGCGTAGTTGCTATTTAATCCTCACAATAACCCTATGAGGTATGTACCACTATTATTCCCATTTCAAAGATGAGAAAACGGAGGCACGAAAATGTAAGTTATCCAAGATCACAGGCTAAATGTGGCAGAGCTGGGTCTGAACCAGGAAGTCTGGTTCCAAAGCCTGGACTCTCAACCACCATCCCTGCAATTCACCATGGGGACCCTTCAACAAGGAATTTGAAGAAGCCCTCAAGTCCGTAGCACCCTAATGGAGAAGATGATGAATTATTGTGTGGATTTATAACTGACTACATGACCACTCAAAGGAGTTGATTAATGATCTGAACGTAGGCCAACCTACAGGAGCTTCCATACCGACTACAGGAAAAAAAATGTTGCCGTCTAGTTGATTCCAACTCATAGTGACCCCGTGTGACAGAGTAAAACTGCCCCATGGGGTTTTCTTGGTTGTAATCTTCATTAAAGCAATTTGCCAGGCCTTTCTTCCACGGAGCCACTGAGTGGGTTCAAACTACCAACCTTTAGGTTAGCAGCCAGTTGCTAACCACTTGCACTACCTCGCTATAGGCCACCTACCAGATATGTGTATAACACAAAGCAGGGAGCAATAACATCAAGATAGTGATGTTCTAAAGAGTCTTAGTAATTTGTAATAAAGGACCAAATCTAACAACATGAAATTTACTATGAATAGAAAGTATGACTTTCCATTTAGATTCAAAACATCAGCTGACCCGATGGAGGTGAGGAGATGCAGCTTGGCAGCAACGTGTGCATAGAGAGAGGCTTGTAGTCGACAGCCCACTTGGTAACAGTGTGACATGCATCTCCCACAAACGCTGATGGAAACTGGAGCCGCATTGTTAGAAGTACAGCGTCCAACTCCTCCAGCCAGCAGGCTGTGTTTGTTTCTTAGCAAAGTTGCAGGGATGAAGCACTGGTGGTGCAGTGACAGAGTTTTCACCTTCCATGCAAGAGACCGGGTTTGAGTCCCAGCCAGTGTGCCTCATGCACGGACACCACCCAACTGTCAGTAGAGACTCGCGTGTTGCTATAATGATGAACAGGTTTCAGCAGAGCTTCCAGACTAAGATGGACTAGAAAGAAAAGCCTGGCAATCTACTTTCAAAAATCAGGCAGTGAAGACCCAATGGATCACAACAGTTTGATCCACCACCAATCACGAGGATGGCACAGGACCAGGCAGCGTTTTATTCCGTTGTGCATGGGGTCGCCATGAGTCAGGGGCCAACTCAATGGCAGCCAACAACATCAACAAAATCGAAGGGAGGCAGGCTTCAGCTCAGCGGCGGGAAGCGCTTTCTAACAATCACGACCCCCCAGACACTGGTAGTGAGCTCCCCATCAGGAGAATCATCCCAGGATTGGATGACTGCATAGCATGAAGGAATGTTGTAGGAACAAAGAATTAAAGCATCATCTATATAAGGTTTGGAGTAGGTGGCCAAGAAGTGTCAAATTGTAGAACATTAAAACCAAAAGGATACACTTAACACCTGTTGAAAACCAAAAAAAAAAAAAAAAAAACAAACCCACTGCAGTGGAGTCAATTCTGACTCAGAACCTGTTAAATGGGAGGTCCTGTAGTAGATACATTATGTACATCATCTCTGACCCCCCAGTAACTCTGCAAGCTGTGCATTGACACATCCCCTTAACAAGGCTGTGAGTACAGGCTGAGAAAAGTGATGTGATTTGACGGTTTTCCCTGCCCTTACATTGCAGAGGCCCCTCAGTCCATTGTCACTCCATGTGTCACACTCTGCTGAGGTCAGCTCATCCATAACATTAAGGCTTTAGGATGTGTTTAGGAAGGAGAAGAAAAACAAAGGATACATCTTTTTTTTCCTTTAGTTGTCTGAGCACTAAATGGGCTCTAATTTATTGTTTCTAGAACTATAAAAATTGTATGAATCCCTGAGCTCTTATGTCAGCTTTCACAAATGAATCTTCCTTCTTAGGCATCTCGACAGCCCACTAGCATCCTCATCAAGGAAGAAGAGGAAATAATAGTCGTCAGTGCTTGAGTCAAAGAGGAGCTGCTGAGGCGCGTGTGTGGGCCATGCGTGTGTAAGGATCCATGTGAAGGCTGCATGTCTCTGGCAGGTGACTTCATGTAGGTGTGTGTCTACATGCGAATACATCTGCTCCAAGGAGCTGTATGGAGGTGGAGAGGGAGAGAGAGCGATTGATTCTGAGTAGCAGGTATTTTATGTCCCGTGTTGTTATTTATGTCTTTACACCTACACCCCCGAGACCCACACAATTGGCTGTTGCGGCGTTTCAAAAGCATTTCCATGGAAGCATTCGTGCAGTCAGGCTGTCCTCTTTCTAGTACACATGCCAAGATAGAGTGAGCTGGAGCGGCCGGCAGGGGCCTGGGAAGCCTGGCCGGCTCCACTCCCCTGCTGCTATCCCTGGGGAGGAAGAAATGAAGACAATTTTGCCTTATGAAGGCCCCCGGGCCTGGAGTCCCCTCCTCATTGGTACTTCGTGTGTGAGGGGTAGGGACAGGTATGAGGCATCAAGGCAGCTACCCTTTTGGAGACAATGGTTTGTCCCTCTTGGCCTTTGCCTAAGGAGCACAGAATCAAGTCTGAGCCATCAAAATCCCAAGCATGGAACAATCCAGTCTAAAGCCATTAAGTGGGGATGAGCCCATGGGGGGTGGGAGGGTGGGCGTCAGGATTGGGGAGATGCCGGATGGTCCAGAGTGGGATGCTGAAGCTTGAGCAGGTTGAAGAGAGCATCCACATGGGGGAGAGCCCAGCCCAGCCGCTCAGAGCCCGAGGAAGGGTGGTGAGGAAGGCCTCTCTGTGGAGGGGTGGCCTGGCATGGACAGTGAAGTCCGAGGGGCTGGGGGAGCCTGGCTCAGCGAGTCAGAGCCTGAGCAGGATACCGAGGCTGCTCAGCACAGGGTGTCAGGGTATGTGTGAGGTGACAGAAGCATCTGCGTGGGACAGAGGTGGTGACAATGGGAGATTGATTGCATATGGGGATTGATCCAATAAGTAAATGTATTAAGAATAATGAGAGCTGTGTTTTTTACTGTCAGGAGAGTGAGTTACAAATATGAAAAGGGAAAAAACTAGAGTGAACCCTGTGATATTGGATTAGAAGTGGAGTTATCAGTGTGAACTCATAGATGACAATATGCATAGATACATACAGAAATAAATGTTAGGTAAATGGGTGCATGTGCACACACACACACGCACACGCACACACACAAACACACACACACTCCCCAGCTCTGTCCACTGAAACAGCCCAGGAGCAGCAACATCCTAAAAGCAATGAGCACGCCTAGCCCAGATCTTAGTTTCCAAATGCCATTCTCCACAAAAGGAATCAGGGGTCCTTGGGAAAATGGCCGATTCCAGAGCTGGGGCAAGGAAAGTACAAAACGAACCTGGAATATCTGACTGTGCCAGAAAGCAAGGTAGCTCTCTAAAAGTGAAGGGGGCATGCTGAAGGGCATAGAAGCCAGCTTGAAAGGGCTTCCAGGGATCAAACTGGGAATAATTTGAGTATTAAAGTAAGAAAGGATTATAACAGATATTATCTATGGAATAAATAGGAAGCCACAAGTCCATGGTGATATAAATACATGCATACAGACATTCATAGACAAACAAACGGAATTCGATGAAGAATGAGATTATTTACTTAGTTGCAAAGGATCTGCCCAAGAAAATGTTATTAATTACAAAGGGGAAACGAGCAACTTAACAGCAGAGCAGCCTGGTAGACACTGCCTTAATCAAGCGATCAAAGTAAATGTTATCAGTAATGGGACAAATCAGAATTGCATGCCACCTAATAGGATGCAGTGAGCAGATGGTATCACGTCTGTGACATTCCTGCCAAAGATGTAGAACCTGAATCTAGTCCCGAGGAAGCATCAAACAATTCCACACCAAGGGACAGTCTACAAAACATTGGCCCGTAACCTTCCAAAGCGTCAAGGCCGTGAAAGTCGAAGAGTTTCAGAATGAGATCCTTTTGCTAGAAAGGACATTATTGCAACAATTGTTGAAATGTGAATAAGATCTGAGTGTTAGGTAATGATCCTGTGTTAATGTTAACCTCCTTGTTTTGTCCGTTGTATTGCGGCAATGTAGGAAAAGTGTCCTTGATTGTTGGAAATGCACGTTAAAGTATTCAGAGAGGATGGGGAGTCAGGTCAGAAACTTACTCTTAAATGTTTCAGAAAAAAACAACAACAGCTGTATTTGCACCTTTTCTGAAAATTTGAGTGTTTTGAAAGTTAAAAAAAAAAAAAAGGGAAGGGAAGGGAAGTGAAAGGAAAGGAAAAACAGAAGAACATGAGGCGCTGTGGGGGGCTTGGAGGTGTGAGCCAGAGGAGATGGGAGGGATGCAGTGCAATTCTTTCCCGGAACACTTCCAGAGCCACACAGACCTCCTCCTGACAGGCAGTAGTTCTTCAGCTGGGGTTTGCCCAGTACCCCACAGTCTGCTACAAAAGTCTGTGGGCAGTAGCCCTCTAAAAGCCAGAGGAGGAGGGTGAGGCAAGGAGGCCGCTGTTCCAGAGCTCCAAACATTTGTTTGGGGTGAGTTGGCAGCAAAAGTGATAGATAAAAAGTAAGAGGGGGTCAGGCCAACCGTCAGAGGTCAGGAAGTACTGCGTAAGCGAAACCTCCATAGGGGCAGAGCAATGCTCTAAATGTTCTTTGCAAGTGCCTTAGGCCCAGGGGTGGGACTTAGAGATGCTGAGAGCACATCTTATTCTATATCTGTTTGCACCCTCCCTCCTTCCTAAGAGGTTTTTACTTTAGGCTGAGCAGGCACACAAGGTGCTTCCATACCAACATAAACTCAGTCTAGGGAAGAGCACAGGAACGAGAGCCAAGACCACAGGTTCTGACCCCAGCCCAGTCACCCGACTCTCCTAGCTTCAGTTTCCTCATCTGTTAAAAGGGAAAAACAGTCTGCCCTACTATTTCACAGAGTTGAGGGAGGGAGATCAAATGAAAGCACATGGATGCCAGGCTGCATCACCTTGGAGAGAAAGAATTGGCTGGTTTTCTTTTTCTACTTTTAGCAGGCCAAGTGGAGAGGTCACCTCTCTGTCATTTCTGCCCAGGTCAAGCACTTTTCTGGGGAAGGTATAGAAGATATCTGGCTCCTCTGTGTGAACCAAGAGGATCTACAGGGCTGCACTGGGTACCGAACCAGATGTCGAGGGTGTCTGAGCAATATTTCCCCTACTCAGGTTGAAAGATGATTCTGGACCTCAGCACTGCTCATGGCCACCGCCGCCATATTGCCTGTCCATTGTACAATCCTATTTCACTATCCCTCATCCACCACCACCACCCTTCACTTCTTCACTTCCTTCCTCACCCAGGTTAGCTTCCATGGTAGATTTTCGTAATCAATTCCTTACACCTTTGGCACTCTGTCATGTCCTCCCAGCAAAACCCCAACCCAAGCATCCCTCCATTCCACTCACATTCAAGCTGCTAAGCTTTGTAAGAGATAAATCACACAATAGTGCAAACTGGACTCACTTCAGATCCACGTGCACACATCTCTAACAGGTGCTGGACACGTCCCAGCAATCCCCACTACCCCAGCACATCTCCTTTCCCTCTCTCCAAAAGACTCTTCCACTCTTTCTCATCTCTTTTCAAAATCATTACACCCCTTTCCCTTCCCTTCCTCTCTGCCAGTGATTGCTTCATTCTTCATTGAGAAAATAGATGCACCAAACCAGGAACTTCCCACCACCAGCCCACCTCCATCAGTAGCCACACTCCCCACTTTCCCTCTGTTACTATGGTTAAAAGGTCCTTACTCTAACAAAAAGACCCACCCCTCCGCCTGTGCTCAGATCCCACCCACTCTTACCTTCTCAAGGTCCTTGCTCCTGCATTTATCAACTCTCTCTTCCATATCTGCAATTTCTCTCTGCCTCTTTACTGGACCACCGAATCATACATATACACATGCTTTCATATCACCTATCTTTAGGAGCTGCCACTTTTCTGTCAGTTTGTCATATTGTGATGGCTTGTGTGTTGTGAGGATGGTACAGGACCAGGCGGAGTTTCATTTTGTCATACGTGGGGTCACTATAAGTTGGAACCGACTCAACAGCACCTAACAACAACGTCTTTAGAAAATAAACGCTTCCCCTTAGCCCCACATCCCCCTGCAGCCACTCTTCCATTTCTTGTTTCCCTATAGCAGCAAGAAGAGTTATTTACGGTCCTCACTTCACAGTACCTCTTTTAATCTATTTTAACTGAACTTCTGTTTTCACCCTCACAACGAGTATGCTCTTGTTAAGGTCACCAATAACTTCCACGTAGCCAAATTCAGTGGTTACTTCCTGTTCTTATCTTACTTGAGCTCTTAGCTTTCCCTATGGCTGACCAGTTCCTCCTTCCCTTGGCTTTGCGGTACTCCCTCTCCTAAATTTTCTTCAACCCCAGTGAACATACCTTCTATGTCTCTTTGCTGGCTCCTCCTCCTCTGCTTGACCTCCAAACGTTGAAATGCCTTAGGACCCTATCTTTGACCTATATTTTTCTTCTAACTATGGATTACCCCTAAGTGCCCTAATCCTGTGACTACAGATAACATCTATGTCCTGACAACTCCCAAATGTACATGCCCTGCTCTGACTCTCTCTGTAACTCTAGACTCTTATATCCAGTTCTTACTTAACATCTCTACCTGGATGTCCAGCGGTTACCTCAAACCTAACATGTGCACAGGAGAACTGTTGATTTCTTGCTCCGTCCTGCCACCCCCATGAACGTTCAACCTCCAGCTTTCCACCACCCATCCAGTTGTTCAAACAAACAAACAAAACAAGTTATCCCTAACTCTGTCTTTTCTCACGCCCACGTCTAATCCATAAGGTCATAAGATTACTTCTCTCCACATCCAGTGCCACCATCCCCATCCACACCAGGGCACTTCTCTCCCGGAGTGCTACAGCAGCCTTCTAAAGGGTCTCTGCTTTACTCTTGCTGCCTACAACTCATTCCAACTCATTTTCCATAGAGCAGCCAGAGGGATCTTTTAAAAAATATAAATTCTGATTATGCTCCTCCCTTGCTAAAAATTCCCCAAAGGCCTCCATCACACTTAGAATAAAAACTAAACCTGTTTTTCTGGTTTACAAAGCCCAACACCGTCTGGCCCCAGCCTCCTTGCCCCATTGCATCTTTTTACAACTTTCCCCTTTGCCCTCAGTGCTCAGGCCAGGCTGGCCTACTTTTTGTTCCTTGAGCATGTTGAGCTCAATCCTGCTTGGAGGCTTTTGTACTGGCTGTTCCCTATCTGGCATTCTCTTCCCCTGATCTTTGTCAGCCTGGCTCCTTCATGCCATTCAAAGATCGGCTTAAATGATCCCTTCAGAAAGCATCCAACCTAAAGTAGCCACCTATCTATCCTATCACCCTACTTCAATGGTCTTCAGACCACTTATCACCATCTGACTGTTTTCTTTGAGTGTTTACATGTTTATTAACTATCTGTATCTTCTGGCTGGAACGTAGAATCTATAAGGTCAGGGACTTTATCAGCCTTGTTTACTGCTTTATCCCCAGAGCCTGGCTCATGGTGGCACTCATAGACATTTGTTGAATGAATGAGTGAATGAATGCTCCAGCCCTTCCAAAGAGTGTGCAGCAAGTAGGTCAAGCAGCAAGCAAGGCACGTGCCACGGCCGAGGCCATGTGTGAATAGCTTTGTTAGGAGAGAAGGGCAAATGTACCACCTGTACCTGGTTTCTTAGGTCAGACCCAAAGAAGTATCTGGAGAGCAGGCACCCTGGTGACAGGTTCCAGGGGATCAGAAGGAAGCACACATGGCCTTTATCCATGGAGCTGAGGTCACAACACACAGAGGGAGACTGTGTGACTCCTCAGAGCCTCAGATTCTGGGACACCGAAAACAGATTCCTTGATCCTTGCCCTTACCTCTTATTCTAGCTCTTCTCTTTCCCCCTACCGAGGTCTGCCAACTTGTCCCCTGACTTGTCCCCTTTCCTGACCCTTCTGGGGAATGTCCTTACCTACAAGCCTCATCCATTCCACCCTTTGGAAATCTGCTTATGAGCTCCTTTTGGAATTAGCCCTTCCCAGGCCCACAGCTATAGGCTACTTCAGTAACACTGCCTCCCCACCAGCCCTGTGGTCTGCTCCAACTTAGTCCTCTGTACTGCAACTGCTTGCCTACCTGTCATTCTCCTTGACTACATGGTGAGCTTCTGGGGCAGGGTCTGCAGCTTGCTCATCACTGTAGCTCCAGCATCTAGCCCATGTGCTCAGAGTGCTCTGAGTCCTGTCTCCCCCTCTAATGGCCACTGTAAGGGCAGGGACTATTTCTTGCTCTTCCTTTGAAGTTCTCCCCAGTCCTGAGCACAGGGCCTGGGCACTAAATCCAATCCTCTTGATTGATGAAAGATATAAGGCAATCTTCTAATCAGGGACACTTGCAGGTCTGAGCATGTTCAAGATGGGCTACAGAAGGGAGGGGCTGGGAATGTTCAGTCCACAGGAAAGGAGTGAGGAGGGGAAGAGCAAGGAGAATGCCTCTTTTTACAATCAGTCTCCAGCTTGCAGAAGGTTCCCCTTCCAAGAGGAGCCAAATTGCCAAGACAGCCCCATCAGCAACAGGGTCTGTGGGCAATGGAGGACCATGTCCCTCCACAGGCAGGGCTTGAGGTCTGCCATGATGCCACTGAGTTGGGGATAGGGAGAAGTAGGGCTGGGGGCTGTGGAGAGGGAAGGAGGAATAGCCATTCTGCAGAACTCAACAGATTGACTAAAGCTGGGACAAAACAGAGGGTATGGCCGGTAAGGAAGCTGAGAAGGGACGGATGTAACCATTGGCTGGCATAGTGGAGTGTGCGAACCTCAGAAACCCACAGCTGCAGTCCTGCTAACAGGGACTTTCCTTGGCTGGGCGCTCCACCTCTCCAAGTCCAAGTACTCTGCACTCTTCCCTTATATGTCAGTCTATGCAACCCAAGCAAGAAAGTGAAATACCCTCATTCATCCATAGCAAAATACTTGAAGGGTTGTCTTACTGTTGTCCAAGTGGTTGGCCTTAATGATCTTCTCTGAGTAGTCAGAAATACTGGAGCATTCAATCTAGAAAGGGCACAGAATAAAGGAGCAAGGCATCAAAAAACATCACAGCACATCCAACACCAAAACAATTCAAGGGCTATTAACTGATGGTGAAGCTGAGAACCAAGGAGGTAAAGTGACTTCTTATAGCTGAACAGTTAATTTGTGGCGGATCAAACATTAAAACTCAACCCTCCTGACTCCCAGGCCAGTGGCTCTTCCACTAAATCAGGCTGCCTTTGCCCTGAGGCTGAAACCCAGCCACTGCCCCGTGATGGGGGTCTGGTCTATGAGATGAGAGATTCAGAAGGAGCTGGCAGCCTCACTCTCCTGCTGGAGGAGAATGTGATATGATGGCATAGACACTTCTCCAGAGAGGATGGGCCAGGCAGAGCATGGCCAGAGTTTCTGTGAGTCTCCCTCAACTTTATCTTCCCCTCAGTCCACCCAGAGCATGCTGGGCATATTGCAGGTTTTGGACCATCTGGAAAATGCCCGGTCAGGGCCATAGGGCCAGTTTCAAGACCTGTTCCCACACACGCACACTCAGGTTAACTCTTATCCTTCTCTGTCTCCACCTTTAAAAAGATTTATTACGTTTAATCTGGAAGACATACCAGGCTTCCACAAGCTCCTAAGCAAAGGGCCATTTGAGATATTAGTTGATCATCAATTGAGAGCAAGATCTTATAGGAATGGTTGGAGATGGAGCTCCAAGGCTGGGGACTGGAGGCCTAGGGCCTGCCAGGGAGGGCTAGGGGTGCTGGCAACAGAAGGTCAGCTGCCAGGAGTTATCCTTCCTTGCTTGGCTGCCCTCCCCAAAGGCTGGTCTGTGTTGAGGCCCTGGACTCCACTCACCATCACACTTGAGGCCCCACCTCAGGCTACCTACAGGGCCTCTGGGAGGGAACATGTCCTCCAGAAGTTGCATAGGGGCAAGGAGGGAGTTGCTGGCAGCCACTGTCAATGCCTTGGGGAAGTGAGGACACCTACTCTGTGGGGGAGGGTCCCTCTGTTAGAGTTGCATCTAAGGAGGCCCACCCTGGCCAGGGCTCATCCCCACAGGAGAATCAGCTCTTTCCGGATCTACCAGGACCTGTTGTCTTCAGATCTCACTGTCTGAGGTACCATGTCTCTCTTCTCCTTTTCCCTTCCTTGCCAGGTCATTATCTCGTCTCCAAGAGGCTACTGCGTTTAGCGATTAAGAACATGGGACCTGGAGCCAGGCAGCCTGGATTCACATTCTGCCTCTGCCACTTCTTAACTGTGCCTGTTTCCTCATGAGTAAAATCATAGTACCTGTTTCAGATGGTTGTTGTGAAGATTAAATGAGCTAATGCATGTCAAACATTTAGAACAGTGACTGACTGCACCCAGGACTGGGGGGTATCATTATTATTCTCTTTCCTCCTTTTTCTTTCTCCTGGCCTCTTTTCTTTACTTCCCTCTACTTTCTTTACCCTCTCTTCATTTTCCTCATTCTTTTCTTTTGTTCTTGCTCCTTTGTTCTTTTTCTCCTTTTTTTAATCTCTCTCCCATTACTCTAGCTTTTCTGAGTCTTTATCTTTCTGTCTCTTTCCATTTCTCCCTTCATGTCTGTTCCTATTTCTTGGTGTCTCTGTCAATGAACTTGCTCTTTCTCTCTCTTCCTCCCTATCTTCTGTCTCTCACCTGCTCTGTCTCTTTTTTCTCCCTTTCTCTTCTCTCTGTCTCTTCTTCTCCCTCTGTCTCTCTCCCTTTCTCTCTCTCTCTCTCTCTCTCTCTCCTGCCATTCCATCTCCCCCACTGGAGAAGAGCAGTGGGTGGAAGAGGGAGTCTGGAACAGGAGAAACTGTGAAATGAGCCACCCGGAAAGAAGCCCAGCTAAATGTGGTGGAGCTACTTATAAAAGAGCTGTTATAGAAAAAGAGCAGGAGGGAGACAGATTGCGATAAGTCACCACAGCTGGAAGGTGCCGAGTGGGAGCCTCCTGACAGCTCTTGCCTAGAGCCCCTGGACCACTTGAAACCAATGACAGGCAGCCCTGCTGCTCCCTGCTCAGCCCTCCACTACCCATGCCCCAGCTGAGGACAGAGCTGAGGCAGGACCTTAGAGGCAGCACTGAGAGAGAAAGCATGTGGGGAGCGCCACATGGACTCAAGTCCAGCTCTGATGCCCCATGACCTCCTTGAGAGTTGAGTCTGCACCTGGTAAGTAGGGCCTTGTGAAGGAAGGCCAGAAGGTGGGAAGGGCAAGAATGGGTGATAATGACTCGACTTGACCTTGGGCATCTGGATTGGCCCCCTACCCACAGTATATACCTCAGGTGAGGACATCACAGCTTTTCCCAGTCAAGGTCATGCCAGAGCACCTCGAGGACAGCCCCAGTTTCCAGAGGACCCTCCACAGCCATGACCCATGTGTTTTCCAAGACAAGCATGGAGGAAGAAAGCCATCCCTGTGGGTGACAGAGGGCATGGAAGGATTACCCAATAAGCAAGGGGTACATAGGCTTAATCGTGCTTACTTACTAATCTCTAGTGCACAATTTCACCTGTTTTTTTCACATCTTTGATATTATGAAACCCATATGAAATTGTGCACTACAGATGAGTAAGCACAGTTAAGCCCTTGCACACCTTGCTTACTGTAAGCCGGTGCATACCGTGCTTACAGTTTAATCCACCCCTGACACAGAGGCAAGCCTCCGGGGACAGGGGATGGCTAAGAGGATTTGGACAGTGCTAATCAGCCTGGAGCCCTGATGGCACAGTGGTTAAGAGCTCGGTTGCTAACCAAAGTGTTAGCAGTTCAAATCCACCAGCCACTCCTTGGAAACCCTATGGGGCAGTTCCACTCTGTCCTATAGGGTCACTATGAGTCGGAATCAACTTAACTGCAATGGGTTTTGGTTTTTTGTTTAGTCTGCCTGTAAAGAGCTCTTGTGGTGCAACAGTTAAGCACTCAGCTGCTAATTGAAAGGTTGGAGGTTTGAATTTACCCAGCGGCTCTGCAGGAGAAAGACCTGACAATCTGCTTCTGTAAAGATTACAGCCAAGAAAATGCTATGGGGAAGTTCTACTCTGTCACACAGGGTCGCTATGAGTTGGCATCGACTCAACAGCACTCAACAACAGTCTGCCCGGGGAGCCTTGGGACAGGCTGCAGGATGGCCCAGCCAAATGCACAAGACATGAAGAGCCACTGACTGCCACTCAGTCCCCGTGGGGCCTCTCTAACTGGGCTGTCTGTGTACATGCTGGGAGTTTGATTATAGTTTGCCTTTCATTTTGATCAAGACGAATTCCTGTTTTCCAACTCTGGACCCATTGCATTTTTCAAATGTCAGCCAGCAGCTTAGAGCTCTTCTTTTTCACAGTTTCTTTCCCAGCTCTGGACACTCCGAAGCCCTCCGTCATCAGGCTGTGTACAGCTACCTCCTAAGACCCAGCAGAAGGCCGGGACCCTCCACCTCTAGCCTGGAGAGGCTGTGGCAGCCAAAGTAGCAGAATTTAAAACTACCAGCTTGCACTTTAAAGAAAAAAGGAAGATTTTCTGTTATTATTCTCTAGGGCCCCATCTCAACTCTAATAATAAACACTGAGCATTTGCCATATGCCAGGCATTGCTGTAAACCCTTTACATATATATTAAACTTATTTAATCCTCATGATTACCCTGTGGGCAAAATGCTGTTATCAGACTCATTTTGCAAATGGGGAAACTGAGGTACAGAGAAGTGAATTGCCCAAGGTCACACATCTAGTGAGTGAAGGAGCAGAGATTCAAACCAGAGCTCATCCGTGTAACCACACTGGTAGCGGAAGTAAGCACTGTGAGGTAATGATAACATTGGAGTGGGCTCAGAGAAGTCAAAAATTCTCATGCAAAGTCAGTAGCCACCAAGACATGGAGTAAGGAGCAATGTCCAGATGACTGGGAATCATGGGAGCGTGCCCTGCCTCCTGGGAGTCACTCAACGGTACCCAAGAACAACAACTTGATTTTCTCTACCCACCACCCAGTTACTGTTGAGTCAATTCCACTTGGCTACTATCCAAAAGGTTGGTGGTTTGAGTCCACCAAGAGACACCTCAGAAGAAAGGCCTGGTGATCTACTTCAAAAAAATCAGTCACCAAAGACCCTGTGAAGCACAGTTCTACTCTGACACACATGGGGTCAGTATGAGTCGGAATTGACTTGACATCAACTGGTTTGGTGATTTTCTCTACTATTCCTCAAAAGGGTGATCTCAGCAAGAGAAATGGACCAGGGCTTCTTGGAAGGGTGTATATTGCCAGGGCTGGAGAAGGCAGAGGAGCAAGGGGATGGCTGTATGGAGGCAAAAGTGAGGCAGAGAGTGACTTGCTCACCCCAAACACCTTCTTGGCCCCAGCTTTGGCAGCAAACATGGAAAGAATCCCAGTGCCACTCCCAACGTCCAGCACCACTTTGTCCTTGAACACATGCTTGTTGTGATACATGGAGTTCCGGTAAGTGAGCGTTCGCACCTCGTCCTTCAGCATTTCCTGGGGTGGAAGGAAAGAAAAGGCAATGTCAACATACTTCAAAGCACCTAGGATCATGGGCTCCAGGATCACCCCACCAGAATTCTTCAAGGATCTCAAATGATGTCATCAGGCAGAGCCATAGAAGAGTGCTATGGGGCACCTGGGCAGGGCTACCCATAAGCAGGACTGCATCCTGCCAAACCACCTCAGCCTCAAAACTCTGCCCAAGAAAGATAACTTCAGATAGCCTCAGAAAAGAAACTCATGTTCAGACTGGAAGACTTCAATTTATCAAAGAACGAAAAATAATAATAATAACAAACCAGTTCCTGTAGAGTTGATTGTGACTCATGATGACCCCACATGAACAGAATCTGTTTACGGAGATGAAAAACTTGGCAACCAATACTGGCAATGGTTGCACAACATGATTAACGTAATTGGTGTCACTGAATTGTACATATAAAAAATGTTGACTTGGCAAATATTGTGTTATATATATTTTTTTCACAATGATAAAATAAAAAGAAGAACAAAAGGAAATATTAGTACAACACAGCATGAGAGATTGAAATAAGACCTGAAGCAGAATTTTCTGCCATGATGAGAGAATTGTCATTGAACAGGTTATTAAAGGAGAATTTTTTCACATGTGTTTTTTGTTTCTATTTTGTTGTTGTTATTGTTTGTTTGTTTTAAAGAACAGAAAAGATGTTCTTCTGCCCAGCATTACTGAAGTGCTCTGCAGTGACAGAGGAACTAGATTACCTGTTGCAATTGTCTCGGGCCCAAGGAGAACGTGATTAATCTTCTCTGTGTATGGTGGTGAGGAAGGGATCTTCAGCCATTCGAGGTATTGGCAAACAATTCAGACTAACTTATTGCCAATAGTATTGGAATGAAGATTTTTTTAGAAATCAACTTTATTGAGGTGTAATTTGCATACAATAAAAAGCACAGATTTTAAGGGTATAGTTTAGTATAAGAGTTTTGACAAATGTACACACCTTTTTTGTGTCCTGCCTAACCTTAGTCTACCCCAAGGTCACAAAGATAATCCCCTATGTTTTCTTCCAGAAGTTTTATAGTTGTGGCTTTTACATTTAGGCCTGTGATACATGTCAAATTAATTTTTGCATGTGATGTGAGTTAGGGGTGTGAGTTTACTTTTTTTTATGCAAACATCTAGCTGTTGAAGCACCATTTGTTGAAAAAACTATCATTTCCTTATTAAATTATCTTGCCACCTTCGCCCCGTATCAATTGACTGTACATGTATTAATCAATCTCTGGCCTCTCTAATCTGTCTCACTGATATACCAGTTCAACACTGACTTCATTACTGTAGCTTTACATTAATCTTGAAATAAAGTAGTGTGAGTCCTCCAACTTTTTTCTTTTTTTACAAGATGACATTGGCTATTCTAGGTGCCTTACCTTTTCATATAAATTTTAGAAATCAGCCTGTCTATTTACACAAAATATCCTGCTGAGATTTGGATTGTAATTGCATTGAATCTATAGATTAATTTGGAGAGAAATGACATCGTATCAATATTGAGTCTTATAATCCAAGAACATGATCTCCATCTAGTTAGGTCTTCCTTAATATCTCTCTGCAGTATTTTACAGTTTTCAGTACAGAAGTCTTAGATTTCCATCATTAAATTTATTCTTAAATATGTTATGTTATGCTTTGTATATGATATTTTTTAAAAAAAATTCATTTTCCAATTGTTTTGGTGTTAGTATATATATTGACCTATAGCTTGCAGCTTTGCTAAATTCTCTTATTAATTCTAGTGGGATATCTATAAATTCCTTTGATTTTCTGTGTAAAAAATCTTGTCATGTGTGTATAAATGAACACAGTTTTACTTCTTTCATATCTGTATGTCTTTTATTTCTCATTATCTCATGCCTTGTTGACTGGTGAAGACTTCCAGTACAATGTTGAATAGAAGTGGAGAGAACAGACATCCTTCCTTTGTTCCAATCATATGTATGACCATTAAGTATAATTTTACTGTAGGTTTTCTGTAGATGCCTTTTTATCAAACTGAAGGAGTTCCCTTCTATTCCTAATTTACTGAGAGTTTTTAGCATAAATTGGTGTTGAATTTTGTCACATGCCTTTTTTGCATCTATTGATATGGTACTGAGTTTTCTCCTTTAATGTATTGAACTCCATTGATTGGTTTTTAAATGTTGAACCAACTCTTTATCATAATGTATTATCCTTTCATTTACTCATATTTTGTTGCAGATTTTTGCATCTATATATACAAGGTATATTGAGCTGTAATTTTTTCTTACCTTGTCAGGTAATCAAGCTTATGCTGGCCTCATCACACAAGTTATAAAGTGCATTTTTCTCATATTTTCTGAAAGTGTATGTGTGACGTTGATATTGTTTCTTCCTTAAATGTTTGATATAATTCAACAGCAAAACCATATGGGCCTGGAATTTTGTTTGCTTTTTAGTAGGAAGGTTTTTAATTATGAATTCCATTCGTTTACTAGCTAAAGGGCACTTTTAGATTTCTATTCATTCTTGTGTCAGTTTTGACAAGGTTTTTTTTTTTCAAGGAGTTTATCTGTTTCACCTAAGATGTCAAATTTATGGGCATAATATTGTCATAGTAGTCTCTTATCTTTTGAATATGTGTATGATCTGTAATGAGTCCTTGCTTTTATGTATGGTATTATAATTTCTGTTTTCTTTCTTGCTCTCTTTTTTTCTTTTTAACACTTCAGCAGTCTAGCTAGGTGTTATACATTTATTTAGTCTTTTAAAAAAACTTTTGGATTCTATACAAGAATCCTGATGAAAAAGGGGAATATGTAGAACAGAATTCAGATTCTCATGGACTCCAGACTTCTTGGAGCCATAGAGGTTAGATGAACCCCTGAAACTATTGCCCTGAGATAATCTTTAATCCTTAAACCAAAAATATCCCCTGAAATCTTCTTAAAATCAAACTACAGTGTAGCTTAACTACTAAAAAGAAAAAAAAAAAGAGTCTGCTTTGAGCATTATGCTCTTTTAAGAACTATCTATATGGGATCAAATTGACAACAGCAACTCAAAAGATTAGATAGGAACATTAAGGGGCAGTGAGTTTATGTCAATGGGGAAAGAATAACTCAGAAAAAGAAGGTGAGAATGGTTGCACAACTCAAAGAATGTAATCAATGTCACTAAATTGTACATGTAGAAACTGTTGAATTGGTGTATATTTTGCTGTGTATAATCTCAACAACAACAAAACAAATAAAAATTTTTTTATGAACTTTTGGTTTTTTGGTTTTCTCAGTTGTTTGAGTTCTGTTTCATTGAGTTCTGCTCTCATCTTTATATCTCCTTTCTTTAGCTTACTTGGGTTTTATTTGCTCTTCTTACTCTAGCTTCATAAGATGGAAACTTTGGTCACTGATTTTATACATTTCTTCTTTTCTAATATAAGCACTTAAAGCTACCGCCTTCTCTCTAAGGATTGCTTTAACTATATCCCACAAATTTTAAGGTGTTTTGTTTTCACTACCATTTCAGTTCAGAATATTTTCTAATTTTTCTTGTGAGCTCCTATTTGATCCAGGGGTTATTTAGAAGAGTGCTGCTTCATTTCCAAATATGTAGAGATCTTATAGATAATTTATTGCTATTATTTTCTAATTTAATTCCATTAGGATAAAAAAAATACTCTGTATGGTTTCAATATTTTGAAATTCATTGATACTTGTTTTATGGCCCAACATATGATCTGTCTTAGTGAACATTTCCATGTGCACTTGAAAAGAATGTGTATTCTGTAGTTTGGGGATGTAACATTCTATATATGCTGTTATTGATTGAATTGTATCCCCCAAAATATGTGTTGTAAATCCCAACCCCTTTACCTGTGGTTAAGGAGCTCTGGTGGCAAAGTGGCTGCTAACCAAAAGGTCGGTGGTTTGAACCCAACAGCCGCTCCATGGGAGAAAAATGTGACAGGCGGCTTCCATAAAGATTACAGCTGTGGAAATCATATGGGCCAGTTCTACTCTGTCCTATAGGGTCACTGTGAGTTGGAATCGGCAATGCATTTTTTGTTTGTTTTTATTTTGTGTACCTGTGGTTATAATCCCATTTGGGAATGGATTTTCTTTGTTATGTTGATGTGGCAGGACTAGTGTAGGGTGTGTCTTAGATCAATCTCTTTTGAGGTATAAAAGAGTAGATTCATCAAGCAAGTAGAGATGGGGAAGATAGATGCCATGCCACATGAAGATCACCAAGGAGCCAAGGAATAGGAGCCAAGGAATGGAAGCTGAAAAGTGGCAAGGACTTTCTCCCAGGGCCAACAGAGAGAGATAGCCTTCCCTAGAGCCAGCACCCCGAATTCAGACTTCTAGCCTCCTAAACCGTGAGAAAATAAATTTGTTTGTTAAAGCCACCCACTTGTGGTATTTCTGTTATAGAACATGCTTGCCATTTCTCAAGCTGAAAGAACTGAAGAAAAAATCCAAGCCTTGAGTTGCAATATTGAAGGATTCTACAGGGAAAACCTTAAACAATGCAGGAAGCATCAAAAGAAGATGGAAAGAATACACAGAGTCACTATACCAAAAAGAATTGGTCTACATTCAACCATTTCAGGAAGTAGCATATGATCAGGAACCGATGGTGCTGAAGGAAGAAGTCCAAGCTGCACTGAAGGCACTGGCAAAAAGCAAGGCTACAGGAATCAACGGAATAGCAATTGAGATGTTTCAACAAACAGATGCAGTGCTGGAAGTATTCACTCAACTATGCCAAGAAATATGGACTACAGCTGCCTAGCTAACTGACTAGAAGAGATTCATACATATGCCTATTCCCAGGAAAAGTGATTTAACCGAATGCAGAAATTATCAAACAATATCATCAATATCACACACAAGTAAAATTTTGCTGAAGATTATTCGAAAGTGGCTGCAGCAGTGTATGGACAGGGAACTGCCAGAAATTCAAGCCGGATTCAGAAGAGGACTTGGAACCAGGGATATCATTGCTGATGTCAAATGGATCCTGGCTGAAGGCAGAGAATACCAAAAAGATGTTTACCTGTGTTTTATTGACTATGCAAAGGCATTCAACTGTGTGTATCATAACAAATTATGGATAACATTGTGAAGAATGGGAATTCCAGAGCACTTAATTGTGCTCATAAGGAAACTGTACATAGATCAAGAGGCAGTCGTTCAAACAGAACAAGGGGATACTTCATGGTTTAAAGTCAGGAAAGGTGTGCGTCAGGGTTGTATCTTTTCACCATACTTACTCAATCTGTACGCTGAGCAAATACTTCGAGAAGCTGGGCTGTATGAAAAAGAACAGGGCATCAGGATGGGAGGAAGACTCATTAACAACCTGCATTATGCAGATGACACAACCTTACTTGCTGAAAGTGAAGAGGACTTGAAGCACTTAATGATGAAGATCAAAGCCTACAGCCTTCAGTATGGATTTCACCTCAACATAGAACAAAAACTTCACAATTGGACCAATAAGTAACATCATGATAAATGGAGAAAAGATTGAAGTTGTCAAGGATTTCGTTTTACTTGGATCCACAATCAACACCTATGGTAACAGCAGTCAAGAAATCAAACGATGCATTGCATTGGGCAAATCTGCTGCAAAAGACCTCTTTAAAGTGTTAAAAAGCAAAGATGTCACCTTGAAGACTAAGGTGTGCTTGACCCAAGCCATGGTGTTTTCAGTCATCTCATATGCATGCGAAAGCTGGACAATGAATAAGGAAGGCCAAAGAAGAACTGACGCTTTGAATTGTGGTGTTGGCAAAGAGTATTGAAAATACCACAGACTGCCAAAAGAATGAACAAATCTATGTCTTAGAAGAAGTACAACCAGAATACTCCTTAGAAGCAAGGATAGGGAGACTATGTCTCACATACTTTGGACATGTTATCAGGAGGGACTAGTCCCTGGAGAAGGAAATCATGCTTGGTAAATTAGAGGGTCAGCGAAAAAGAGGAAGACCCTCAACAAGATGGACTGACACAGTGGCTGCAACAATGGGCTCAAGCATAACAACGACTGTGAGGATGGTGCAGAACTGGGCAGTGCTTTGTTCTGTCGTACAGTGGGTCGCTGTGAGTCAGACTCTATGGTCCCTAACAACAACAACAACAGCACTGGATAACTCAGACACACGCCAAATAGGTCAGGTTGTTTGACGGTGTTGCTCAAATTTTCTACATCTTTACTGATTTTCTGTGTATTTGTTTATCAATTATCAAGAGAAAAGTATTAAAATTGTTAAGTACGATCATGAGTTTGTCTATTTCTCCCTTTATTTCTGTAGGTTTTCCTTTATGTTTTTTGAAGCTCTTTGCACACATGTTGTGATCACTTCATAATGTGTCAACTTGGCCAAGCTGAATTACATTTTCCAGAATTCCCTTTTTTTTGCATGTTTCCGGTTAGGGTGGATAACAATGGAGATTCTTGAGAGATCTGGAAGGTGATAGGGAGGCAGCAGCCACTTTGTAGCACACATATTGTTGCTGACCTGCTGATTCATCTTGTTTGTGTGAAGCAGCAGCGGGGCCTGCAATTGCTCTACCTGCCCCTGGATCCTCCTTCAGCTTCTCTGACTCCTAGGCCAGGTCTGCGTGTTTAAATCCATGGCGAGGCATCTCAGGTCGGCAGGATAGCCTTACCACAAAGGTCAAAGGCAATAACAATGGACAGGGTTTTAGTCTCTCCTTGTATTGGTGTATTGGTTCCAGCTTGCTCCTGATCTCCCATTTTGTATCCATATTCCGTTCGTGACTACCAGCCCTGTGTACTTCAAGCTCCAGCCCCAGACAGAGAAAACAGCCTTATGCAATTGCATAAGCCAATTCTCTGTAACAAATTCTTTTACATATATGTATATGTGTATATAAAGAGCCCTGATGGTGCAGTGGTTAAGCGTTCAGCCTCTAACTGAAAGGTCAGCAGTTCTAACCTACCAGCTGCTCCTCTGCGGGAGAAAGACGTGGCAATCTGCTTCCATAGAGATTACAGCCTTGGAAACCTTATGGGGCAGTTCTACTCTGTCCTATAGGCTTGCTATGAGTCGGAATCAACTTGACGGCAATGGGTTTGGTTTGGGTTTGGATATGTATATGTGTGTGTGTGTGTGTGTGTACCAACAAAAAAACAAACCTATTGTCATTGAGTCGATTTCAACTCATAGAGACCATATGTATATATATGTATATTTGTGTATGTATACACACACACACACACATATATATATAACTACTATTGGTTCTGCTTCTCTGGTTGTTCCCTGAATAATACAGAATTTGGTAACAAAAGTGGTTCCAGAGGAAGAGAAGATAAGGATCAGTTCTCCGAATTGGTTCTGGGTTTTCTGGAATTGGTACTTTTAGAATTAAAGACACTAATGACTGTTTTTCTAGTGATAAAGAAGGTACTGGTAATCTATAACATGAAATGGCAAAAAAATAAATAACTTACTCAAATTATCACCTTTAGATACCTGTAATCGAGTACCTATAGAAAGTGGTGACAGTATTTGCTACCTTAGAACACTTTAGTCAAAATAAGGAGTATAATGGGGTTGATTGGTTACTTGTGCTGGAAAACTTGGGGAAAAAAATAATGGTCTCAGGGCTTTAAATTCCCAGCTCATGGTCTGCATAATGCACCCGGAAGTTTCTGTGCTGCCCTGTAAAAAACCCTTATCTCTTGTAGCTGCAGCTGAGATTTCTGAAAACTAAAACTAAAGTTTAATCCTGCAAGTACCTAAATTACAACGCAAATTGAATTCCCATCTACACAGAGTTTCTTTTGTTAAAGTTAGGGTGTTGCTTGGGAAGGAGTGGGAGCCTGAAAATTGACATGGGAACATATGGACAAATTCTGATGAAGCTGGGGACTTTGAACCTCTAAATTACACCAAGTCTTCTTTGCCAGTAGAAGCAGCCCTTCTTTGCCTGAAGAACTATATTGGCATCCCTTGAGGTAGTTGCCTGCAAGGTGCTGATAATTCTCCTTAGTACCTAGAATCACTACCCCCTCTTTGCTGCTAGCCCTGTAACTAGATTCAGATCTCAGAAAGCCCCCAAAGGATGAGGGACAACATGAGACTCATGGGATGATGCAATACGCACCAACAGAACTGCATGATATTTCCAATTCTTGTAGACAGAAACCTGAGAAATTTATGTGGAGATGGATATTAAAGGTGTGAGGTCAAGATGGATGAAATATAAACTTGGATCAAGCCAAATTGATTGATATAGACCCATGAAGCAGAGATTCCAGATTCAATGTTTTAGCTCAAGGGGCTTGGAATGGCTCTAACAGTTTGCTTGGTTGGTTATCTAAAACATAGACCCAAAGGTGACCTATGCTATATGAAATGAAATACCAGAACTTTCTTGGTATACTGAGAGGAAGACATCCAAAGACTTAGGGAGATTGGAATGTTCAAGTGGATTTGTCATGCAAGAGCTACTCACTACCCTATGAGGGTCCAGAGGACACAACTTTTACCACAGCTCTGAGAAATAAATTTATGAGACGAGCCCAACACCCTTGAAGAACTCTGAGGTCACTCTTCTCTGCAGGTCAGAAATTACCATGTGAACTGCTATGATCAAGCTGGGATCCCTAAATGCAATGAGAATAATGGGATCCCAGGGTGACAGGGGTCAAGTGGTAGCATTTAATCACTAAAGACAAGGTGAACATGGTTATCATAATCGACAGTGGAGCCAAAACAGTAACCAAAATAGTCTGACTTGTAGAAAAGACCTATGACATTGGCTAGTTGATCATGGTGTCTCTAGGAGAAACATATATGGGCAGTCTACTAAATTCATACTTGATCTGTATAAGGAGAAGAGTTCTAGGTCAAGTGAACAGAAGTCTGACTTGAATTACCACAACAGTCATGGCACCTCAATCAATTTTCAGACTTGAGCCAGTTTACAGGCCTAGAGCCCCTGTTAATCTTTCTCTCGAACTCCCCCAAAAAGACCTTCTGCCGTTTACCATAGTGATTTTGCACTGGGGGTCAAGGGAATAATCAGACTTTTCAAAGATTAATAGACACTGGCTCTGAACTGACACTAATTTATCCTGTAGATCAAAACATCACTGTGGTGTGCTAGTCTGTGTAGGGGCTTATGAAGGTCAGGTTATCAATGGAGTTTAGCTCAAGTCAGTCTCACAGTGGGACCTGTGGGTCCCCAAACCCACCGTGTCATTATTTCCCCAGTTCTTGGAAGTATAGTTGGAATAGACATACTCAGTAATAGGCAGAATTCCCACACTGGTTCCCTGAGTCATGGAGTAAAGGCTTTTATGGTTAGGAAAGACAAAATAGAAGCCACTAGAACTGTCTCTATCTGCAAAAATTGTGAACCAAAAGCAATACTATATTTCTGAAAGAATTAGAAAGATTATGACCCCCATTAAGGATTTGAAAGATGCAGGAGTGATGATTTCTACCACATCCCCATCCAACTTGCCTATTTGGCCTGTAAAGAAGACAGATGGATCTTGAAGAACGACAGTGGATTATTGTAAACTTAACGAGGTGGTGATTCCAATTGCAGCTGCTGTTTCAGATGTGGTTTTATTGCTTGAGCAAATCAACGCAGAGGGTTGCTTTTCTTTTTCTTATAAATTTTAGAAAATCCTAAACCTGTATTTCTTCAAAAAAATGTTTTGCTTCATTTTCTTTATCATCTCCTTTCAGAACTACAGTTATTCATATTTTTACCACTTGATTCTGTTCCACAAGTCATTGAAGTTCTGTTCATTATTTTCAATCTTTTTTCTCTATTTCAATTTGGATATCTATTGACTTTTCCCTAAATTCACAGATCTTTTCTTCTATGCACACCATCTGCTATTAAACCTGTCCAGTGAATATTTGATTTAGATATTGTATTTTTCAGTTGTAAAATTTCACCTACTATATACATCTTTTTCCTGGAGAGTTTTTAAAATAATATTTATCATAGTTATTTTAAAGTCTTTGTTTGATAATTCCAACATCTGGGTGTCTATGGATCTGTTTCTACTGACTAATTTTTCTCTTGACTATAGATCACATTCTCCTGTTTCTTCACATGTCTCGTAATATTTTATTCTATGCAACACGCTGTGTCTAAGAAATGGTAGTGTTTGAAGTAGATTTTTTCCCCCAAGAGGGAATGCCCTTTCCCTTGTTAAACAGCTAGAGCAATGGACTGGTCAGTTCAATCTAATCAGAAATTGACCAGGTTTGGAGAGGGGTTTTAGCTTTATCCCTCTGTCAGGGCATTGGAATACAAGCACTACAAATCTGAAAAGATTTTGGATTTCCTGTTCAGTTCAGCTACTATTTCCTGTGCTGCCGGAAACTGATGTGTTTGATCTTATTAGAAGTTAAGATGTGGGTTTGGCTACATTGATTTCACTTCTAGATTCAAATACTTTGAAGGCAAGCTCAAGCCTCGCCCTCCAGAAGATCCCTGGGACCAAACACCACAAGACTGCTAGACTGCAAAACAGCAAGACATCAAGATTATGAGACCATAAGACTGCAAACAGGTATACCCAGCACCAGGCACAGGGCATGGTGCACAGTTGGTTTTCAATAGGAAGACAGTACAGTATAGTGGTTAATAGCACAGATTCTGGAGCCAGCACCCCTGCATTCAAATCATAGTTCCACTGCTTTTCAGCTTTCTAATCCAGAACATCATTTATCTCTGTGCCTCAGTTTCCTTATCTAGAAAATGGGGTAGTAAGAGCTACAAAGGGTGATTGTTGTGATTAAATAAATATAGTAAGTGCTATAAAAGTGTTAGCTCTTGCATTTTGTGATAACTATGATCTTTTTCATCCATGCAAAGAACTAGTTGAGGGGGTTGAGGGGGTTAAGGTACAGAGACAAAATAATGACAAAAGTTTCTGAAATTTCTCAATCCTGGCAATAGTTACAGTATTGCTTTTGGTTTACAGTTTTTGCAGACAGGGGCAGTTCTAGGGCCTTTCGAGATGGATTGGCCTGGCACCTCTGGAGACTTTTTTTTTTTTTTTGCACTAAAAAGGAGCCCCCCAAATGCCCCCCTTTAGTTCATTGTCCTTTTATCACTTCTGTGACCCCCTTCCTCCCTTCCTTAGATCTCAGACCACAGGAGTTAGCGCTAATGGTGCGAATTCTGAGAGAACAGAAGTTGTGACTTGGCAAGGCTTCCAGACATCTTATTCCCCAAAACAGCCTATCAAAAAAAAAAAAAAAAACAACCTTTTTTCCCCTTCCTCCATCCGTCATTTAATCATCCCTGGGAGAATAGCCCAAAGAAATTCAGACAAGAACATGCCACTCTTTGTTGAAAACAATTCCCAGCCCCCAGCTGTGGATGACTTTGTCTCCCAGATTCCCTGCCTGTTAAACACATGACAGCACTTTGACTAATTGCTGGGAAATGAGGCCCTGAAGAATCTATTTCAAAAGAACCTGCAGCAAGATTGTCAAAAGAGGGGAGCTGGCCGGGAGTGGGACCAGAGCCCATGGCTTAGGAGGGTGGGAGCGCAGCCACATTGGCAAAGATTCTTCTCGTAGCTGAGGCACAAAGCCCAGTGCCAACTGTCAGAGATGCTGAGAATTTAGAGCTGGGATCTGGGAGGTCACGGAGCCCATCTCTCTTCTCAGCTCTGAGGCCTCAGTAAACACACATCTCCTCTGTCACTTCTGCTCCTGCTCAAGATTCCATTCTTCTGCAATGGAAGGCCATGGTCCTCCTCTCTTTAGGCCCTTGCCCTCTGTGGGTTGAGTATGGAGTCGTTTCTGGACGGAGCCGTGGGATGGGAAGAGCAGAAGTGTCCAGCATTGCCTTCTTTTGTGCTCTCCAGCCCGCAACAGCCTCTCCCCCAGCACCACACTTCCTGTTTGTATTTACAGACTAACCAAACTCAATCCATCCTGCACCATGTTTCCTAAACACTCACTGATCACTATTCATCAGCAAGCTGGCAGCACTGCCCTCCGGTGTGGGCATCTTGTTAATGATGGGGAGAAGACTGCCAAATGGCCAGCTCCACTCTGGGTGGTGAAATACGGGTCTTGCCCAGACAGAGAAGGCAAAGACATTACGAACATTCTGGCATGGAATGGAGATCCCTGGGCTTGATAATAAGAGATGAGCAGGCCTGCTCTCTGCAAAGAACAATGATAAGAGTCCATCCATGTCCCCTGCCACCTCCTTTCATGCCAGATGATCTCAGAGAAAGAAAACAGGATGAAGGGAAATCTCAGGGGTGGAGGAAGGCTAGCTAGCTACTCCTATATTAAAGGGTGTATGCATTTCACCAGAAGGCAGGGTCTAGAAATGGCCTATAGCTGCAGCAGGAGGGATTTAAGTTAGGTATGCAGAGATACTTCCCTTTAGAGGGGTTGCAAAGGACTCTTCTTGGACAGGTTACTAAGGAAAGAAATGTCTCTATGATCTGTAAATCCTTTAAGTCCTCTGCTCAGTCTGTACTGTTTATATGTGTGCCTATACAAGTTTGATTTTTCTATCAAATACACAAATTGTGGAATCTGGTCTAATATTTACCCAGTGACCTTTGGTGTCCTCTCCCAAGTGGAAATCATACCCTCTGGGTGCCCAGCCGTGGTGTTGACCAGTGATCACCTGAGTGACTAGATTAGCAGCCTTGTCAGCAAAGCTGTACACTCAGGTAATATGACGAGCCCTAGGCTGAAGTCTAGGGAAAGGGCTCTGTGCACTTCCCCCAGCCCCTACCCCAGTGGGGAGCAAGATCAAGGAAGGTACAATAGCTCACCTGCCAGTCCCAAGATGGAATTCAATCCACCAAGGGTAGCAGACTCAGCTGCCCAGACCCTCCTGGGACAGGACCCTCAGGACTGAACACAGGTACCACATGCTTCCCTGCAGACCCCAGGCCTAATGGTTTTATGTGGAGAGCAGTTCTCAGGGAGCTAAACCTTGGGCCTCCCTAGGGTAAATGAGGCTGGGCCCCTGAGTCTAGAAGTAACTGAGGGATCCTTCCTCCACCCTCTAACTCCATGTGGGGCTGCAAAGGAACCAGCAAAAACAAGTGAGTCGATGTGGTTCATAAAGTTTCCAGAAAGAAAGAAAGGAAGATGTGTTTAAAGGCCGTATGGCATGGTGGTTAGGAGTGAAGCCGGGACCAAAATATGAAGGTTAATTCCTAGCTCTGCCATTTATAAGTTATGTGACCTTGTTCGAAGGAACCAGCAGGGACAAATGAGGGATCTGATTCTTAAGGTTAAAGATCCTCGTCTGTAAAATGGCAACAGTAATAATGCCAACCTCATAGGGTTGGCCTGAGGAATAAATGAGTCAAGAATATCAAATGCTCTCCGGACACCCTTTTAACTCAGTACTGAAGTCTTTCCTGAGGTTCATCCTTCATCCAAAGATTAGGCAGGCCCATAAAACAAAACAAGACTAAATGGGCACACCAGCCCAGGGGCAAGGATGAGAAGGCAGGAGGGGACAGGAAAGCCAGTAACAAGGAATCCAAGGTCAAGACGGGGAGAATGTTGCAATGTCACGGGGGTGGCAACCAATGTCACAAAACAATATGTGCATTAATTGTTTAATGAGAAACTAATTTGCTCTACAAACATTCATTTAAAATACAATTATATATATATAATGCTTGAAACAGTAATGGCAGTATCACCATTTCAATACAGAAAGAGTTTAACGAAGGAGGAGCTTTGAGACTTGTCTTGAGAATGCATTTACATAGCAAGCAAACTTTTGTTCCTTTTTTTAAAAACACTTTCCTCATATTATTCTAGGTGAAGCGTTATCTATACTAGAAGTGTTTCCTTCATAGAGTTCTTATGAGGACTAAGTGAAATGATACGTGTAATGTGCTTAGAACAGTGTCTGGCATGTAGTAGGCACTCAGTAGATGTTGAGTTGTTTCTCTGGGGTAGCCTGAGACAGTGCTGGAGACCATAAAGGTGGTGAAAGTACCCCTGTGCCCCCGGATAGCCAGCAAGCCTCTTGTTAGGAAGCTCTGTTCTGTTGCATCATTAACATAAATCCTCCCTGCTTTGGTCTAAGACAAGCATTTAGACATAAGAATTTCCTGAAAATCAATCAAGGTGTCAGCTCTGGGCCAGGTTACCAAGCAAGCTTGCTGCATTGCTTCCCCTGGAGGCACTCACTGGTCTAAGATGCATCTAAGAGTTCATCCTTGCCTATAGACAGTGGACATCATGACCTCCAGAAGGTCCTTTCAGCCTCAGCAAAGCATTTGCACTCCTAGAGCAATGACCAAGTCCACACTGGTTTATCTGAGGTTATGGTCAGGAGGAGACATAGGTGCTGGAAGGTCAGGAGGAGACACAGGTGCTAGAATGTAAAACAAGTAAACCCTAAACACCCCTTGGTCGCTGGCTGTGTAATGCACAGACACATGCTTTCACCTACTCACCTGCTCCAGGCCTCATCCTGACCCCCTCCAAGAGGGGCCCACGGGATGGAGAGAGGGTCAGAGGCCTCAGGTCGCTGGAAGAACTCACTTTATGGTAATAAAGAGTTGACCACATTATGCTGCCTCAGAAAACCATGATGTAATAGCAGTGCCAAGTTTGCCCCCATTCAGCCAGCTCAGGAAGTTTTACCTCGTGGATCCCAAAGTGGGCATAAGAGTCGAAGTAATAATCTCTTGAGGTCATCTCTTCTGGGTTCAGCAGCTTGGACATCTTGCCCCGTCCTGGGCAGCTGGGTTGGGTGGACACATGATGGACACATTGCACAGGCTTGGGTGGGACAACAGGCTGTGGGGGCTGGGATGGGGGGCTGCTCACCTAGGGGAAGAGAGGAGGGCCGAGGTTAGCAGAGGTAACAAGATCCTGCCCTCTGAGATTTCACTCCCCTTTCCTCCCCCTCCCTGAGCCCAGCTCCAATCAGCCACAGCAGCTATTCCTGAAGCCCTTTCAAGCCCATCAAGTCAGACTGATGGCTGAGATTTGCAGAGGCAGCATGGTACTGAGGACCCACGCAGACCTGCATTCAACCCATTTTCATCTCCTACTGGGTGTGTGAACTGAACTGATCTAAACCTCAGTTTCTAGATCTATAAAACGGGAATAATAATACCTTTCTTCAGAGGCAAATGGTGAACACTTTATACAGGGAAAGATGCATAGCAAAGCATGGCATAACACACAGTGGCTAAGAGTATAGACTCCAGAGCCCAACTGCCTAGGCTTGAATCCCAGCTCTGCCATTTACTAGCTACATGATCTTGGGCAAAGTTAGTCACCTCTCGGTGGCTCAGTTTTCCCACCTCTAAAATGGGAATAAAATAGTCCTCACCTCCTAGAAGTTGTCCTGAGGATTAGGCAAGTTAGTATTTGTAAAATGCTTAGAAAAGAGACTGGTGTATAGGAAGGGTTTGTTAAACTAAAATAAATTACAAGTCACACCTGCATACTTACGAAGATCAGGCCTGTGGGCTCCTTCCTGCCCAACAGGCAGCATCTGGCTAAATTAGTGTGGGTCTCTTTGGTTCTGGTGTCCCACATCTGTTCTCTTGCCCTCCCACCTCCCTCAGTTTCTGATTCACATTTTACCCTGAACTTTAGCACTGTGAATGCTCAGCCTGGTGGCCGACCTCCTGCCTGAGCACTGTCAATTACTGCTGTTTATGGGCTCCCCAGTCCTGACATCCAGTCCAGCTCTAAAACCCACTGTCACTCCCCATCACCAACCGGCATCCTCCTCCACAGGCTAAAGGGAGAAAGGGAGAAGGAGAGGGATGCTTAGAGAGGTTAAGCCACTTGCCCTAAATCATGAGGCAAATCAGGGGCACAACTGCAACTTGTGCCCAGAAGCTCAAATCCCGCTGCAGAAGCATAGTTCTGCAGGAGCAGAGCCTCGTCTCCCTGGAGTGTAGGAAATCCAGACATACAAGGCACAGAAAAGTCTCAAAATGGGGCAGAATTTAAAAGAGCAAGAGAGAAGCAGCAATCCAGGAGCAGGTCCTCTGGGGCTGGGAATCAGGGCTCCTAGACCCTATTTTGGTTCTAGTAAAATTAAAATATATATTGAGAGGCAGATGACAAAGTGATTAAGAGTGCAAACCCTGAGGCCATTCTTCAAACCCAGCCCTGCCACTTGTTGGCTGTGTGACCTTGGGAAATCATTGTGTCTCGTTTCCCTCCTCTATAAGATACAGATCATAATAAAACCTACCTGATAGAGTTGTCATGAGGCTTGGATGACTTAGTATATGTAAAGAGTTTAGAACGCTGAGTGACACATAGTAAGTTGTCTATTTTTCTTCTTATTATTATTATTAGATTACATACATTGTGTTCCTGTTCTATGCCTAAATTTTCTCATCTGTGAGCTGGGTCAGCTCAGACTTACTATCTCCTTTCCAGCAAGGAAAACAAGGGGGCTCCTAGGACAGAGCAAGATCAAGAAGACCAAGTGATTCCATCTCCTCCATCATCCTATGAGCACGCCCCCCCACCCCACCCACCCCCGAGGCTGTCATGGGGCTGGGGCTGAAGGGGAGAGAGCTGGGGGGAGTGTGATGGTCCCATTTCCCTGGTATATCTAGGCTACTGCCTCTGGGAAATAAACAGACTTCCCAGTTTAGCAACATCAGATTTCAGGTCGGCTAGATCCCAGGCTGGCTGGCAGAGGCAAGTAGGGCTGCCTCATTAGAATGCAGCGGGTGTGCCCACCCTCGGCTTGGGATGTTGGTCACGGTCTCCAGGAGGCTAAAAATAGACTGTGTCAATTGCACACTCCTGTGCAGGCTGCAGAGTCACCTCTAAACCTGAAGAATGCTCCGTGGATGAAGCTGACCCCAATATTGATTCTATTTAAATATATTAAGCTGGTCTAGCCATCACGCACAGTCAAGGTGGCAGGAGCCACCAGCACCCCTTAGTTGCCATTCAACTCTGATTCCAAGTCCCCCTTCTCCATGAGGCTCCCTGAGAGTCTTTCCCCAACAGCCATCTTACAGAGTGTCTACCATGTGCCAGGCACTGCATTCATGAGGCAAAGAGCATAAACAGATGAATGGATTTGGTGGCTCATTGGCTTCAATAACCACAGGTAATGGTAATAAAGAGATGACTGTGGCCCAATCCCTGGTCCCAGTGGGCTCTCCGTCCAGCTAAGCCTCCTGCAGAGGGGACTGGTGGTGCAAACGGTTAATAGCTTCAGTTGCTATCCAAAAGGTTGGAGGTTCGAGTCCACCCAGAGCCACCTCTGAAGAAAGGCCTAGCTATTTGCTTCTGAAAAATCAGCCACTGAAAACCCTATGGAGCACAATTCTACTCTGACACACATGGGGTCACCATGAGTCGGAAATGACTCAATGGTACCTGGTTTTGGTTTATTGGCTTACAAGTGTGCCCTCTCCCAGGAGGCTGGAAGAAGGTAGGAAGCAGCAGTGACCATGATCCCTGGACATTCAGTTGCCTGGAATGTTGTTCTTAATTCCACAAATACTGCACAACTACCCTAGCAAGTCACCGTGTGTGTCCTATAAAAGAAACAAAGATGTGTAGGAACCCTGCCCTCAAGAACTCTGCCTCCTAGTAGGAGAATAAGACCCTTAAGCAGTCTGCTATATAATGGAGTGAGGCTTGCTCTGCAAGAGAAGTTCAAGGACAGGAGAATGCACTTCAATTAGGAGTCAGGAAACCCTGGGATAGCTGGGAGTTGGGGTGAGGTGGGGAGCTTTTTGGAATGGACTTTGGTAGGTGGAGATGCTGAGAAGGAATTCCAGTAGGAGGGGACAGTTTTAAGGAGCTTAAAGGAGCAGGAAAGCTGTGAGCTTGTTCGGGGACAGCTTGGCTGAGATAGTGGGAGATATAGTTGAATGGAAATTATGGCCAGGCTAAGAGATTATACCACCACTGTCAGTTTGTCATACTGTGGTGGCTTGCATATTGCTGTGATGCTGGAAGCTATGCCACAGGTATTTCAAATACCATCAGGGTCACCCATGGTGGACAGGTTTCAGCAAAACTTCCAGATTAAGACAGACTAGGAAGAAGGGCCTGGCAATCTACTTCTAAAAAAATTAGCCAGTGAAAATCTTATGAATAGCAGCAGAGCATTGTCTGATATAGTGCTGGAAGATGAGCCCCTCAGGTTGGAAGCAGTCAAAATACAACTGTGGAAGAGCTGCCTTTTCTGAATAGAGTCGACCTTAATGACGTAGATAGAGTAAAGCTTTTGGTACCTTCATTTGCTGATGTGGCACAACTCAAAATGAGAAGAAACACCTGCAAACATCCATTCATAATCGGAATGTGGAATGTATGAATTATGAATCTAGGAAAAATGGAAGTTGCCAAAAATGAAATGGAATGTTTGAAGATCAATATCCTAGGCATTAGTGAGCTGAAATGGACTTGTGTTGGCCATTGTGAATCAGATAATCACATGATCTACTATGCCGGGAATGACAAAATGAAGAGGAATGGTATCACATTCATCATCAAAAAGAACATTTCAAGATCTATCCTGAAGTACCATGCTGTCAGTGATAGGATAATATCCCTACACCTACAAGGAAGACCAATTAACACAACTATTATTCAAATTTACGCACCAACCTCTAATGCCAAAGATAAAGAAATTGAAGATTTTGACCAACTTCTGCAGTCTGAAATTGATCAAACATGAAATCAAGTTGCATTGAAAATTACTGGTGATTGGAATTCGAAAGTTAGAAACAAAGATGAATCAGTAGTTGGAAAATATGGCCTTGGTGGTAAAAATGACACTGGAGATCATATGATAGAATTTTGCAAGACCAGTGACTTATTCATTGCAAATACCTTTTTTCAACAACATAAATGGTGACTATACATGTAGACCTCACCAGATGGAATACAGAGGAATCAAATTGACTACATCTATGGAAAGAGACAATGGACAAGCTCAATACCATCAGTCAGAACAAGACCATGGGCCAACTGCAGAATAGACCATCAATTGCTCATAAGCAAGTTCAAGTTGAAGCTGAAGAAAATTAGAACAAGTCCACGAAAGCCAAAGTACAACCTACAGTATATCCCACCTGAATTTAGAAACCATTTCAAGAATAGATTTGATGCATTGAACACTAAGGACCGAAGACCAGATGAGTTATGGGATAACATCAAGGACATCATTCATGAAGAAAGCAAGAGGTCATTAAAAAGACAGGAAAGATAGAAAAGACCAAAATGGATGTCAGAAGAGACTCTGAAATTTGCTCTTAAACATAGAGCAGCTAAAGCAAAAGGAAGAAATGATGGTGTAAAAGAGCTGAACAGACTATTTCAAAGGGTGGCTTGAGAAGACAAAGTAAAGTACTATAATGAAATATGCAAAGACCTAGAGTTAGAAAACCAAAAAGGAAGAACATGCTCAGCATTTCTCAAGCTGAAAGAACTGAAGAAAAAATTCAAGCCTCAAGTTGCACTATTGATGGATTCTATGGGCAAAATATTGAATGATGCAAAAGAAGATGGAAGGAATACACAAAATCACTGTACAAAAAAGAATTGGTCAATGTTCATCCATTTCAGGAAGAAGCATGTGATCAAAAACCAATGGTATTGAAGGAAGAAATCCAAGCAGCACTGAAGGCATAGGCAAAAAACAAGACCCCATGAATTGAAGGAATACCAATTGAGATGTTTCAACAAATGGATGCAGAGTTGGAGGTGCTCATTCATCTATGCCAAGACATTTGGAAGACAGCTACCTGGCAACAGAGTGGAAAAGATCCATATTTGTGCCCATTCCAAAGAAAGATGATCCAACAAAATGTGGAAATCATCAAACAATATCATTAACATCACATGCAATTAAAATTTTGCTGAAGATAATTCAAAAATAGTTGCAGCAATACATCAACAGGAAAATGCCAGAAATTCAAGTCAGATTCAGAAGAGGATGTGGAATGAGGGCTATCTTCACTGACGATCATAGACTACAGTCTTCAGTAAGGATTACACCTCAACATAAAGAAAGCAAAAATCCTCACAACTAGACAAATAAGAAACATTATGATAAATGGAGAAAAGTTTGAAGTTGTCAAGGATTTCATTTTACTTGGATTCACAATCAACGCCCATGGAAGCAATAGTCAAGAAATCAAACAACATATTGCATTGGCAAATCTGCTGCAAAAGACCCCTTGAAAGTGTTAAAAAGCAAAGATGTCACTTTGAGGACTAAGGTGCACCTGACCCAAGCCACATGTCTTAGGTATCTAGTGCTGCTATAACAGAAATACCACAAGTGGATGGCTTTAACAAAGAGAAGTTTATTTCCTCTCATAAAGTAGGCCAGAAGTCCAGATTCAGGGTGTCAGCTCCAGGGGAAGTCTTTCTCTCTCTGTTGGCCTTCTTATCAATGTTCCTCCAGACTAGGAGTTTCTCTGCACAGGAATCTGAAGTCCAAAGGACGCACTCTGCTCCCAGTGCTTCTTTCTTGGTGGTAAGAGGTCCCCAGTTCTCTGCTTGCTTCCCTTTCTTTTATCTCTTGTACGATAAAAGGTGATGCAGGCCACACCCCAGGGAAACTCCCTTTACATTGGATCAAGGATGTGACCTTAGTAAGGGTGTTACAATCCCACCCTGATCCTCTTTAACATAAAATTACAATCACAAAATGGAGGACAACCACACAATACTGGAAATCATGGCCCAGCCAAATTGATACACACATTTTTGTGGGGACATAATTCAATCCATGACACCGCAGTATTTTCAATCATATCATATGCATGCGAAAGCTGGACTATGAGTAAGGAGGACTGAAGAGGAACTGATGCCTTTGAATTATGGTGTTGGCAAAGAATGTTGAATATATCATAGACTGCCAGAAGAATGAACAAATCTGTCTTGGAAGAAGTACAACCAGAATGCTCCTTAGAAGCGAGGATGGTGAAACTTTGTCTCATGTACTTTAGACATGTTATCAGGAGGGACCAGTCCCTGGAGAAGGATGTCATGCTTGGTAAAGTAGAGGGTCAGTGAAAAAGAGGAAGACCCTCAACGAGATGGATTGATACAGTGGCTGCAACCATGGGCTCAAACATAACAAGGATTGTGAGGATGGCGCAGGACCAGGCAGTGTTTTGTTCTGTTGTGCACCTAACAACAAGAGGTTGTAATTAAATACAAAAGATAATGGGGAGCTATTGCAGGCTTTTAACCTGGGAGCTCTATGTTTGAGCTCTACTTTAGGAAGATTAATATGGTAACAGTGGACAGAAGGGGGCAAGGAGGAGTAAGGATGGAGGGACTGGCACTGGGGAGACATGTTATGAATTTTTTAGGCTATTTTCAAAGTCCAGTCAAGAAATAATGAGAACCTGAACTACTGCTGTATTTGAGGGGCTGCCTGCCAGAGAAATGGATGAAATAGAAGCTATAGGAGTTGGCAACTAATGGAACATAGGGGAAAATAGAGAAGTTGGAATCAAAGATGACTTCAACGTTTCAAGTCTGGGTGACTAGGAAAATGGTGGTGGCATTAACAAAAATAAGCAAGTCAGCAGGAAGAACAGGTTGGGGTGGAGGAAAATAATGAATTTCAATTTTGATGTGTTGGGTTTTAAATGTTATTGAGTCATATAAGAAAAAATGTCAGGCAAGCAGACAATATGCAATCCCAATCAATAACAAAGGCAAACAAAATTGAAAGGCAAAAGATAAACTGAGAAATACATTTCTAATGTATATGGTAGACAAAGGTTAATGTCCTTAATATAGAAAGAGCTCTTACAAACCAATAAGAAAAAGATGAACACCACCCCAATTTAACACTGGGCAAAGGATCTTATAGTCAATTCACATGAGAATAAATATAAATGGCAAATTAGCATGCAGCAAGAACATTTAACCTCACCAGAAATCAAATAAATTCAGATTAAAACTAGAACTTATTGTTTATAAATATCAAGTAAACCATTCTCCCATCAAAAAACTACTAAAATTGTGCATTAGTAAGGGCTGCAGAAAAATAGGTACTTTCATACACTTCTCAAAAACCAAAGAGGCTGCCGTCAAGTCAATTCCAACTCATGACGAGTCCTCTGTGTTCAAAGCAGAACTGTGCTCCATAAGGTTTTCAGTGTCTGATTTTTCAGAAGTAGAGGGCCAGCCCTTCTTTCTTCCCAGGCACCTCTGGACAGATTCGAACCTCTAACCTTTTGGTTAGTAGCCAAACGCTTAACAGTTTGTACCACCTAGGGACTCCTCATACACTTCTAGTGGGAATGTAAATAGGTAGAAACTTTTGGAAGGCAGTTCGGTAAAAATGCACTGAAGCTGTTAATATCCTTTAATCCTGTACTTCCATTTTTTTGGAATTTATCAATAAGGAAAGAATCATGGATAATCATAAATATGTAGAGTTGCATGACAGTGCTGTTTATAATGGCAAAAAATCATAGTCAACCTAGGTGCTCCACAAAACGAAATTGGCTAAATAAACTACAGTCCATCCATAGAAAAGAATGTTATGCAGCCATTACTAATGTTATGTAAGAGTGTTTATAACACAGAAATATGATCATGTTGAATTGTTAGTTGAGGAGGACAATTAAGAGAAGAATAGAGAGTGCAATCCCATTTTTAAAAATGGAAGCATATTCCTGCCTGCATATGTGAAGAGGGGAGACTCAAGGGAAGGTACTAGAATTGGCAGTGATTGTCACAGGGTGTTGGGTTGTGAACAATTATTCTTTTCTCTCTTTTGCTTATCTATATTTTTAAAAACATATGCCATTAACATGTACTACTTAAATAATGATACTGAAAAAGAAAAGGGAGTATAAGCCCATACTTCTAGAGTTGGGAGCCATCTGCATGGAGGGGAGGCTAAAGGGGTTCATGTGGAGAGACCCCAGGGGGAGGGATGTAGAGGGGAGTGAGGAGTAGGCCAGGGAGAGAAGCTGAAGGCATCCTCCTCTGAGGACCACACTTTGGAGGCATGAGGGAACGCAGGGAGAGAGGCTTGGGGACAGGGAGACAATGAAGTGGGAAGAACATGTCCTCACTCCTTCAGTTCTGTGCCTGCCCCTCCTCTGAGCAGCAATAACTCCAACATTGCACTCAGTCCAAGCAAGGGTTCCAAAGCAAAGTTAATCCCCATCCAGCCTGGACTGGGCCCTCAGGACTTCATCTATCCAGGAAGAAGCTGTGCACAAAGATGTGCATCTGGAAGCTATTGCTGATAACCTTGAAAATCGTTCTGAAAGCCTGGCCTCTGGCTCATCTCTCCGTACCTATGGCCCTAGAAAGACTCAGGAACATAGGGGGACAGGACATGGGGGATGGTGGTAGTCTCATGTACAAAGTCAGAAGCCCCTACTCCTCCACAGGCCTCACTGGACACCCAGAGGCTCTGGGTGAAGGCAGCCTTCAAACATTAAAAATCTGCATAGTTTGGCTGAGAAGTCAGCAAAAGGATTCAGAATGACACTGGGGGTGAGAAGCAGATGGATTCCCAATCTCAGCACCATAGTCTCCCCACAGCTGTGGCCACCACAGCTCCAACTATTCCCTGTGCCCAAGTGCCTTCCCACTGGCCATTACCAGTCCCTCTAGCCCTACAGTGTGAGACTTGTGGCCAATCATCCGGGAGCTCCAGCCCTGCCTGCTCTGTCCTGGGGTCCTGGCTCTGAGAACTATTTCTGCCCCAGTGCCTCCAGCTTTGTCCTGGTAGGAGGCCTTGTGCCTCACTGTACTGATTGGGCCCTGCCCTGCTCTTGCCACACCTCCTCCCAAGGGCCCCAGCTCTGGCTGCTGCTATTCATTGAAGTCTCCCAGTGTTGTCTGCTTTCCTGGTCTGCTGAGAATCACCTTTCAATTAGGATTTGTGTCTCTGTCTTCTTCTCTCTCTCTATTTTTTTTAAATTTTATTTATTTTGCTGTTGTTGAGAATATATGCAGCAGAACATATACCAATTCAGTAATTTCTACATGTACAATTCAGTGACATTGATTACATTCTTCAAGTTGTGCAACCATTCTCACCCTTTTCTGAATTGTTCCTCCCTCTTTAACATAAACTCACTGCCCACTAAGTTTCCTACCTAATCTTTTGAGTTACTCTTGTCAATTTGATCCCATATAGGTAGATCTTAAAGGAGTACGATGCTCAAGACAGACATTCTTTACTAGTTACGCTAAACTATTGTTTGGTTTTAAGAAGACTTCAGGGGATATTTTTGGTTTAAGGTTTAAAGAATGTCTTCTACTCTTAATGCCAACTGTGGGTAAAGACCATTCAGACACTGTAATCTGCCTCCAGGCCTGGCTGTTTCCAGGGAACCATCAGTATAGTTTGTCTCCCTAATAAATAATCCGCAATCTTCCTAGCCTACTCCATTCCATTGGGACGAACAGGCCTGGGCCCCACTAAATGTTAAGATAAGATAAAGGGTATGGACAGAGAGGAAGACAGCTTCCTGCGGGAGCGGGCATTTGAGCAGTCTAGGACAGATAGGTAGGAGTTCCACAGGCAGCGGTGGAGACTCAGGAAGAGAGTATTTACCCCTTGACAATGAGTCCAAATGATGATGATGATGATACCCAATATCGATTGCGGGATCACTGTGTGCCAGGCACTGTGCTAAGCACTTTACAAACATCGTCTATGAAATCCTCATAATAACTCTCTGAGGCACCAAAATTTACTGATGAGGACACTGAAGCTCAAAAAAAGCTGTCAACACAGAATAAGCCAAGGAACACACAGACAAAGCAATAGAGGAATTTAGAAGATTATAGAAGAGCATAGTGACAAATTTCACAGGCTACAAGAATCCATAGACAGACAGCAAACAGAAATCCAGAAGATTAATGATAAAATTTCAGAATTAGACAATGCAATAAAAAGTCGTAGGAGCAGAATTGAGGCAATGGAAGTCAGAAATAGTGAGACTGAAGATAAAGCACTTGACACCAACCTATCTGAGGGAAAATCAGATAAAAGAATTTAAAAAAATGAAGAATCCCTATGAATTATGTGGGTCTATATCAAGAGGAATAACCTATGAGAGGTTGGAGTACCGGAACACAGGGGGATAATAGAAAATGCAGAGAGAACTGTTGAAGATTTGTTGGCAGAAAATTTCCCTGATACCGTGAAAGATGAGAAGATACCTATCCAAGATGCTCATCAAACCTCATGCAAGGTAGATCCCAAAAGAAAGTCACCAAGACATATTATAATCAAACTTGCCAAAACCAAAGATAAAGAATTTTAAGAGCAGCTAGGGATAAATGAAAAATTATTATACAAAGCAGAGTCAATAAGACTAAATTTGGACTACTCAGCAGAAACCATGCAGGCAAGAAGGCAATGGGATGACATATATAAAGCCTTGAGGGGAAAAAATTCCCAGCCAAGAATTATACATTCAGCAAAACTGTCTCTCAAATATGATGGTGAATTAGGGCATTTCCAGATAAACAGAAGTTTAGGGAATTTGCAAAAAACAAATCAAAATTACAACAAATACTAAAGGGAGTCCTCCGGTTAGAAAATCAACAACATCAGATAACAACTCAAGAGTAGAACACAGGACAGAGCAACCAGATTTCAACCCAGATAGGGAAGTCACAAAAATAAATCAAAGCTAAGATACTGAAAAGAGGAAAACAGAGACATCAATACATAAAAGATGAAAGCATCAAAACAAAAAAGAGGGACTAAAAAATGTCAACGATCTTTGATATGGAAAGGAAGTCAAGGCGATATAAAGAAATACGAGGTTGGTTTAAACTTAAAAAAATAGGGGTAAATATTAGGGTAACCACAAAGGCAACTAACAATCTTACACATCAAAATAAAAAACAAGAAAAAGATAGAGACTCAGCAAATACAAAATCAACAACAATGAAAAAGATCAAAAGAAAATACATAAAGAGAAACAACTCAGCACAGAAAATTAAATGGAACACGGAAACTGTCAACAGTACACAAAAAAAGACATCAAAATGACAACACTAAACTCATACCTGTCAATAATTAGGCTGAATGTAAAGGGACTAAATGCACCAATAAAGAAACAGAGAGTGGCAGAATGGATTAAAAAAAAACATGATCCATCTATATGCTGCCTACAAGAGATACATCTTACACTTAAAGACACAAACAAACTAAAACTCAAAGGATGGAAAAATATATATCAAGTAAACAACACTCAAAAAAGAGCAGGAGTGGCAATATTAATCTCTGACAAAATAGACTTTAAAGTAAAATCCACCACAAAGGATAAGGAAGGACACTATATAATGATTAAAGGGTCAATATGCCAGGAGGACATAATCATAATAAATATTTACGTACGCAACAACAGGGCTCCAAAATACATAAAACAAACTCTAACAGCATTGAAAACAGAGATAAACAGCTCCACAATAATAGTAGGTGACTTTAACACACTACTTTCAGTGAAGGACAGAACATACAGAAAGAAGCTCAATAAAGACACAGAAGATCTAAATGCCACAATCGACCAACTTGATCTCACAGACATATTCAGAACACACCACCCAACAGCAGCCAAGTATACTTTCTTTTCCAACGCACATAGAAAACTCTCCAGAATAGACCACATATTAGGCCATAAAGCAAGTCTTAACAGAATCCAAAGCATTGAAATATTACAAAGCATCTTTTCTGAGCTTGAAGCCGTAAAAGTAGAAATCAATAACAGAAAAAGCAAGGAAAAAAAATCAAATGCATGAAAACTGAACAATGCTTCTCCCGAAAACTACTGGGTTATAGAAGCAATAGACGATGGAATAAAGAAATTCATAGAATCAAATGAGAATGAAAACACATCCTACCAGAACCTTTGGGAAACAGCAAAAGCAGTGCTCAGAGGTCAATTTACAGCAATAAATGCACATATTCAAAAAGAAGAAAGAGCCAAAATAAAAATATTAACCCTTCAACTCAAACAAATACAAAGAGAGCAGCAAAAGAAGCTCTCGGGCTGCAGAAGAAAGCAAATAATAAAAATTACAGCGAATTAAATGAAATAGAAAAACAATTGAAAGAGTTAACGAGACCAAAATCTGGTTCTTTGCAAAGATCAACAAAATTGATAACCATTGGCAAAACTGACAAAAGAAAAACAGGAGAGGAAGCAAATTAACCCGTATAAGAAATGCAATGCATGATATCACAACAGACCCAACTGAAATTAAAAGAATCATAACAGAATACTATGAAAAACTGTACTCTAACAAATTTGAAAACCTAGAGAAAATGGACAAATTTCTAGAAACTCACTATCTACTTAAACTAACACAACAGAGGTAGAACAACTAAATAAACCTATAACAAAAGAACAGATCGGAAAGGTAATTTTAAAACTCCCAACAAAAAAAAAGCCCTGGCCCAAATGGTTTCACTGGAGAATTCTACCAAACTTTCAGAGAAGAGTTAACACCACTACTACTAAAGGTATTTCAGAGCATAGAAAAGGATGGAATAATCCCAAACTCTTTCTATGAAGCCAGCATAACCCTGATACCAAAACCAGGTAAAGATACCACAAAAAAAGAAAATTACAGATGAATATCCCTCATGAACATAGATGCAAAAATTCTCAACAAAATTCTAGCCAATAGAATTCAACAACATACCAAAAAAATAATTCACCATGATCAAGTGGGATTTATACCAGGTATGCAGGGATGCTTCAGCATTAAAAAAATAATCAATGTAATCCATCACGTTAATAAAACAAAAGACAAGAAACACATGATCTTATCGATTGATACAGAAAAGGCATTTGACAAAGTCCAACACCCATTCATGATAACAACTCTCAGCAAAATAGGGGTAGAAGGGAAATTCCTCAACATAATTAAGGGCATTTATACAAAGCCAACAGCCAACATCATCCTAAATGGAGAGACTTTGAAAGCATTCCCCTTGAGAAAGGGAACCAGACAAAGATGCCCTTTATCACCGCTCTTATTCAACACTGTGCTGGAGGTCCTAGCCAGAGCAATTAGGCTAGAAAAAGAAATAAATGGCATCCACATTGGTAAGGAAGAAGTCAAAGTATCTCTATTTGCAGATGATAAGATCTTATACACAGAAAACCCCAAAGAATCCACAAGAAAATTAGTGGAACTAATAGAAGATTTCAGCAAAGTGTCAGAATACAGGATAAACATACAAAAATCAGTTGGATTCCTCTACTCCAACAAAGAGAACTTCAAAGAGAAAATCATCAAATCAATACCATTTACAATAGCCCCTAAGAAGATAAAATACTTAGGAATAAATCTAACCTGAGGTGTAAAAGACCTATACAATGAAAACTACAAGACACTACTGCAAGAAGACTAAAAGAGACCTACATAAGTGGAAAAACATACCTCACTCATGGATAGGAAGACTCAACATTGTGAAAATGTCAGTTCTACCCAAAGCGATCTACAGATACAATGTAATCCCAATCCAAATTCCAACGGCATTTTTTAATGAGGTGGAGAAACAAATCACCAACTTCATATGGAAAGGGAAGAGGCCCCAGAAAAATAAAGCATGACTCAAGAAGAAGAACAAAGTGGGAGGCCTCACACTACCTGATTTTAGAAACTTTTATACCGCCACGGTAGTCAAAACAGCCTGGTACTGGTACAACAACAGATACATAGACCAATGGAACAGAATTGAGAATCCAGACATAAATTCATCCACCTATGGGCAGCTGATATTTGACAAAGGCCCAAAGTCCATTAACTGGGGAAAAGACAGTCTCTTTAACAAATGGTGCTGGCATAACTGGATATCCATCTGCAAAAAACTGAAACAAGACCCATACCTCACACCTTGCAAAAAAACTAACTCAAAATGGATCAAAGACCTAAATATAAAATCTAAAACGATAAAGATCATGGAAAAAAAAATAGGGACAATGCTAGGAGCCCTAATACATGGCATAAACAGAATACAAACCATAAGTAACAATGCACAAACACCAGAAGAGAAACTAGATAACTGGGAGCTCCTAAAAATCAAACACTTACACTCATCAAAAGACTACACCAAAAGAGTGAAAAGACAATCTACAGACTGGGAAAAAATTTTTGACTATGACAAATCCGATCAACGTCTAATCTCTAAAATCTACAAGATACTGCAAAACCTCAACAACAGAAAGACAAATAACCCAATTAGAAAATGGGCAAAGGATATGAACAGGCACTTCACCAAAGAAAACATTCAGGCAGCTAACAGATACATGAGGAAATGCTCATAATCATTAGCCATTAGAGAAATGCAAATCAAAACTACGAAGAGATACCATCTCACCCCACCAGCAAGGCTAGCAGTTATCCAAAAAACACAAAATATGTCAGAGAGGTTGTGGAGAGACTGGAACACTTATACACTGCTAGTGGGAATATAAAATGGTACAACCACTTTGGAAATCGATTTGGCACTTCCTTAAAAAGCTAGAAATAGAAGTACCACACGATCCAGCAATCCCGCTCCTTGGAATATATCCAAGAGAAATAAGAGCCGTCACACAAATAGATATATGCACACCCATGTTCATTGCAGCACTGCTCAGAATAGCAAAAAGATGGAAACAACCTAGGTGCCCATCAATGGACGAATGGATAAACAAATTATGGTATATTCTCACAATGGAATACTACACAACTATAAAGAACAATGATGAATCTGCAAAACATCTCATAACGTGGATGAATCTGGAAAGCTTTATGCTGAGTGAAATTAGTCACAAAAGGACAAATATTGTATGAGACCACTATTATAAGAACTCAAGAAAAGGTTTAAATGGAAGAAAACATTCTTTGATGGTTATGAGGGTGGGGAGGGAGGGCGAGGGGTTTTCAGTAACTAGATAGTAGACGAGAATTATCTTAGGTGAAGGGAAGGACAACACACACTACAGGGGAAGTCAGCACAATTGGACTAAACCAAAAGCTAAGAAGTTTCCTGAATATGACCAAACACTTCGAGGGACAGAGTAGCAGAGGCGGGGTCTGGGGACCATGCTTTCAGGGGACATCTAGGTCAATTGGCATATCAAAGTATATTAAGAAAGTGTTCTGTATCTCACTTTGGTGAATGGTTTCTGGGGTCATAAAAGCTAGTAAGTGGCCATCTAAGATGCATCAATTGGTCCCAATCCACCTGGAGAATGAAGAACACCAAGGACACAAGGAAAATATTAGCCTAAGAGACAGAAAGGGCCACACAAACCAGAGACTCCATCAGCCTGAGACCACAAGAACTAGATGGTGCCCAGCTACCACCAATGACCGCCCTGACAGGGAACACAACAGAGAGTCCCTGAGGGAGCAGGAGAAAAGTGGGGTGCAGAACTCAAATTCTAGTAAAAAGACCAGACTTAATAGTCTGACTGAGACTGGAGGGACCCCAGAAGACATGGCCCCCAGACTAAAACCACTCCCAAAGCCAACTCTTCGGACAAAGATTAGACTGGACTGTAAGACATAAAATGATACTCGTAAGAGTGTGCTCCTTATCTCAAGTAGATACACGAGACTAAATCTGTGGCTTCTGTCCAGAGGCGAGATGAGAAGGCAAAAAAGGACAGGAGCTGGTTGAATGGACACAGGAAATCTGGGGTGGAAGGGAGGAGTGTGCTGTCACATTGTAGGGAGAAGCAACTAGGGTCACATAACAACGTGTGTATAAATTTTTGTATGAGAAACTGACTTGCACTGTAAACTTTCACTTAAAGCACAATTAAAAAAAAAAAAAAGCTATCATTTTCCAGAGCCCAGAGCTAGGAAGTGACCGAGCCAGAAAGCAGACCAATACCTGTTTGACTTTAAAGCCTGTGCTCTTAACAACAATGTTCAGCCCAAACAAGCTTAACTAGGTACAGGTCTTACACTTGGAAATGGAGGGCAAAGCTGGCCCAGGCAGGAAAACCAGCCCTGGAGGAGAAAAAGGGTCAACCAGCAACAACTAAATAGAGGAAAGTGCCTCAATGGAGGTAGGCTTGTCTTGGCACTTCTCCAAGGTGAGTGAGTTTAAAAGAGAGCAGACAGTAGGCTCTGGTTTGCAGTTGGAGAAACTGAGGCCTATATAAGGAAAGGAATTTGTCTAGGTTTACATGGGCAAGTCAGAGATGGAACTAGAACTGGAACCTCCAAGAAAATAGGGAAGGGGTGGTGAGGGAGAGGAGAAAGAGGCTTTAAGGAAGGAAAGTGGAGGTGATAGAGATATATAGGGAACAGGGTAGGAATGGGGGGGGAGATAGGTGGCCTAGGGCAGACAGAAGTCGGTGCTGCTGCACCAAATAGCTGAAGCCAACCCAAGCCCATCTGGGCTATAAATGGCTCTTCCTGGCACCAGCCCAAGCTGTAAAAATGATTCTCCTGAAAACAAGAGGCTCTAGTAAAGAAGCCAAATTCTGCTCTGCTCTCCAAATGTCAAAGAGCTTTTCCTAACCTGAGTTGTCTGTCCTCAGCAGCAGCCTGCCCAGCCTGGAGGTCCTATGGAGGGAGACAAAGAGGCCTGCAGGGAAGGCGGCAGGACCAAGGGAAGCAGAGGATGGGGTGAGAGGAGGAGGTGGGAAGAGGGGGACTTCCAACCCAGGCCTCACACCTTTTTTTCCCAGCTACCTTCACCACTCCCATCTTCCCACCTACTCCCACCCCATGTCACCCTCAGACACTCGTTAAACTCTTTCTTCATCCCCATTGTTTACTCATAAGATTGTGCTTTACACTGTGGTCCATGTGACTGACAACCACATACAGAGTGAGGTCTTCCAGGCCCATCTGTCTGCCTTTAGTTGGGTACCAGGGCTTAACACAAAAGGAGAACATTCTATTGAAGAAATGTCGGGCAACAGCAAAGCAAGGAAGAGCTTGGTTGGGTACTGGGACCTCTTCTGTCTCCTAAGATCACACCATAACTCTTCCTTTGGCCAAAGAGGGCCCTGGTTCCACCCTTATAATCACTCTCCTGCATCCATGTTTCCTATCATCTGGGCTGAAAGATGGGTCCCAGCAAAGCAATCCTGAAGTCAGCCTCCCTCAGAATGGAAGTACTGAGCTAGTGCAGACAGCCCTAGCCCACTGTTTCTTATCCAGGAGTCAGAAACCCCAGAAGTCTCAGGAGCGGGGAAAAGGGTGTAAATCCTGCTGGTCCTGCAAGACGGTGCTGTATTCTTGCACATGGTCCTGCAGGACTGCCCTGTGTGCTCTGAGTCATTCCCTAATAGTCACCCTCAGGACCCTCACTAGAGTTGGCTTCTTAAAGGCACAGTCTCAGATACTCTCTAGATCCCCTTTTCCTAGCACTAAGAGTAAGGGCAAGGCCAGCCGCTGATGCATGCCACTGAGTATCAGCTGCTGTCACCTATTTGGACCCTTCTGTTTTACAGGGTCTGTGACTATAACTCTAGCATCGGAAAAAGTCCATGGAGGACCATCCTCATATACTGTTTTATTACCTGAGTTTCAAGCCTCCTCCGTGGCTTGTTTCCTGGATCTCCTTCTCTCACTGCTCCCCCCGCCACAACAGCTCTTCCTGGTGCACTGCACAGAGGATGCCACCAGAGAGGCCTCCCAGGATCACTGGCTGAGCCAGGGCTTGCAGAAGGATCTGGGGCCGTAGTTCTCAAATCATGGTCCTTGACCACCAGCATCAGCATCTTCTGGGAACTTGTTAGAAATGCAAATTCTTGAGATTCACCCAAAGCCACTGACTCAGAAACTCTGGGGTGGGACCCAGCAATCTGTGTTTTAACAAGCCCTCCAGGTGATTCTGATGCATCATACAGTTTGAAAACCACTGGTCTAGAGTTGTATTTACCACAGAGTATAATGGTTAAGTACTTGGCTGCTAACCCAAAGATCGGTGGTTTGAACTCACCAGCAGCTCCATGGGAGAAAAGACCTGGCGATCTGCTCCCATAAAGATTACAGCCTAGAAAACCCTGTGTGGCAGCTCTACTCTGTCATATAGGGTCACTATGAGTCGGAATCAACTTGACGGCACACAACAACATTCCACAGAATAGGTACTCCTAGAAAAGGGGCTCCAAGGGCAGGTAAGCATGGGCAAATAAATTAAAGAGATTTCTTAATTACAAGATTTTTAAGCCTTTAATTTGCTAAAATGAACTGTGGCTCTCCAAGAGGAAACCATGGTGCTGATGCTACCAAATTTATAACTGTGGCACGCTTTTTTCCTGAGAGATCTATAAACATTTCTGGAAATAAATGTCCTGAGGAAAAAAATCTGGGAAACTCTGATTTAGAACAGTGTTTCTGTATTACAATCTCTGTCAACTACCTTGGGGTGGTTTCAAAACTGCAGGATCCCAGGCCCCACTCCAGACCAATGGAATCAGAGCGTGTGGGGGTGAGACTTGGCAATCTGCATGTTTAACAGGCTTCCCAGGTGATGCCTATGAGTCCCTGGTCCAGACAGTGCTGAGGATGACTACCTGCTTTCTCCATTCTTCCCTGACACCCTAGGCTCTGGACAAAGCCCTTGGATACCAGCCTGGCTCTGTCTCAGTGTTCCTGAGATTCCCAGATAACGTCAGAGCTGGACCAAAGACAGCTTGAAGAGAAGAAGCCAAAGGTGACAGAAAGCACTTAAGCTCTACTCAGCCATAAAGCAAAATGAAGTCCTGATACATGCTACAACATAAAGCTTGAAAACATCATGCTGAGTGAAATAACTCAGACACAAAAGGACAGATGTTGTATGACCCCATTTATATGAAATACCTAGAACTGGCAGATCTGCAGAGTCTAAAGTTTATTAGTGGTTACCAAGAGGGAGAGAGAGGGGAAAGGGGCAGTTATTGCTTAGGGGACATTGAGTTTCTGTTAAAGATGATGGACAGATTTGGAAGTGGATAGTGGTGATGGCTGTACAACATGATAAATGTGATTTATATCACTGACCTGTATATGTAGAAATGTTGAAAATGGCAAATGTTTTACATATATATATATATATATATACACACACACACATATACATACATACATACATATTTACCCCAATGAAAGAGAGAAAGAAAGAAGGAAGGAAGGAAGGAGGGAGAGAGACAGGGAGGGACGGAAAGAAGAAAGGAAAGAAAGAGAGAGAGAGAAAGAAGGAAAGAAAGAGCCTAAGCTCTAAAGCTCAGAAGAGTCAGGATTGGGCATGGGCTCTGCCAACTTCAGGCTCTGTGACCTTGGGCCAGTCCCTAACTTGCTTTTCCTATCAGGGTCATCATGTGGCTCAACTCCAAGGCAGCCCTCAGCAAGGTGCACTGTGTCCTGGCACTTTCTATCAGCCCCTGGCTGGCTCTTTGTGGCACAACAGTAATGCCGGCTTCAAACCAAAATGGCATTGCACCCATACGGCATTCCCTCGGTCTCCTGGATCAGTTAACTGCTGGGAAGGAATCTATTGGATTTGTTGGGTCTGACCGATTTTTTAAATAAACTGGGGCTGTTTTCCAACTATTAGTCACTTTTATCCCAAGCCTCCACATATTAAATTCCCTTCTTATATCCTCAGATATTTTGGCTGCAAGAGATGTCAGGTTAATTGGATGCTTGGCTCCTGGCTCTTCCTCCTTAATGGGCTTAAACAGCAGACTTCCCCACGTGTTCCCCTCCCCTTCCTCCCTCTTCCCCCACCCCAAGGCAACAGGAGCCTCTTTCCTTTGATTAAAGGAAGTTACTGAACACTTGGCTTTCCTCTCTACTTTCCTTTATGAGCAAGTGTGCAGAAAGACACAGCCAATCTCTTCGCACACCCTCACCTTGCCCTGAGTTAGACTAAGTCTTGGTCCAAGGTTGGAATCAAGTAATCTGAGAGGGGCTCATGGCTCTCTTTATCCCAAGTTTGGGTCTGTCAGTGGAGGTAAAGAGTGTCAGGTGGAGGAATCTTTCCATCTCCACTTCATAGCCATACAGGTAGAGCACCCGTGAGTTCTGGTCTTGGTTCTGTCCTCCCTTGTTCATGGCACTATAAACCAGTTTAACCAGTTGCTGCTGAGTCAATTCTAACTCATGGCGACCCGTGAGTGTCATAGTAGAGCTGTGCTCCACAGAGTTTTCAATGGCTGATTTTTCAGCAGTAGGTCACCAGGCCTTTCTTCCAAGGTGCCTCTGGGTGAACTCGAACCACAGCCAAGTATATTTACCGTTTATACCACCACAAGTCATTTAACCTCTCCTACCCTTGGTTTCTTCTTCTTTCAAATGGCAATAATTATCTGTCCTACCTACTGGCTATTGTGATGATTGAAATGTTCTTTGTGTGTAAATATTCAGGGGAAATTCTAAAGTGTGTTACAGGAGTAAGAGACTTTCAGCTCTCACAATCTGACTCTATGCCATGCTGCTATTTTTGGATGCTCTCTGTGTCCTTCATTGGCACTGGGTACAGTGGCTTTGGCTGCGCTTAGAGTTCTGTTTTGCTGACTGCTTGACCCTAGCTCCTCACCCTCCACATTGTCTGCTCTCTAGGCTTCAGTTTTTCCACCTCTTAACTCTGAGCTGTCTGAGTATTGTGGAATTGATGTTTTCAGGAATGTGGCCATCATTAAAAGTCAGTCATCTTCTCCAGTCCCTGACACCTAGGTCCCTCCTGCTCCTATTCCGAACCCCTATGGCATATGCTGGTCCAAAGCACTATCTAGTTTGGTTAACATTTGTAGGTGTTACTTCTATAACCAAAATGTAGATTCATTCAGGCTAGTAATAAGATTTTATATGTCTTTGTTTCCCCTTAATACTTGGCACAGAGCTGGGTAGTCAATAAAGACGTGTTGATTGCAGTGTCCTTATACTTTTACTGTGTCAATGCTGCCCTTCATAAATACGTTATGAAAGTGGAATGAAGAAGACTCCTTCCCACCATACAATCAGAGATCCTTCATTCCCCTTGAGAGAGCAGAGAGATGGCAGGAAGAAAGACAAAACTGAGAAGAGTAATCATCAGGATCCTAATAATACTCAACACCCTTCGCAGAGTTCAACAGTCCTCCAAATGTCTTTACTGAGAATGTCTTGTCTCCTGGATTTCCAGGAGAAGAAAATATCTTGCAAACATAGAATGCATTTACTAAGCACCCACGAATCCATCCATATAGAATAGAAGTGGCTTCAAGTACAGGTTCAAGTGAATGTGTTAAACATTTTTCCAGCAATCTCTTGACACCCAAGTAGTGCAAGGGCAGCATTACAGGTAATAACACCGTGATTCAGAGAGGCCAAATGACTAATTCTGCCAAGAGATGACCCCTCACAGAGCCCCAGGCCCCATCTTTTGTCCACTAAGCTGGTGGCTGGAGAAATAAGACTAATGTCATGTTCAAATCAGAAAGGAATCACGAGTCACTGGTGGTCAAGACCATAGCCACACCAACTTAGTCTAGATTCTCATCTGATTTCCATGGACTCCTCTAGACACTATTCTTCTAATTCCAACAAACCCATTTACTCCAAATAAATTTCTATCCAGACTCTTAGTGGAAATGACTGACTCCTTCAATCAGAGCTCCTAATACAAGCATTTACTGAAAATACTGGCATTTCAGCTAGCAAGGGAATAATGTAAGCCATCTAGCAATATCTAGGTGTATTCCAAGGGTGGCCTCAATTAGCCAATAATAGATTCCAGAAATCTGAATTTTCTTAAGCACCTGCAGGCAATTCAAATGATCAACTAAAAAGCTGTATGAAATAACAGTTTTCAAGATACTGAACAACCAAACCAAAACCAAACCCACTGCTGTCAAGTCTACTCCAACTCATGGCAACCCCATGGGACAGAGTAGGACTGCCCCATATGGTTTCCAAGGAGCAGCTAGTGGATTCAAACTGCCTACCTTTCTGTTAGTAGCTGCACTTTTAACCACTGCACCACAAAGGCTCCATTGAACATCAGTCAATAAAAAAATATGACCCACGAGAGATGGCAACAAACAAGGTAAACCCTATGATTGTCCTGGCTTATTACCTGGAAAGATACCGAGGCTACAGTGTGAGGAGGGAAACCCAGGTAGAAACCAGCAATCTCTCTTAGTGGAAGAAATAAAGGTGGGGCTCTGGAGACAGCTAGATTTTGCAAGGCAGAGTTCCAGACAGAAGAAAACTATACAGAGTGGGGGCTTTGGAAATTTATAGAGAGTCCTCCTCAAGTCTTCAGCTGAGACTGATCAAAACATGCATGTGAAGAAACTAGCTGAGACTGAGAAAAGAACTACTGAAAGGATAGAGGGACTAATCTCTGGTGCTTACATAGGCTCAGAAATAATTTTTTCCTCCACCTCCCATTAGAGTAGAAAATCTCATAATTCATGAGTACTCAAAAAGAGCAATTTATATTTTTCCCATCCATAGTTGAAAATTATCCCTAAAGATTGCTCTGATACACCAAACAAATCTTAAAAGCAAGACCTGAAAGGATTAAACTGTTCAAGTAATTTACCTGCATCCCAGAATAAAGCTGAGGAATACCAAATATCCAAAAGTATCCAGCACCAATAAAGTAAAATTCACAATGCCTGTCATCCAGTCAAAAATTACCAGGCTTGCAAAGAAGCAGGAAAAAATTAGCAATAATGAGGGAAAAAAATCAATCACATAAAATCAACCCAGAAATGACATATGATGGAATTAGGACTTTAAAATAATTAAAATAATTATTATAATTGTATTTCATATGATCAAGAAGCTAGGGGAAATATTGAGCATGTTAAATAGACATGGAAGTTATCTTAAAAATTGAACTTCTGGAGATAAAAACTATAATGTCTGGGGTGGAAAATATACTAGATGAGATTAACAACAGATAAGATATTGCAGAAGAAAAACTAGTAAGCTTAATACATTGCAATAAAAACTATCCAAAATAAAACACAGAAAGAACAAAAGACAAAAAAAATTGAACAGAGCGTCAGTGAGCTGTGACAAAACTTCAAGTGACCTAATATACATGTAATTGAAGAGGAGACAGAAAAAATTATCTAAAGAAATGTTAGAATGATGGCTGAAAATTATCCAGATTTAATGAAAATCATAAACCTACAGATGGTAGGTTTAAACTCAGCAATATCAATAGTCACATTAAATGTAAATGTTTTAAACACCTCTATTAAAAAACATAAATTATCAGATTAGATAAAACAACTATATGCTGCCCTAGTCAACACTTTGCACCAGCTGTTCCTCCATATATTTAAATGTTTCATTCTTTCACTTAATTCATATTTTTATTCAAATGTAACATTTTCAGACTATGCTACCTACAATACACCCCCACCTCCATCACATTCTATTCACTTACCTGCTTTGTTATTTTTCAGAATTCTTGTTACTACCTGATAATATTTCACATATTTGTCTATTGTCTGTGTTCCCCATAAAATGAAAGTTCCATAAATTCAGACACTGTGTCTGGGTCTTCACTACTATATTCCCAGCTCCTAGAATTGTGCCTGGCACTGAGTGGGTATTCAATAAATATTTGTTGAATGCATGAATGAATAAATTAATCCATTAACAAATTTACAAGAGAGACTATGCAAAAAAAAGGTCTGGAAACTACAGCGACAGAGCAGCTGGGAATCAGTACTGGAGCCCCACTCTCAGTCCCATACCACGCAGCGGAGAGCCCTAGGGCACACGGTGGAAAGGGGTATTTCCTCAACTTCCCAGGCTTGATTCTAGACCCTCTCTGCCCTGGCTGTAAGATAACCCCCTACATGAATCGCCCACTCTGCCCTGCTCTACCTCAGAAGGAAGCTGAGCCCTCCAAAGCCCAAGGAAGCTGAATTAGTAAGCGGTGTAAGCTGGACCTACTAGAGTCTTTAACAATTTGGCAGATACCATTCTGCACAGCGCCCTAGTAATTCTCAAGGAAGCAGTAAAAAATGAGAACCTTCAAGATAGAAGCCTGCTTTAGGTTTCATTCAAGCCATTCCCCTGCCTCTGAGTAAGACTGCACCTAGATAAGAGCAAAAACGATCTATTTAGTTCTTAAGATGTCGCTTTCTGTTTTGGCATCTAACCACTTCTACAGGCAGGAAAATCTTCCTTGTGGAGAACTCAGATCAGCCTTGCTTCCATCAGAGCTTTTATGTCCCCAGGGAAGGGTACTCACTTCTCACATTTTTAGTGGATACTTGAAAATATGACTTATTGCAAAATATTTGCATAGTGCTTGGCAGTTCACACAGTCATATGTAGTATTTGTTCCTCATCCTCCTGAGCCCTTCGCCTAGGCTCTCTCTCCACTTTTCCCACTGCAATTAAGGTGTCTTCTCCTACTTTAGAGTCCCTAGGTGGTGCAAATAGTTAATGGGCTTGGCTACTAACCAAAAGGTTGGCAGTTTGAGTCCACCCGGAGGAGCATCAGTAGAAAGACCTGGTGATCTACTTCCAAAGAATCAGCCATTGAAAACTCTTATGGAGCACAGTTATTTTCAGACACACGTAGGGTGGCCATGAGTCAGAATCTACTCAACAGCAACTGTTTTTTTCTCCTGCTTTACTGCAACAGCCTCCTATCTGATCTCCTGCCTCTTGTCTTGCCCTCCTCCAATCCATTCCCCATGTTAGGGCCAGAATGTTCTTCTGAAAACACACTATCAGCTCGTGTTGCATAAGAATCTTCAATAGCTCCCAATTCTTCTTCCAGATTAAGTCCAAATTCATTATCAAAGCTTAGAATCCACCCTCCATCACGATCTGACCCCTGCCTACCCCAGGCTCCTTCTCAGGCTTCTTCCCTCCTCAAATACTGTTCCAGTCCTACAGCCCTTTCTGTGTCCTCTGAATGTGCTATGCTCTTGGCTTCCTGGACTCTGTACCTGCTGTTCCCTCTTCCTAGAATGGCCAGATCCTCTCCATCTATTGCCAACCTACCTGCCCAGACTCACACATGGACAACTCCAATAATTCTTCCAGGGAGCTCAGATGTATTTCCTAAAGTAAGTCTCCTTTGATCACCTTCCCCTCACCAAGTTAAATGCCCTCATGAAGAAATCAGTCCCTGTAACAATCAGCATATAATCTGCCCTATAGAAAAAGCTAAATCTCAACATAATGACAGATCCTCAGTGTTTTGTCAGACTTCTTTCAAGTTCAGCTTTGTGAAGTTGCTAACCAGTAGGTCCCAAGATCCCTTACTGTACTGAGTATCATGAGATTGCCCCTTCCATGCACATCATGATCCCTTCTCCACCTGTGCATCATGAAATTTCATCTCCTCAGCTGACTAGAAGGAAATTCTCAGAGGAATTCTTAAGTTTTATCTGTATATTTAAAAAAAAGCCTGTAGATTTTGTGTGTGTTTTAGGTGAAAGTTCGCAGTGTAAATTAGTTTTTCATTCAAAAATTTATACACAAATTGTTTTATGACATTGGTTGCAATCCCTGCAATGTGTCAGCACTCTCCTTCTTTCCCTTTCCATCCAGGGTTCTCCATGTCCCTTTGTCCAGTTTTCCTGTCCCTTCCTGCCTTCCCATCTTGCTTTTGGGCAGGTGTTGCCCATTTCGTCTCATATACTTGATTGAACTAAGAAGAACATTCCTCATGTGTGTTATTGTTTGTTTTATAGTCCTGTCTAATCTTTGGCTGAAAGGTGGGCTTTGGGAGTGGCTTCAGTTCTGAGTTAGCAAGGTGTCTGGGGGCCAGAGTCTCAGGGGTCCCTCCAGTCTCTGTCAGACCAGTAAGTCTGGCCTTGTTTTGTGAATTGGAATTTTGTTCTACATTTTTCTCCTCTCTGTCCAGGAGCCTCTACTGTGATCCCTGTCAGAGTGGTCAGTCGTGATAGCTGGGCACCACCCAGTTCTTCTGGGGTCAGGCTGATGGAGGCTGCAGTTCACATGGTCCATTAGTCCTTTGGACTACTATCTTCCTTGTGTCTGTGATTATCTTCATTCTCCTTTGCTCAAAACATGATGGGACCAATAGATGTATCTTAGATGGCCACTAGCAAGCTTTTAAGACCCCAGATGCTACTCCCAAAGTGGGCTGTAGAACATTTTCTTTATAAATGTTATGCCAATTGACCTAGATGTCCGCCGAGACCGTGGTCCCCAGCCCTCATCCCAGGCCCTTGTCCCCAGCTTCAGCCCCAGTGACTCAGTCCCTCAAGGTGTTTGGCTGTGTCTAGGAAGCTTCTATGACTTTTCTTTGGTCTATTTGTGCTGACTTCTCCTATATTGTGTGTTGTCTTTCCCTTCACCAAAGTTAACACTTGTCTACCGTCTAGTGTTTTCCCCTTCTCAGCCCTCCCCTCCTTTGTAATCATCAAAGATTTTTTGTTGGAAAAAAACCAACAAAATTTTTTCCTGTGTGTAAACTTTTTTTGGGTTTTTATAGTAGTGGTTTCATACAATATTTGTCCTTTTGTGATTAACTTATTTCTGTCAGCCTAATGCCCTCCAGATTCATCCATGTTGTGAGATGTTTCAAGGATCCATCATTGTTCTTTATCATTGCATAGTATTCCATTGTGTGTTTGTACCAGTTTGTTAATTCATTCATCTGTTGATGGGCACTTAGGTTGTTTCCATCTTCTTGCTATTCTGAATAACGCTGCAGTGAACATGGGTGTGCGTATGTCTATTCATGTGACAGCTCTTATTTCTCTAGGATATATTCCTAGGAGTAGGGTTGCTGGATAATATGGTATTTCTATTTCTAGCTTTTTAAGGAGGCACCATATCGTTTTCCACAGTAGTTGTACCATTTTACATTTCCACCAGCAGTGCATAAGAGTTCCAATCTCCCTACAACCTCTCCAACATTTGTTATTTTCTGTTTTTAGATTAGTACCAATATTGTCAGGTGAGACGGTATTTCACTGTAGTTTTGCTTTGCATTTTTCTAATGGCTAAAGACTGCAATCATTTCTTCATGTGTCTGTTAGCTGCCTGAAAGCCTGTAGTTTTGGTGTGTTAAGAAATAAGGAATGGAGGGAATTGAAGATTGTAGCCTTCAGGGGGGCATGCCTTTGCTTCCCTTATTCCTGCAATGCAGTTCTTAGCAAATGGTAAAGTCTTATTTTAAATTTCAAGTCTTGTCTTTTTCCCAGCAGCTCCCTTCTATAGGTCCTCCCTTGTCACCCCTCCCACAATCTTGACAATCTCTCTGTAACTGCTGGTATCCTTGTCCAACTTCCCCATGAAGCATATGCTCCTCAAAGGGAAGGACTGTTTCGTACTCTTGGTTGTATCCCCAAGGCCTATCATAAAGTATGGCATGCGGATGGCACATAGCACATTTTCAGCAAATATTTGTTGAAGGATGGATTAATAGATGGATGGACAAACAGACTAAGGCTCAGAGAGTTTGATGGCTTTCCCCAGGTCCCTGATGTTAGAAAATGACAGAACTCATGACTTCCATACTGCCAGAGCTGGCCCTGAGCAGGACTGCTGAGCACTCAGAATGTTTCTTCAGAGTCCAATTTCCCCTTCCATTTCCCAGGCAACTTCCCAGAAGTTGGGGACCATATGTTGCTCTTTTTGGGTCTAACTTTAACATACAAACCAAGTTGGTTTTTCTGAATTTATCCAAAACATGTGCACATTTAAGCAATCTTATCTACAGTTGGAGTCCCTGGATGGTACAAACAGTTAATGTGCTCAGTTGCTAACCAAAAGGTTAGAGGTTCAAGTCTACCCAGAGTCACCTTGGAAGAAAGGCCCAGTGAACTTCTTCTGAAATATCAGACATGAAAAACCCTATGATTTCTTAGAAGAGAAACCAGGGGCAACACTGTCAGGCCTAGCTTTCAACAACTGATTATCTAATAAAATAACAAAAACACAGACAGCAAAAGACAAATAAACAAATAGGACCTTTTAAAAATTTAAAAATTAAAAACTTTGCTCATCAAAAGATTTTACCAAAAAAGTTAAAAAAAGCAAGCTAGAAACTGGGAGAAATCTTCAGAAGCCATATATCCAACAAGACTCTAATAATCAAAATATATACAAAACTTCAACAACTTAACAACAAAAAGATAAATATCCCAATCATAAAATGGGCAAAGGACTTGAATAGACATTTCACCAAAATGGACATTCGAATGGCCATCAAACACATGAAAAGATGCTCAACATCATTAGCCATCAGAGAGATGCAAATCAAAACCATAATGAGATACAATTTCACTCCCACTAGGATGGTTAAGATTTAAAAAAAAAAAAAAAAAAAAGCAGAAAATAGCTAATGTTGGCGAGGACGTGGGGAAATTGGAACCCTTATCCATTGCTGGTAGGAATGCAAAATGGTACAGCCATTGTGGAAAACAGTGTGGTAGTTCCTCAAAAAAACTAAAAATAGAACTACCATATGACCTAGCAATTCCACCCAGGTATATACCCAAAAGACTTGAAAGCAGAGACTGAAACAGAGGCTTGTACACCAGCGTTCATTGCAGCACTGTTCACAATAGCCAAAAGGTGGAAACAACATAGATGCCCACCAGCAGATGAACGGATAAACAAAATGTGGTACATACATACAATAGAATACTACTCAGCCAATAGGAGAAATGAGGTCTTGATACATACTACAGTGTGGATGGAGCTGGAAGACGTTATGCTGACTGAAATAAGTCAATCACAAAAGGACAAATACTATATGGCCTCAGTTATATAAAAAGACAAGAAAAAGTAAATATACAGAGAACAAAGTTTATTAATGGTTACCAGGCGTGGGAGGTAGGGGAAAAGGGGAATTAACAGTAATGGAAATATTGCATTGATTAACGGTAGAGTTGCACAACTGATTATTGTAATTGCTGTCAATAAGTTGTACACCTGTAAAAGGCTGAACTGGCAAAAGTTGTGTGATAGATACGTTTACAACAACAACAACAAAATTAAAAAAGAGTAGCTGCTGAGCCTGCTTATGTACAACCAAAAACCTCACAGGATTTGGTTTTTTGGTTTGTAGGTTTAGGGTCATGGTTTCATGGGACATCCCAGTCAATTGGCCTAATAACATGTTTAGTGCTTCTGTTCTACCTTCTAGTTCAATGCATAGTGCCTGGGGTCTTAAAAGCTTACAAGTGGCCATTCAAGACACAACAATTGGTATGTATTCACCTGGAACAACAGAGGAAGAAGGAGAGTCAGGAACAGGAGGAGGATATGGAATGTGTAGCTAATTGCCTCCATGAACAACTGCCTCTTCTGCTATGAGACCAGAAGAACTGGATGGTGCCTGGTTACCATTATTGAACATTTTGATCAAAGATTCTATAGAAGAATCTTGATCAAAAGGGGGTAAATACAGAACAGAATTTCAAATTCTCATGGACTCCAGACTTCCTGGAGGCATGAAAGTTGAATGAACTTCTGAAACTATTGCCCGAGATAATCTTTAAACCTTAAACTAAAATATCCCTTGAAGTCCTCTGAAAACCATGCAATAGTTTATCTTAACTAGTAAAAAAGGTCTGCCTTGAGCATTATGCTCTTTTAAGAACTATCTATATAGGATCAAATCGACAACAGTAAGTCAAAAGATTAGATAGGAACCTCAGGAGGCAGTGAGTTTATGTCAAAGGTAGGGGGGAACAACTCAGAAAAGGAGGCTGAGAATGGTTGTACAAATCAAAGAATGTAATCAATGTCATTAAATGGTACATGTAGAAACAATTGAATTGATGTAAGTTTTGCTGTGTATATTCTCAACAACAACAAAGTAAATAAAATTATATTTAAAAACAACCTATGGAGCACAGCTCTACTCTGACACACATGAGGTCATCATGAGTCAGAGTCGACCCAACGGCGACGGTTTTTTTATTCAGCGGTCACTATGACCAACAGGACAACAGCCACCAATTGTGGAGCCAGGCCCTACACTAAGTGCATTTTCAATATTGTTTTATCTGCTCTTCATACAAATCTTTTGAAGCAATAACATATTGTTCCCATTTTCCAGATAAGAAAAATGAGGTGCATAGAAAATAAGTAACTTGTTCAAGGTCATACAGTTAGAAATTGGGGTGACCTGGGCTAAGCCTAGAGAAAACAGCTTCTCATATGTTAACACAGACTCATGAGGAGGCAACACTACTCTAAGATTGAGACTTAACATTAGTCATCCAGAGGTCTAAGTGACCAGCGATGACAGCCCCTGTCCAGCACATTTTCCAGGTCAAAGTCATCCCTTTCAGGCCCCAGGGTGTAGAGTTCTGGGATCTCCCTTAAGTACCTCATCATGTTTCCAAGTAGACTCAGATATTTGGCCCTGATCATTGACCCACTCTGGAACTCATTTCTAACCTCCAGAGAGGGCCTAATCCACTTTAGAGATGGTCCATGGTCTTCTGTTATCTAGATTTGTAAAGAGATCTTGAAGATGAGAGCTTCTAATTGGGCAGATTGGGAAGGCTGACAGACACACAGAGACCCTCAGCCTTGAAGAGAGTACCACATGATGAGAAAAGCCTCACACTCACATCCAGTGACTCTTATTTCTAGTCCTGGCTGTGCCACTAACTCACTGTGTGTCCTTGAGTCAACCTTTACCTACTCTGGTCTTGGATACCCATCTTTAGAAAGATAAGGGACTAGATTGGATACTCTCAGGCCCAAGGGTCAAATGGCAGCATGTCTAAAAGGACCAAATAGATGACATAAGCAGTGGGGATGCTGGCATCGTGGAGAATGAGCACCTCCTCTAAGAAGTGGCCAGTGTCCCAAGTTGTTATCTTCTGATCAGAAATTTCTTTATGTTTAAATGTTGGCCACTATGCAGTCAAATAAAACATATCTGTGAGCAAGTTTGGCCAATGTCCTCCTATTATTTATCACCATTGTGTTCACAACTGCCAAGCTGAGGTCCAGAAAGAGAAGAGGAATAAAGGACAAAGCCAGGGAAAATAAGTACACAGTCCTGAGAAACTGACCATGAAGAGAACCTGAACTTCTGGTCGTCCTGCACTGTGTAAGACCATAAACAAGAGAACTCCTGAGCTCCCAAGACTGACCACCCCCAGAGATCCTGATTCAGTAGGTCTGGGATGGGGCCCGAGAATTTGCATTTCTAACAAGTTCCCAGGTAATGCTGATGTGGCTGGTCCAGGGACCACACTGGAAACCAGTGGAAGTTAAGGCCTGGGAATATGACTGCTTATATTTAAAACCAAGGAGCCCTGGTGGTGCAGTGGTTAAGAACTCGGCTGCTAACTGGGAGTTGAGTGGTTAGAATCCACCAGCCACTCTGTGGGAGAGAGATGTGGCAATGTGACAGTCTGCTTCCATAAAGATTTACAGCCTAGGAAATACGGGGCGGTTCTACTCTGTCCTATAGGATCATTATGAGTCAGAATCGACTTGACGGCAACAGGTTATGTTTAAAACCAGGCTCCATTACTTAACTAGCTTTGTGACCTTGGGAAATTTACTTAACCTTTCTTTGAGTCAGTTTCCTCATCTATAAATTGAGGACATCGTTAGTACCTATTTAGAAGATTGTTGTGAGGATTAAATGAAATAATCCATGTAAAGAGCTTTGAACTGTTCTGGGCACATGGTAAGTGATCAGTGAATGGCATCTATCATTCCTGTTTCTAAAAGTAGCTTAGTGTGCCAGTCAGGGCTCAGGGAGATAGAGTTGCAGTATCCCAAAGTGGTAGCACAAGAGCTCCATGACTACTCCTAGGTGTTGGGGGAAAGAGGAGATAGGTTACTGGAACTCAGAGATAGTGAGGGCTGTGTGGGAAGGGCCATGTGAAAGCTTCAGTTGAGGGAAAGAGCCAGTCTGTAGCAACTTCACAGGGAAGGAGACAGAGGAAAAAATACTCTGACCTCATTCCTCCGTCCTCTGATCTCCTGCTGCTGCTTGCCACTGGTCCAACTCAACCACCAAGAAGCCTGGGAGGAGATGGGGAAAGTGAGCCTGCTGATAAAGTCCATATAGCTCAGCTTTCTAAGGCACAGAGCAGGGTGCAGAGGGATGGGGAGTGCATTGGAAGAACAAATGTATGATATCAGCACACTTACAAGAGGGCCTCTAGAGGTCATCTGGTCTACACCCTAACCTTGAGGCAGGGTGATCACCAATGAAACAGCTGATGGATTCAGAAAGGCTTCAAGTGCTTCGGTGAGCAACCCCTCTCCAAACCCCATCCTGCAGTCTGAAATGCTAGCCACATCCCAGTCTGGTCCCTAGTAATTCCAGCAAGGTGAGCCAAGGAGCCCTGAAGCCAGACCCAGCCAGGGATCTGACACTGAGCCAACCAGACACTAGCTCAGAGGAACTGAACTTTTTGGCTTTTGGTAGGGGACGAGACACCATTTTGCAGGAAGTAGAGAAGGCAGGGTGAATCCAACAGAGACTGGAAAATAAACACAGCAACCTGATACACAGGCCTGGCTTTGACCCTGAAACCCACTCTCTGACCTTGAGAAAGCACCTCCCCTCAGCGCTTCCCTCTCCAAAAGAAAGTTATGATCATTCCTGCCCCCCTTCCTTTACCTCTTCCTCCTCATCCATCAGGATTTGGGGCTGAAAAGGGGTTTCAAGATGTGCTAAGTCACATTAGGCTCCTTGGAGAAAAGCACTGGAGCAATACCTGATATAATTGTTATTATTCATTATCTAAAATTGGACAGGATAAAGTACTGCAAGATAATATACTGCAGGGAATGGATCTGCTGAGGCAATGGACTGAATTAAAATAGCTGCTATTTAAACATATTTCCAAGACTGGTATCTTTGGATTCTCTCTTTACTCATGTACTGGCTCCCATCTCCAGAATCCTTGAAGGGACTGATGTTATACACTTCCATGACACAGATGGGGAAACCGACTTGGAAGAAGCAAGTCATCTGCTTCCAGAAAGATCCTGGGAATGATATGACAGAAGATATGACAGGAAGCTTACCATGGAAAGAGAAGACTACAGTATCACAGAGAACACTAAAAACTGAAATTGAAAGAGTAGAATCAACACATGGAGATCTGAAAAGAACCTCAGTGAATCATGTGGTCCTGTTCCCTGCCTTCAAATAAGATGTTGTTAACCAGGCCCGAAGAGTCCAAGGAACTTATTGGGGACTACCCTGCCAGCTAATGATGTAGTTACAGTTAAAATCCCTACTCAACCTAAAATATAAGAGAAGGTGTATTATCTGTTCAGCAGGCAAATACTATAATTGGTTTGGGAGTTTTAACTCTTTTCAAAGAGGCTTTCAGAAGCCCTAAGATCAGGTTAATGCTGTCATGAGGGAAAGAGAAGAAAAGAAGGCAATGGAAGCCCATGTAAGAACCCTCTAAGAGGATTGGGTGATGCTGAGGGAGTTGAACAATGTTTCACTTAAGAAACTACCAAGACACTTTCCTATGGGTCCAGCCACTTCCCTAGATTCATTCTCTATCATATTTGTCATTCTTCCTCCCCAAGGAGAAAGCTCCATGGTAAACACAGAGCAACCAAGAACCTCAAACTCATTGATTCTTGATTTTGGTGTATTCCCAGGGACAAAGACAGCCTCAGGAAAGACCTGTCACATGGTCAGCAAGTTGCAGTGCCTGGGCTGTAACCAGGTCTCCTGAGTCTTATAAGCATCATCCCAGCATCTCCACTTACAAGGCCAAATGAGACGGAGAATGGTGATCCTTGATAGTAACTCACAATGCCACCTAGCTGCAGAACAACCATCCCACATTACTCCTCTCTACTCATAACTCACTCATTCATTCATTCAACCAATATATACTGAGTCCTCCTGTAGTCCAAGCATTGTGCTACAGTGTGAAGAATAAACTGGCCAGGAGCAAGAGCAGAAGCTAAGGAACCAGGCAAGAGATAATGAGGGTCTGACCTAAGGCAATGGAGTTTAAAAGAAGGAAATGGATATCAGTAATGTTAAGAATGTAGAACTGGGAGAATTTTGTTGTTAATTATCCGAGATTGGGATGCGGGAGTGAGAGTAAATGAAGCCTCTAGTAGGATTCCTGGTTTCTGATTAGGGAGAAAGGGAGAATGGCAGTGCCCTTTATGGAGACAGCATACAATGGGAAGAGCAGATGAGCAAGTTCCAAGGAAAGATAAGGAGCTCAGTGTGGGTCATGTTGAGTTTGAAGTGTCTACAGAGCTCTGGTGGTGAAGTGGTTAAGAGCTCAGGCCGCTAACTAAAAGGTCAGCAGTTCGAATCCACCAACTTCTCCTTGGAAACCCTATCAGGCAGTTCTACTCTGTCCCATAGGGTCGCTATGAGTTGGACAACACACAGAAACAACAGCAACAGAACACTGAGGAAGAAATATCCAACTAGAAGTGCAGGCCTGGATATTACAAGACATGAGAGGATGAGATGATCCAGGGACAGAAAACTGACAAAGCAACGTTAAGAGTTGGATAAGGAAGAAGAATCCACATGACGGCTTGAGACATAACAGACAAGTAGAAGGGGTGGGAGAAAGCAGGTCTGAAAAGTCCAAAGAGGAGAGGGTGCCAGGAAAAATGTCGTGACCAATAGTATGTAGTGTCACTGAGAGGTCAGATGAGATGAGACGGAGGGGAGCCCAAGGCAATGGGTCACAAAGGGCTCCAAGCCTGTTGGCTAGAGTCATGTCAGACGAGAGTAGTTGCAGTGATGGTCATAGCGTCACCATTCTCTCAGGGCCCCAATGTGGAGCTCAGCTGCTGGCACCAGCCATGGTACCCAAAGGAATACAACATCCTGGCTCAGGCCTGCATCCTGGGAGATAAGTCAGGTCCCAGCACTTTGGAAATAATGGCCCAGCACTGCACACCAAGAAAGGCAAAGCAGAATGGTTTTAACAGATTTGAAACTCAAATCTAGGTTTGTTTGTTTTTTCTTTTACCCCTTCTCATATTTGGAACAGGCTAGATAGACCCTGGACACATGAGTAACGTTATACATCAATTGCCCTGTCAAGCAAGAACTAAAGGAGCAACTGCCTGAGATTGGATTCCCCCCAACATCCAGGTCCACAGAGCCCGGTGCCAAGAAGCTGTGGCTGCCTGTCTCTGACACTTGGGTAGTGAGCCCTTCACTCCCTTGCTGCCTGAAAAAGAAAGAGCTATTGCAGTTACTTGAGAGCCTCATAGATGCCCATGTCTGCAAATGTGAGAGAGAAAGGAGAAAGTGGAGCCAGCAAGTGGAGACCAAAAGTGAAGGCAGAGGGTTCTGGAGAAAGCTTTGTTCTTCTCTAGACAAATAAATACCTGCTGACTGTCTACCCTTATGTCCTTTGTTCAACTGAAGGCCCCAGATTTCAGCTTCCTACTGGGTGGAAGCCCAAACCGACAGCACTTTCCTGCTTTTTACCAAACCTCCACTTTCTCTGCCATTTGCCAGCTAGGAGGAAAGCATCTCACCATTTTCAACAGCATGAATTTAGCCACATAGGCTTGTCTGGAAAGGGAAGCCATATGGAAGATGGCTATAAGCTAGTCTCCAACTCCACTGACAACTCAGTAAGAGGAAATAGGCATAAAGTTGCTACTGGGAGGCATGGGAGATGGCAAGTTAATAACAACAAAGTTTAAGACTGGCACAGCACTTCCTCCAGTTTCAAAATGTTCTTATGCCCATTGTCTCCATTTATTTAAAGAGCAATCTCATAAAGTGGGATAGATCAAAATCGTTTCATCCATTTTTCAGATGGGGAACTGAGAGTTACAGAGGTCATTCAGCTAGTCAGCAACAGTCAGGATTGTGGATTCTGACTCTTGGTTCTCTACTCTTTCTGTGCTACCTGGAATCACTGGAGTGAATAATCAAGGTAAGTTGAGGCAGTTCCTCCCTGGGGGTCTGTAGGAAAGGGATAGATGCTCACTGTCTTGACTCGATCATGTGGAATATACTCCAAAGACGGAGAGGTGGACCTAAGAAGCTCCAAGACTCTTAGCTCTGGTGCTGAAGCAAAGCTGGAAGAGAAAAGGGAGGTAGGAGCAGGCCTGGCAGAGCTTCAATTAAGTAAGCCTCCAAGAAAAGTCTACAGAGCTGGCCTTGCTGACAAAGTCCCCAGGGCCCTGCTGTCCTGGCAGGCCAAGCCTTTGATTTGATTTTCTGTTACATCATGGAATATGGAGCATCTTATTTTTAACCTTATAAATAAAAGAGTGAATGGCAGTGCTGCACCAAGAGGAAGCATCAGTAAAGAAGGCTTGAGCAAAGCTGGGCAGGGAGTCATATCCACTCCCCAGAGAGGTCCTACCCCAGAGCAGGAGCCTGGGGTCCCCTGATTGCCTGTGGTGAGGAGTCAGAGTCTCTGAGCAGTCCTGATCTTTTGCCTGGGGACGTCTCCCACCATGCCTCTTGATCAGATCATGCAGCGATGATGGATCAAGTGGGAAGAAATCTATTGGCTGATCCTATCCCCTCAGATTCTCCTGGCACTACGCAAGGTTTTTCAGGGGAGGCTTTATGGTCTCTTTGCTGCTCCTTACCACTGCCAAAGTGCAAGGAATCCTCAGTTGCCTCAGGAAAAGTCTTGATTCCCCAACACTTCCTGTGACTTATGTCCTACCAGTTCAGGAAGATATTAAACTCACACTCTTATTTATCATCTCCTCTTATCAGTTTGCATTGACTATAAAGCTTCTCTCTGCAGTTCTGGCTTTGTCTGTCACTAAGAAAGCTTAACTACAGCCTTGCTTTGGCTCAGGGGGATGACTGCTATGACTTCAAAGATTTCCTCCTATAGTGGAATCCTATGTGACTGACATGGCCTCCATCAGTGTATTGGGAATGGGAGCAATAAATAGATATTCATTTAAACTCTAGCATCCACAGGACATTTTCCATGCAGAAAAGGTACATGTAGTAATGATCATTTATTGAACAAATGATTTTAAGGCTCTAATAGGTATCAGGCACTGTAGTAGGTGCTAAAGATTCAATGATGAACAACACAGACAGAGTCTCTGCTCTCACAAAGCTTATGGTTGACTCATAGACAAGTAAATGGGCAAATAAAGTACAGTGTGATATGTGCTGTGGCAGGGGATGCACAGGTGTTATGGGATCACGTAGGAAGGAGAACTAAGCCAGACTTGGGCAAGGGGGCTATGTCAGGGAAGGCTTCTTGGAAGAGGTGACATCTAAACTGAGATCTGCAGGAAGAGTAGGAGTTACCCAGGTGATAAGGAAAGGGAAACAGTTGAGTATGGCTGGAGCAGAACAGGAAGACTTCCAAGAAATGAGGGTTGGAAAGTGCTCAGAGGCCAGATCATTCAGAGCCTTATAAGCCATGGTAAGGGGTTGGGACATTATCCTAAGAATAATGGAAAAGCCACTGAAGGGCTTTAAGCTGGGGAGAAGCACGATCAGCTTTCCATCTTGGAACACTCTTTTGTGCTGCTATGAGAACAGATCAAAGCAAGGAAACAGAGGGGGCGTGGAGAACAGTTACAAGGTTATTGCCGAGATCCAGGAAAGAGGGGCACATGAACCAGGATGGCAGCTGTGGGACCGGAAAGAAGAAGAGGAACTAAGGAAATTTTTAAGAGGTAGAATCATCAGGCTTTGTTGTGGAGAAAGGAGAGAGAAGGGTCTAGCTTTGTGACTTTGGTGACTTAATACTAAGCAAGACAAGGATCCCAGGAGGAGGAGCAGATTGGTAGGAGAAGATGGGGAGTCCAGAGGGGCCTGCCGAGTTTGCAGGGCCTGTGAGACACTGGAGTGGAGCTGTCCTATAGGCAGTCAAGTGTACATTTTCACACTCTGAAGGGAGATCTGGACTGCGGCTCTGTGTCTGAGGAATATCGGCATATGAAATAGGAATGAAGCCAAGAGAGTGGATGACATGGCTGAAGAGGGTGTGTGGAATAAAAGGAGGAGGTTGCACAGAGCACAGCACTGAAGGAAATCATAAAAATAAAACCCAAAACCAAACTCTTTACGGCCAAGTCGATTCCAACTCATAGCAACCCTATAGGAGAGAGTAGAACTGCCCCATAGGGTTTCCAAGGAGTGGCTGGTAGATTCGAACTCCTGACCTTTTGGTTAGCAGCTGAGCTCTTAACCACTGTGCCACCAGGGCTCTGAAGGAAAACATAGTACCCAGAAACCAACAAACCACACCAGTTGCCATAGAGTCAGTTCTGATTCATGGCGACCCACGTGTGTCAGAGTAGAACTGTGCTCTATAGGGCTTTCAATGGCTGATTTTTCAGAAGATCACCAGGCCATTCTTCTGAGGCATCTCTGGGTGGATTCAAACCTCCAGCCTTTCGGTTGGTAGCCAAGTGCTTAACCATTTGTACCACCTAGGGAGCCAGAGCTACATAATGAATATGTCCTTTAGCTGTAAAGCCAGGGCTGCATAACCTGAAACTCAGTTTCATCTCTAAGGACTCTCCCTCAACTACTCCCACACTGGCCTCTCCCTCACATGCATCCCATGTACCCCATGTCTAGCACAGAAGCTCCAGGCCAGAAATTAAACTTGCACGTTATGTACTATATGTTAGGAATGGTAAACCTACAAGTATATAAACGTCTGAGCATGTTTTTCTACATCATGTGCTTATGACACAGATGTGTGTAAACATCCATACACATAACCAGACCCCACACCCTGCAGTCTGTCTAGGTTGGGTCATTTATATCTACTCTCGCTGAATGTTAGAAGTGATTGTTCTCACTTTCAACTATAAATTTTCCCTAAAAACAAGCAAAAGCTGGGCAAATAAAGTTACACAGAAGAAAACATTTGTCAAGCTTCTTAATGTCTTAGCACATTGAATCCTCATGGCTACCCTATAAAACAAATTTTATAATCCCACAGTGATGGAAACAAGATTCAAACTCAGGTCTGACTACAAAACTCTCCCTACGTTACACTGGGACGACAGCACAATGTATCTAGGCCATCTGTCCACAATGTCAAGATTTTTCAGTTTGGGAAAAGAGGAGTAGAAAGAGATTCTAGCAAAAGGAAGTTGAGTGGTATATGTGATATATAGGTTTATTTCCTTTATTCATTCAATATTCATCAATAGCCTAGGTAACTGCAGGCAAACGTCGAGCTAATGCATGTTAATAGTGAACGTTCCTTAGTTAGGATCCTACCTGCACTTCTGATGGGCTATAATCTGTGGGATTCTCTGATTGAACCTTCTTAGAAAATTGCTGTCATAACTGCTTGTCAGGGAGAGATAAGTCCTTGAATGTAGCGCATCTGTGGGAATTGCAGTCTTTCATTTTCTGGCAGGTCTAGTCTTGAAAGGCCACCATTTACTTCAGCTAATAAGAGATCATCTTTTACAAGAGAGTTACAAATGGAGTCCTAATTGATGAAATTTGCTAATAGCCATTCCCTTTATGGTGGCATTAGCCCAACTTGGTCTTAACTGTAGCTGGACCATCTCCGCGTCAGACCACATACACAGTTAATATATTCTACTGGATTTATGGTCAAGAGGACAGGGACTTTAACTTAGTAATTAAACATCCAATTTGCCATGTAAGCCTGGGCATCTCTTTTTCCTCTCTCTACCCTTCCTCCATGCCTCAGTTTCTCTCAACAGTAACTTGGGAAAAAAACTACCAATCAATCCAGTAATCAACAAGTCAGAACTGAGCTCTTTCTAGGAACAAGGCTTGAGAGGGGCACAGAGAAGTCAGAGATATCGACTCTTCTCTTCGCAAGTCTACAGTCCAACATGATCGATACTCCCTTGTTGTCCATTTGTCTCACATTTGTAGGGACTTAATGAAATTTAAGTTTTATTTTGTAGATGCTGGCAAATCTCCAGAGTCCCTGGGTGGCACAAATGGTTAAGCACTCGATCACTAACCAAAAGGTTGGTGGTTCAAACCCACCCAGAAGTTCCCAGAAGAAAGGCCTGGCGATCTACATCCAAAAGGTCACAGCCTTGAAAACCCTATGGAGTGCTGTTCTACTCTGCACACTTGGGGTCACCATGAGTTGGAATTAACTCAACAGCAACAGGCTTGTCAAACCCACTAGTTCCAGATCCCAGAGCTGGGCTTAAAGTCAAAGTGGGATAGGTCAGCTTGTGGGTCACAGAGAACCCCTGCCTAACCTACAAAAACCACTCCTGTAACTGGGGCACTTCACGTGAGGACTGTGAGTGAGCCCCTAAAGAGCCCTGCCCCAGCTCTCTCCTTGGCTCTCATTGGCTGACCTGAGAATAAATTGCCTGAATCAGAGGCCCTTCCTCCACTGCTGTGCCAGCACTGATTCCACAATGTCACCAGGGAGGCCCTTCGCTCCCCCTTTGGGACACCACTGGATAAGCCTAGATTACTAGTAATAGCTAATCTTTCCTGAGCATTTACCATGTGCCAGATGTGAGATTTACGTGAAATAACTCATTCAATCCTTGTGGGATAAAGTGTTATTATCCGTCTCATAGATGATGAAACTAAGGCACGGATAAATGAAGTAACTTATCCAAGTTAGTAAGCAGCAGAGCTGGGATATGAACCCTACATTCCTGCCCCAGAGCCTTCGTACTTAACCTTCATACAAAACTGCCTCAGGCCTGGAAGTCAGTGGCCTACATGGCTTAATTGTTTGGAAGGTGCCAAGAAAGCCACTGTCCCTCCTGCCCTTCAGAGTAGGCTTTCAAGTAAACTGTTAATAGGCTCAAAATTCTGCCACTAAAATAATTCCTTTGGCCCCTACAAAGAAAATCCCCTGGGAGGACAAGGGGAAATAACACTTGGAGCCACAATCGGTTGCAGGCCCTTTCCAAAGTATGGAAGTTTATTAGCTCCTTCCCAAATCTCTGGGTGAGTGGGAGCTACTATGGGCAAAGGTGAGAACAAACTTAAGGCTGGGGATGGGGATAAAAGAGAGGAGAGAAACCCAAGTCAACAGCAGAGTACAGTGCCCTGGGATCATTTCAACTCTGCTACTTCTTGTTGTTATGGTTAGCTGCCATTAATCTCCCACAGCTTGTGATGTCCCCATACACAACAGAATGAAATGCTGTCAAACCCTGTGCCATTCACATGATTCGTTGTAGATTGGACCATTGTGATCCATAGGGTTTTCTATGGCTGGTTTTTGGAAGTAGATCGCCAGGCCTTTCTTCCTAATCCATCATAGTCTGGAAGCTCAACTGAAACCTGTTCAGCATCATAGCAACATGTAAGCCTCCACCGACAGACGGGTGGTAGCTGCAAACTCTGCTACTTACGGGCTCTATGATCTTGGTCAAGATAACTGACCACTGCAAGTTTCTGTTTTCTCAAGTGTAAAATGGAAATAATGAGTTGCTTTGCAAAGGTATTGTGTAAATTAAATGAGGCAATGCTTGCAAAGCACTTAACACTGTGCCCAACATAATATGAGTGTTAAAATGGTAGCTCTTGTTACAATTATTGTTACTGCTAAAGGAAAGTAGGAGTGATATAGGCCCTGGAAAGCCAGTGGGCAAGGTGAACATGTGAGTTAGCAGCAGGAAAGAGACTTAAAGAAGAGAGAGACCGCCTTCATTGATTTTGCAGCTACTCAGAGGCCCATCTATGTGTTCACTCAGTCATTCATCAGTCATTTTCTACTCAGATCTACTATGAGTTAGGCATTGTGTTGAGTGATAAAACTACAAAGACAAATAAGAAAAACAAAGTTCCTGTCCTGAAATCTTTGCTATTTATTTCATCCCGTGAAGGAAGCTGAATCAGAGTCCAACCTTAACATGGATGGCTTTGGTCTAGCTTCTGAAGAGGTGTGCTTTGTTAGACAGGAATTGTTTTCCTGGTCTACCAGTGAGGGCTTCAGGCATATGGATATCTTAGATGAATATGGGAGGGTGGGGTGATGATTGTCATCCACAGTAGTTTGAGGACTGTGAAAATGAGGATGGCAAGATGGTAGTGTGGCAAAAAAAGAAGGCCTGGAAAAAGGAAGGTGGGGCTAGTGTCCCCTCCTGAGTTTCTTCCAAACCCACCATCCCACACTTCTGCTTGTTAATTTCTCCATCCTTTCTCCCCATATTTTAAGTTTCTACTCTGGTCTCTCTAGTGCCTCCACAGTCTGCTGAATTGGAAGAAGCATGGGGTTCAGTGGCCAGAAAACCAGAGCCCCAGCTCCATCACCTCCTAGCTATGTAATCTTGGACAATTAACACTAAAATTCATTTTCTTAATCTATATAATGAGGATAATAATATGTCACTCATAGTGTTATATATGATGGCATACATCAAGTAAGATGAAGTATGCCAAAGAATTTTAAGTATTACATGAAAAAGATTTCATTATGCACAATTCCTATACCTTATGTAGGGAAACACTGGTTTTAGATGTTACAGATGAAGACGTAGCAAAAAACTAGCACAAAAAAATAAAAACTATAAATCAGATGGTATGTTTAAAGGAGGTATAAATAGCATTGGCCTAAGAATCAATGTGCTTTCAATACCAACACTAAAGAGCTCTGTGATGTTGGGCAAGTTTTCCCATCTCTTAGTTTAAATGATTTTGAGTTTCCATACAACTCTAAGATTCTTTGACTTTATCAAAATGTGCATATCAAGCTGTTTGCTCTTATAAAATTACGCATTAAAAAAAGATCTTTCCATATGGGTCACCCATCACAAATCTGAGAGAAACTGTGATGCCTGAGGGAATTCTAGTAACTAGTGAAGTAGAAAAGCCGTTTGATGTGTGAAACATCCAATGGGCTACATGATAGAGGGGAAGCAAATCTCAAATTCTCCTCTCTTAACTATACCTATTAAAAGGCTAATACTAGAATATCAGAGAAAGGAATTAGAATCACTTGGAACAAAGAAGTAGTCAAGAGGGCAAGACAGCCTAATACAACCCCAATATAGCCAATTCCATCTCCTTTAGAATAACATAAGAAAGGTGTCTCAGATTACAATGGAAGAGATTGAGCTCAGGTTTAAAGAAGAACTTCCTGAATACTGAGATTCACAATTTGGGGGAATTGCCTTCTGTGAAGCTTTTAAACAAGAGACTAAGTGGCCATTTATGTATCCTGGGTTATGTGTGCTCGGAGGCAGAGGCATGGACAGAATGACCTTTTGAAGATCCATTCTTACCTGTGTTCTCTTTATCCTTTAACCAAGCCAGTTCACAACTGCACAGCACGCCTGCTTTTCACACAACACAATAGCTGCTTCCAGTTACCTTGGCAATTTACATGTTGTCATGCTGCCCATGTTTTCCCTGCTGGCATAGTAAACTCCAAGGTGTAAGTACTGTTTTTACAGATTTTTGCACGTTCCACACTGGTATGTGATAATCACTTCACATTGCAGTGAGCAAAGAGGAGGAAACGAAATCCTCTCCTGAATTGGAGACTGGAGTGTTGCATTTCACCCTCTTTGACAGCCAAAAGCCAGTTTAGGACTCTGAAAAGCCAAATTTGCCAGGAAAAAAAAAAATGTGAGTATGTCCTTAATCCTCCCAAGCTCCCTTAAGGACTTTAAATCAGTACTTGCTGAGGGAGGAAAAACTGATGTGGACTATGGTTTATGTATCATTTTAGCTGAAGAAATGAGGAAGTGGAAGAGTTCATCCAGTTTGCACTTTTTTTTTGGCAAGATTCCTAAAAGCCAGCAGGATAATAACCATAAACACTTGTTGCGTGCTCACCATGTACAAGGCAATGTTCTAAGTTCTTTGCATGAATCAATTAATTTAATCATCACAACAATCTTATGAGAACCAGAGAGGTTAAGCAACTTGCTTGAAGTAACACAGCTACTAAGTCCAGAGCTGGATTTAAAACCAGGCCATCTGACTCCAGAGCCTACATGGTTAGCCCTCACACTCTGGAAAGAAACATGGATGCAGACCATCCTCAGAGAAGTGAGCCTGGGTCCTGCCTCCTCTTACCCCTCTTTTTCCTCAACTCTGACTTTTGTCTATGGGACCACACATTTGAGCTGAAACTAACTTCTGGAAAAGAGAGATCCAGAAACCAAACCCACCAGTGTGCCCCATGCCAGAGTCAGCTCAGTTCCCTATAAATCACTGGTACCTCAATTCCATTGTCACACTGTAGGATCTTTTCTAAATTATTCTCCCTCCCTGGGCCAACAAGGCAACAGAACACTAAAAAAAAAACAACAGAAAAAGAAGTATCCAAAATGAATCCTTTGCTAAAACTGCTTTCATACTCTTGGGGGCTCTGCTTTGAGGTGATAAAACCCAGTCAGGGAGTCATCACCATAAATAATGCCTTGGGCTTTCACTAGGAATCAGTAAAGCAAGGAGCAACTCAGAAGAGTCCATCATCCCCCTTGGTTCACAACTGGGAATTGGGATTAATCCATTTATTTGCTATTCAGACGCACACCTCATAGTAAGAGTCAGTAACTGCTGAATATTGAATATAGGTACATGAATAACCAAAAGGTACCCATGCTTTGAGTGGCTGCGGCATCTTGATTCTCAGAATCTCTGCTCATTTTGGGTGTTGAAGATCCACAATAACACAAGTGTGGGAGATAAGAGCCCCAATTTTCAGAAAGCCATGAGTGATTAAAGCCTGAAGGCTCATGAGCTTGGTCATAATCACATGAGTCAATTCAGCCAACATTTGTTAACCATTTACTGTCTGTCAGGCACAGTGCTAAACACAGAGTATATCAAAAACAGTTCGTAATCTAACTGGAGAAACAGATATATAAATCACCAACTACCTTGCGAAAGGAAAAGTAAGAGACAGGTGTTAGGAACACATATCAAACCAACCAAACCCATTGCCGTTGAGTCAATTCCAACTCATAGCAACTCTGTAGGGTGAGTAGAACTGCCCCATAGGGTTTCCAAGGAACGGCTGGTGAGTTCAAACTGCTGACCTTTTGGTGAGCGGCTGAGCTCTTAACCACTGCACCACCAGGGCTCCTAGAAGAACATAACAGGGAGCAATCACTCTCCCTGGGAATGAGAAATAAAAGCAGATCTGGGAAGACTTCTGAGAGAAAGTGACATTTGAGTTGGGCCTCACAGGTCGAAGAAGATGTTTTCCAGAGAGAAGAAGAGGAAGAGAGCGGCACATCAGAGGAAAGTATGCACAACACATGCAGGCATGATGAAGTCAGCGGTCTTATCCAGAAAATTTCACGGGGCAAGTATTAAAGGGTCTTGTACACTAGACTAAGGAAGTTGGGCTTGATCTTGTAGGCAATAGGGACATATCCTACATTTTTAAAGAGATATCTGGTTATGTGCAGGCTCATGCTTCCGAAACACAATTGAGTAGTGACGATGAGCTGGCTTAGAAAAGATCGACAGTTCAGAGGCTTTCTGCCTTAGGACAGAGGAGATGAACTGCTTCAGATGCTGATGGGGAGCTGAAACGGAGGTTTGAACTGAAAGCTTTGCAGACATTTCAGAAGGCCACATCAGAAGGTCCTTGATGAGACATGGGGAGCAAGAGAGAAAGAGAAGAGGCTGACAGGGGGTTGGCGATGTCCTTACTTGAGGCAGAGAAGCACATCTGAGGGAGTTAGGGAAAGCATAAATGGAACAAACATAGCTGTGTGTTTACCCCGTGCCAGGGGCTGCCCCAGCATTTCCTTATAGCCTATACCTACTCCATACCATAAGGAGAATCAGCTCAAGGTAACAGATAAGGGAATTGATGTCAAAGCAGTCAGATAATGCACCAAGGGCCACCCAGGGCCAACAGTGCCTGCACAGCCTGGGCCCTTGATGCCTCACTGCTGTAGCTCCCTACTTCTCTTTGTCGAGGGAGGCTTTGGTCATTATATATTTTTATTCCTCACTTTCTTCTTCCTGCATAACAATATCTTTCCCTACGTTTACCTTGTGAAAGAATCCCTCATCCCATCCTCCTTGCCTACAAAACCTGTATCATTGCATCTCTCTCCTTCAAAGTATACCTCCCCACCCCCAACCCCACTCCCACTCCTCACCTGCTCCCATTCACACATGGCATCTTTTTGGAAATAGCAAGTGTAGGGCAAAGAGCAAGAAATCTGAAGTGGGGCCATCTGTGTTGCAAACCTGACTTAATCATTAACAGACCAGGTGATTTTCAGAAATTGCTGGACCTCTCAGCCTCAGTGTCCTCACCTATAAAATGGGGATTAAAAAAAAGTGAATACTAACCTTTGCTTATCTCACAGGATTATTTTGAGGATGAAATGTGATCAAGAGCTTGCAAATAACAGCACCAAAAGGCAGGAAAATGTGGATTATCAGGATTATGCGACACTATGTGAGTTCCTTGAAGGCAGGGACAGGGTCGTTCTCATCTTTGGATCCCTGGTACCTAATTGTTCCTGGTACAGAGTTGGTGCTTAATAAAGGCGGGTTGAATTAAGAACAAGGACCACCGTCGCCATCACCAAAGCCCTCCCCCCAACACACACACACACACACAGGCGCACTTGGCTCTCTTTCACACCATAAATGCAGGCTAGCCCACAACACCCCCCATATTTGGAAATACTGCTCTAGTCCTGTTTTATTCCAAAAACAGCCGGTTCCTGGAGAGAAACCAAGTGATTGTCACGCTGCCTGGATGCTTCCGCTGTGCACGGTTCTCAAGGGAAGTTGCTAAGAACTGAAGCCCCAGACTCAGTCCCCATCAAGGAGCCCAAGCTGGGTCTGTCCCTTCCTCCGCCGCCTTTGTACCAGGTTTGCGGAGTGGTTTTTTTGCTCTCAGGAGCTCGGTCGCCTCTACTGCTGTTTTCATTGATGCCTTGAGCTAGTGCTGGCATGTGCAACAGCTGAAAAGGGGGAGCGCCGGGCGGCGGGGGAAGCAAGTAAAAATATCCTGGCGCGAGCCGCTCTGCCTGCCCCCGACGCCTTTAACCCTCGCCCAGGTGGCGAGCGAAGCGACCGCCGCTGCACACTTCGGAACCTGGCAGGGGTCTGCACACAGACCCCATGCAAATGCGGTGGATGCCGAGACTAGAGACCCTCGAAAACCTTTTTTTAGAAATAGAGCGCAGGGTGGGGTGGGGAGGGAGGTAGGGCGAAATCTCTTTCTCGCTTCTAGGGCTCCAGCCACCTGGCTGCAGGAACTGCTACGTGCCCGCTTGCCCAACACTTTACAGAAGTGCGGCCTTGACCCTGAGCTATTTTTAGAAACCTCTTCAGCTGGTGGGCTACAGAGGGAAGGCTAGGGGATCGCTAAGGTTGGCTCCCGGTTGTGAGGTCGGCGCCTTGCACTGACCATCGTTCTGTCCGCTCTTAGGTGGGGGTGGGGAAGAGGATGTGGCGAGGGAACTGCACGCACGCCGGCTGTGCTCTAACTCAAGCAGACGGCGTTGGCTACTGAGTGCCCCACTGCTTTCAAGCCCCAGAGCGTGTTTATTTCGAAATCGACAGTTGCCAGATGCATGCTGCTTCTAGTCTCTCAGAGAATGGGGTTTTTTTAAGCTTTGCTGCCTGTGATGTTCGGTAGGGGTTAGCTGCATGGTTAAGACCCCGAGAGAAGAAAGATGGGAAGGGTCTGTGCACCTTTTTGCATTCCAGCAAGACAGAAGGACAATCCCCGCGCCACACCCCCATCCCCGCCCCACGCTGCATGTGGGTAACCATATGTAAAATGTACGGCAGCCCCACCAGACACCCGGCTATTAATAGAGCCAAGGAGTTTGCTCTCTGTGTCTTTTTTCTGCCACCGAGTAAGGGATGATCTTCACACACATGCCCCACTCCGCCCCCACCTCGGCGCACCGTTTCTCCAGGAAGGTAAGGGGGCTGCCCACGCTGATCCCCTTCATGACTACAGGTGCCCAGAGTCTACGGACTAGTCCAGTTGTAATGACAGCGGGGTCAGCGCAAGGCGAAGGAACACGACCCTGATTCTTGGGGCGCAAAGCCCAGCAGGGCTCTGCGGCTGGGGGCCAACTCAAGAACAGGGAAAGGGCAGCTATTGGGCTGTCAAAGGCGAGGGGCAAGAGCGCAGTCTGCGGAGCTGCAGCCAACTGCTCAATAGCTGCTGCGGGACGAGGGGTTGCAGACCCATTTCTTGCTGCAGCCGACGGCGCGCAGCCCCCACCCCAGGCGCGGGCTTTGCTGAGGTGGGGACGGGTGCTGTCCCTGGTGCTGAAGGTGGCAACGGCCCGTGCGCCCGAGGCGGCTCTAACATCCAAGGATTGCAGACTTCTCCCCGGTCCAGATCTGGGCAGGAAGGATCTGTTGGTGGTGCCCAAGTCTTACCCCGGCTCGGCTAGGCCCCCGCGACCAGGAGCTCTCCGCGGTGCTGCGGGGACCGAAACCTCGGGGACTGACTGGAGCTTGAAGGGTAAAGCTGAGGCAGCGACAGGATATGGTCACGGTACTGCTGGGAGCAGACCTGGCCCCAGGATCACTCACCCCAGCTCTGCACACAGCCAGGACCCGGGAGCCCTAAGGGAGCCCAGAGGAGAGGGCAGAGAGCGCAGCTGCCCAGGGTTTGGGACTTGGAGGAAGGAGAAGCGAGGAGCGGGTGGCAGGAGAGGGTGATGGGGTGAGAGTGACTCTTTTGCATTTTCAAAAGGGAGGGGACCTAAGACATGCACTGCCTCCCCTCAACACACACACACATACACACACACTCACACACACGGCCAACAGAGGCAAGCGGGATGGAGCTAGTGGAAAGTTTGGCACTAGGTGCTGAGCAGCGGCGGCGGTGGCGGCGGCGGCAGCAACAGCGACGACGGCATGGTGGTCCCGGGTGGGCAGCCGGGGTCGCCAAGAGCCCTGGCTCTCTCGCCTCCTTACCTCCGTGTTCTCGGCAGCGTTCTCCGCCATTTTCCTCCTTAGGAGCAGGCAGCGGGAGGAGTGTTTCATGCCCATAAGAGCCAGCAAGGGTTTGGTGATACAGAGATAGTAGAGAAAGAGAGCTGGTGTAGCTTTAAAAAAGAGAGAGAAAGAATGGGAAAAAAAAAAATAAAAACACCCCAAGCCAGCCCCTCTGCTGGAGCGTCAGGCGGTACAATCAACCGCGGTTGAGTCTTTTCCGCAGTCTCCACTTTTATTTTCCTCCCTTCTCATCTGCTTCGGATTCCTTCACACACTTTCAAGTTCTTCTCGCGCACCCCGACCCCCTCCCCGCCCCTCTCTCCTCCCTCGCTGCGGGCTAAGCAGGAGTGAGGCGGCTCCGAAGGTTCGGCGGCGGCGGCGGCTTCTCCTCTCTCGGCTGCTCTCGAAGTCCGGCCGGCCGGAGGCAGCCACCAACTCCTCTCAACTTCTGCCGAGCCGATGGGCGAAGCAACACGCTTCGTGCGCGTCTCTCCTAGGGGCTGAGCCGGGTGAGTGGGGGCGGGGTAGGAGGTTCGGTAGAGCAGGCTGTGGCTGGGCGCAGACCGAGGGCCCCAGCGCCCCCAGGCCCGCCCCCCTCCCCCAGGTTCCGGGGGTCTCTTGGCCGCCTCCACTCCGCGGCGCTATGGAAAACTTGCGCGGGGGCCAGGACTGCGCGGACGCTGCAGGGCCACTCGAGAGGCTGGAAGAAAGCAGGAGCCCGGACCGGGCCGGGCTCTTACTGTAAGTCCTTACACCCGGGCGTGCGTCCTCCCACCGAGGGCGAGCTCTGGGCAAGGCCGGGCCACGGTTACCTCGCCCCCACCCCACGCCACCCCCAATTCTCCCTCTCTGCCAATTCCTGTGTCCTTCCTTGGCGAATTACGGTTTGGGGTGCAAAGGGGTGGGTGTCTGGCTGGGGGAGGGTCCTTAACTCCTTCAACTCTAGGGCTAAGTGTGGGAGCTTTATCATTCCTTTTCTCCCACTCTCCCCTGTCCAAGGCACAGGGGGTTCCAAGCCCCTTTCAGGCTGAGGTGGAAGAAAGGTAAATGGAGCAACCTTGAGTCCACACCCTCAGTGATGCTCCCCCGACCGACCCCAGTCTGTCCTGACAGCCCCCTGCCCACACAGTTTTCTTCTCCCTCCTCACCCTCCCCCATTATCACCAGATTTTGAAGTTCCTTTTATGGGAAGAGAGGAAAGATGTCACGTACCCATTAGGATTCTCTTGATCCTTTTTTAAGGGAGTTTGGGCGGCAGCAGGGGGTGTGAATTTTTATACAATGCATTACTGTCTTCGCTTTGAGAGTTTCTTTTTCTCTGTCTTACTGGCCATCTGTCAGGCTGGTGAGAGATAGAACAAAGGGGGGGAGCAGGACCCTGCTCTGCCTCTCCCATTACAAGTGGCCACTGAGGCCGGCTCCTTCAAAAACAGACAGCTGCACTTTCAAGCTTTCTGGCCACAAGGCAAGGACAAGGACCTAAAAGATGCTCCTTGAGTATCCTGGCTCTCCTCACTTCATCCCTGTACTTATTTGGCGAAATGGGTCCCACCTGTCTTACTTGTTTGGATCATCACCTTTAACAGCCAGGAAGTGTGAACCTGCTTGTCCTCAACTAACCCCAGAGTCCATTGAAGAAAAGGACCAGAATCATGCCCATTACTAAAGATGTCTCCATTACCTGGTCCTAGAGAAAAGAGAGGACACCTAGCAATGAGTGGAGGTGGGAAGTGAGGGGTGGGGCGAGTGAAAATAGAATGGGACAAGAGTCTTGAGTGACTGAGTTAATGAAAGTGTGTGTGTGTGTGTGTGTGTGTGTGTGTGTTAGGGAGGAGTAAATTTAAGTGAAAGAATAACCTTAACTTTTTCCTTCCTCAGATCACAGACCTGGATGGGGGGCGGGGGGAGTGAGCAGAGTCTTTGGCAACATCTAGTCTTTCCCCTTCACCTCCTGTCAACAGGCGGAAAGTGGGAGGAGGATAAATGAGGTGAATCTAGAGAATGACTTGCACCCTCTTGAACCCCATTTTCTCTAAGAGTCTTTCTCGGAGACAAAAGATTCTGGGAGACATCTGATCCCCAAATAAAAATCTCAGTTCTTGTACAATCAAAGAAAATCAGAGCAGAAAGGATGTTCACAGCTCCTTAGCCCCTCAAAGTTCTTTAGCCCAAGCTTCACATTTTCCAGGTAAGGATCCTGAGGTCAGAGAGAGGACATTTGTCTGTGGTCTCTAAGCAAGCTGATGAAGCATCTGAGACCAGCTCCCCGGCTCTTCATCCAATATACTCCCCCAGCCCCACACTGCTTCTGCTTGTGCATCCATTCTGTGACTAACCAGGGGGGAGGGGAGATGAAAGAAGCTCCCACCAAAATAGGCTGCTGCCTGCGTGATTATGTTGCTATGAGAACCTCAGTGGGTGTGTTTCCTCCGATCTCTGTTGAAATCTTTTCCTTTGCTTGGCTTCTCCCCATGCACAGACACAGCTCCCCTCGGAATGGAGTGTGGAGAGGCTGAGATGGAGAGCTGCATTCTCATGACAAGAGTTTTCTGTTCCAACCTATCCAAGAGTGGAGTGAGAAGCCTAGGCCACCAGGGTGGTTCCATAATGGACCTGAGCGAGCTGTCTTGTAAGTGGGTACTCCCAGTTCCCTACTGAGCCATCTCAGAGAAGAAAGAAGCTGCCCTTGCTATGCCACCACCTAATTACAGATTCACAAGCAAAATAACTTAAAGAGACTAAGGTTTGTGGTGACTTGTTACACAGAAAAAGATGTACCTGAATACCCACCTGATTGGGTTGTGGCGAAAATTCATGATTCGTGAAAAGTACCTAGCACATAGTAGGTATTTTGTAGTGCTATTATCTCAACATCCCCATTCACTGGAATTCAGTTTTTCTCTACCTCTTTTGCATACGTATATTAACATAGTCTCTTATCAGATTAGTTCAGTCATTGTGCAAAGAATTTACTGGGCGTCTCTTACATGCCTAGCTCATTAGTAAGCACTAGGTTTGACAAGGGGCAACAAAAGATTGACCGTTGATAAGTTCTTAAATTAGTCACCTTAGATACTTTGAAATGTACAGAACTTTTGTAGAAGTGCTTTTTAAGAGAGTTTGATAGATGTCAGGAAGACATATGGAATGGCAAAGGGTACAAAGAGTTCACCAGGGTGTGAGTTAAATGGGTAGTTTTGGTCAGCAGGTCCTACCAGGTAAAGAAGTCCTGAAGATACACTTTTCTTATGTCATTTTTCTTAGACTAAATGTTCAACTCAACAAAATACATTAAACAGTACACGTAAAGTGCTCAGAACAAAACCTGGTGCATTATAAGAGCACACATCTTGTGTGACTATTTGTTCAGCCCTGTGCTAGGCTCTGGATTAAACTTTATAAGAGTGCTTATTACATGCTAGAGACTCTTGTAGATTTACATGTTTTCTCATTTAATCTTTTAAGCAGCCCTTTCAGGTAGGCACTGTTATTATCTTCACATAACAGATGAGAAAAGAAAAACAGAATTGTACAAGCGGCAGAGTCAGGATCCAAATGTAAGATGTCTAATTCCATAGCACGATCCTCAAGAAGTTAACCAGCTCCAAAGAATTAGGCAGTGGTTCTCAACTTTGGCTGCACAGTGGAATCATCTGGGGAGCTTTGAAAATACCAATGCCTTGGTTTCACACCTGGAGAGTGTGATTAATGAAGCCTGGTCATCACGATTTTTTTTTAAGTCCCTGAGTTATTCCAATGGGCAGTCATGTTTGACAACAATTGGATAAGGATATTTGGAGGAGAGAAAAAAGTCTGCAGAGAAAGAAGATCCCTAAGTTACAGAAAAAAAAAACAAAACCCATTGCCATTGAGTTGATGCCTACTCATAGCAACCCTATAGGACAGAGTAGAACTGCCCCACAGGGTTTCCTAGGAGCTGCTGGTGGATTTGAACTGCTGACCTTTTGGTTAGCAGCTGAGCTCTTAACTACTGAGCCACCAGGGCTCCAAGTTACAGAGAGGACCCCCCCCCCGAACTACAAGAACCCCCACGTATAGAAAGGTCTGTCCCTAACCCAGAGATTCTTGAGAGCCATGGAGTAGAGTGACCTGGTGCTGCTAGTTGAACTACCATGCAAAGGTTGGAATGAGACTCTTGGGGAGAATTTTAATTGGAAAAATTATCCAGCTTTATGAGATGCCACAGAGGAAGTGAGTTCCTCTCACTGGAAGGGTTCAGTTAGATTATTTGGCATAGTTGTTATAGAGGAGCTGCAAACACTAGGAAGATGAACTAGGCCCCTAAGATTCTTACCTGCCCCATGCTGTGACTTCATAATTCTGTCTCCTTTCATCTCTGAGTCTTCCAGAAGGTGGAGACTGTGTGTAGTAGCTCAACTTCAGGGACTAACCAATGCTTCCTTTGCTGCCTCCCAAAATCCAGTGTCCCTGCAATCCAGATGCAGTTTCTCTAACCTGCAGACCATATTGCCTGGGAAAGCCAACGCTCTGGCTTGTTCAAATGTGGTTGCTGCAATCAGAGGAACTTTATAAGACATGCCATGTAGCTTCTACCCTCCTCTCCCAGGGAAACGTCACACGTGGCCAGGGCTCACATATGGCCAAGGCACACTGCAGTGAATTCATGTTTCCTCAAGAATCAGGCCACAGCCATTATCCATCAGCACCCTGCAGCAGCTAGCCTGACAGTGTTCTTACTGTTTTCTGGGCCAGATGGGAGCCAAGCCAAGGCTGCAGCAGCCAACTACCTGGTTGAACCTCCAGGTGGCCCCACACCTGGGCAGTTCTGCAGAGAAGCCTCTGCAGTCCTGTATCTTCCTAACCCCAAAGCCAATATTTCTTAAACTATGTTCCAAAGACCAACTTGCAAGAGTGTCACCAGCAGCCTGCAAGTACTTTGGTTTTCTTTTTTCTCCTGTTAAAACCAGGATGTTATTTCTTTCTTGCTCTGATGATATTGATGTAATCAATTCATTTTGGTTTTGTGCTGAATACTGTTTGATTTGTTTTATTTATTTCATCTAATAATATTTGGGAGGCATTCTCTTAGTAGTTCTGCATTAATACCTTAATCCTTGGTGTTTTATGTTCCAAAAAAGTTGAATACTGTTGTTACCCACATTTAACTCAGTGTGAGAAAGACCCAAAAGGCATCCAGACATTTCCACAATGGCCTATGAGCTCCTAAAATATTTTGTTTAAAATGCTGTCACAACAGAAATTCTCACTCCTTTCCCCCTTTTCAAATGTTTCATAAAAGCTCATCTTTTTGGGGGGAGAGGTGGGGGAGGAATCTCTCTCGAATCCCCAAAAGCCACCTTGAAATCAATTCAGTATATGCAATGCAGTAATTCAATACACAGTTTTTTCTATCAGCTATTATATAGTGCCTATTATGGGCCTGCTGTATAACACCTGGAGCCCAGGTGGCGTAACAGCTACAGTGAGCTGTGGCTGTTAACCAAAAGGTCAGCAGTTCAAATCCACCAGCTGCTCCTTGGAAACCTTATGGGGCAGTTCTGCTCTGTCCTACAGGGTCACTGTGAGTCAGAGCCGACTCGACGGCACCTAACAACAACAACGGGCCAAGCACTGTGCTAAGCATTTTGCACTAAAAGATGAAAAGACATATTCCTGCCCCGAAGACACATCTTCCAGGAAGAGTTGGTTCAATGACTAAGTTTAATACAGTGTTATAAGTGCTATAATAGATCTAGGTGCTAGTAGGCATCTTAGGGGCTGGTTCTTATAGGTTAAATATAGGTGTAATCAATGGCTTATTGAGAGATAGGCCCTGCAAGAAGTATCTGCTGATGTGGAAAGGTTTTAGGACCCGCACCAGAAGCATAGTAGCCTCCATTCAGTAAAACTGGGGACACATTTTTTTAATCAAGATGACAAAGTTCTTGTCTGCCTCTGAAACTTTTGTAGATGAGATGTTTTGCAGCCTTGGCCCTCCAAATGCACTGCGTCCTGATGTCACTTGGGTCATAATACCCTGTGATCTACCCTAGTGCAGGGCTGATTTCTGGTGTTTCGGGGGTAGCCCTGCCTGAAAACAAACAATGAGCAGAGGGGACAAAGCAAAGCTGTGCTTGATTCCATCGGTTTCCTTTCTGGACCATTTAACTACCCTGATCTCTTTCTTCTATTCCCAGGTTTGCTGTTTTGTTTTTGTTTTTTTTTTATTTAAACTTTGTTAGTTTTTTTTTTTTTTTTTTTATTTAAAACTTCACCCCTCTAGGGTAGTGTTAACATTTTGCTGTGTATTCTCTATGTTTCGTTCATCCAAAGATACATAACACACCTCTAAGTGTGTGCTGTTGGTTTATGCTGTTTAAAGGTGGAGTTACATGCATTACTCAGCAACTTGCTCTTCATTAAACAATAAATCACAGACGTCTTTCCAGGTCACTACATTACAGGTCATGACAGTATTTTTAATAACTTTATAATGTCTTGCTGCAGGGATAGACCACACTTTTTTTTAAACAACCTCCCTATTGAAGGATTAGGTTGTTACTAGTTCCCTGTCACTCTAAACAATACTGCAATAAACATTCTTTTACATGTATCTTTATGAACAAGAGCTTTTATTTCTGGATGATAGCTCCCAAAAGTGATAGTATTTTAATAGATATTGACAAATGCTTACGCAAATTTCGATCTCTATGACTTTAGCCTGACTACTTGGAAGGCACAAATCCAACCTTCCTTCTTCTTTCCTACCCCAACATCAAGTGAAAAACATCTACTGCGTTCAAAGCCCTGGGTCAGGCACTTAAGGAGGAAGATTCATGAAATCAAAGTCACAACCCATGTTTTGAAGATGTCTCTATGCCAAACACATTACAATGCCTTGGAAAAGATCCATGAGAAATATGGCATATTTTTCCCTGGAGGTCTGTCTTTACAGGGAGACCAGATAGCTTCCAAGTGCTGGATAGCAGGGCATGAACCTGATGTTACCAAGAGGTTCTGTGATCTGAAAAAGAAAAATAGGAAACATTGGCATTGATTACTTATTTCTGAGGTGGCACTGCCACAAAGGGCACTCAGGCCTGAGACCACCTTCATTTCCCTTTCCTTCAGGGAAGGCTGTGCTCCAAGAAGCACCTCCATTCACAGCAGCATGCCACCACTTCTTGTACACACGGCCTGAGGAGAACCACCACCTTGGAAACTACACTCCTCAGTCCCAGCAGAGTCTTATTTTAAAGCAATATTTTCTGCATTTAGACTTGCCCATAAGATTCAACCCAGCCATTACCCTTCAACCTGAGAATCTTACCATGTAAAACCTCCTACCTGAGTCTATCAAAGAGCACTTCAAAGTATGAGGGAGGCACAAAGAGGAAGAAGGTGAGAGGAAGGGGACATTTGGCACAGCCTGGGAGAAAGAGCTTGGGCTTTATAGTCTTATAGACCAGTAAGTTAACCTCTCCATGTTTATAAAAGTGGTTTAATGATGGTCCCTGCCAGTCAGAGGGGTGGTGAGGATAAAATGAGCTAATGTAGATGAAGCATCTAGCACGAGTCTTGGGACATAGTGTTCTAATAGAAGTGTGTTTCCTTCCCAACATCTCTTCATGGAAGACCATATCTATCCACACGAGATAGAGATGTAGCAAGATGTGGAGAAAAAACATCATCGCAGGAGTCGGCAGTCCCAGCTCCATCATTTTAAATAGCTGGGTGGTCTTGGAAAAGTCATGCTACCTCTCTGGGCTCATTACCACATCTGTACAGGAAGGGGTTTGCATGAGACAAGCCCTACATAACCTTTCTGCTTTGTCATTTTATACATGGTGTGAATTATGACTCTTAACAACACCCAAATCACAGCAAAGGCTGGTCAGATGCATCTCAAGCCAAAATTCAACTCTGATGGCCAAAACGAAGGCTGAAGAGTAAACCACCCTCTCCCTCCCACTTGTAAGAATGATTGAATGGAAAGTTATATTCCCGTCAAGTCAGAGATTTATAAAGGAGGCCTGTATGTAAAGTTGATTACAGTGTTCACTCCTGCACTGGGCTATAATTAGGGCTTTTCAGAGGTCAAAAGAAATTCCTCTCTCTGTTTTTTTCTTTCTTTTTTTTTTTTGTGAAGAGGCCTGTTTGACTCTAGCAGCCTCAAAGACTATGACCAAGAAGCCATTATAAACAATCATCACTTGATTTCCCCAACAGGTGCTAGGAGGCAGAGCTCCATGGGAGAACCAATGACTTTCTTGATGACACTCGCTACAGAACTGTAGTCAACATAACCCCATCAGCTCCTAATGATCCATGTCAATGCATGAATACTACAAATAAGCAGATTATCCAAAAAACTACCTCTCTTTGACTCATTTCATGTATCCATATACATGCAAATAGAATTCTTACCTGTAAAATGATTCTTGGCTTCAAAAGGTATTGTGTTGCCCCACAGTACACAATGATGGCCACTGTCAAGGGTCTCCAAAGCAGCCAGCTGGGTTGCTGGAGAAGCTGGCTGGAGTCCTCACCTTACCAGGAGCAGTCCGCCATATGGCTGATTCGCCTGCAGGGAAGCAAACATCAATTATCATCCTAGCACACTTCTCAAGCCAAAGTATAAAGAAAGTGGGACAAAGCTTGTTCAAGTTACTCCATCAGAAAAAGTAAATAAAGGTTGGGTGACATTTTTAAATCGCATAGCAAGAAAAGAGTGGTTATTTCTTGGGACTTCAAATGCAGCTGTGGCTCCCAGAAGGAAGGCTTTCCTTCTCCTAGGATAGAATTACTGCTGGCTGAGCTAAGACCTGTCTCCTGTGTGTGTGGTTCTTCTCTCCTGTGACCTCATGGGTGGGAAAGGGAGCCTGGTGTGATCAGAATAGCAACCGAACCAAATGCCAAGTACCCACTCGGGGACAGGCACTGTGCCAAGTGCATCCCCAGCATTATCTCACTGAATCCTTAAGTCAACCCCAGAAGTTGTTTCATTTTTATCCCCAATTTATAGATCAGGAAGGGACAATTCAGAAAGGTTAAAGAATTTGCCCAGGTCACACAGCTAGCAAGAGATTGAACCAGGCTTAAAAGCCACATCTCCTTGACTTCATCAATGGGACAAACATAGATCTTAGAGCTATAAACACCTGGTTTAAATATCCAAACTCTGATATTTAACTATGTGATCTCGGACGCATCGCTTAACTTCTCTGAGCCTCAATCTTCCCATCTGTAAGATGAGATGAGGCTGGGAAAACCTGTTGTCTGGGGTTTCTGTAAAGCACCCAACCCAGAACCAGGCACACTGCAGACTCAAGAAATGGTAGTGATGGCATGAGGCATATGGCAGAATGTGACCAACTTAGCAAAGCTGCATCTGCTGTTAGACTCTCAGGCACAAGTACAAGTATAAAAAGTACACCCCACCCCCAGAGGCCAGAGAATCTGTCAACCTGGCAATGGCTCTAGACAGGGCAACTTCATCTAAATGGCACCTATCAACCTGTATTCTTGCTGCAGCTCTTTCTGTCACATCTGCTTAGTAACTGCTGTTAAGTGGTGTCACTCTGGGCTGCATCCCATCTTTGCAGGTAGGGAAGACACTTATTTTTTTCTAACTTCTGGAAAACTCTGCTTATACAGTGGCCAGATCTCCCATACAACTACCATGGAACTTAGTTAATGCATCTGAGTAATGTGGGGATTAACCACAGGAAGGAAGGAAAGTCCTAGCACTGTGGCAGGGGTATAGCAAAGGAAGAAGGGGATAGAATGATATCAGAACACCTTTGCACATAACCCCAGACTCTTCTCCAGTCTACAAAGATGGCTTTTTTTTAAGTGATCTATTGTCATCCCTTGCAGTATAGTACATGCTGCACTGAGATAAATTCAAACTGAATAGCTGTATCTTTTCTTCCTGGCCCTTAAACCAGGTCCTGGAATGTTCAAGTCATGGTTTCTGGCTGGTTGGCTCTGAGCAAAACTTGCCCTCTTCCTTCTGCCTCATTTTATCCCTAGAGGACAAAGATTGGGCTTCTCTCTTCCTTCTCCTGCTTGAAAAATGGAGTCCCTGAAACTGTTCTTATTGCCGCCCTTTCGCAGACTGGATTTGAAGCAAATTTTCCATTCCTGTAGAATCATACCTAAGTTTGCGTGGGCAGAAAGGAGGGAGTTTACACCAATGCACCACTGGACTTTCTCCAAGCAAGGTCAAGTGTTCTTATTCTTAGCCTTGGGACCAGAGCCCATATTACTCTATCAACATCTCAAGACGAGGTTCTAATGACATAAGAGGAACTCTAGTACTACCAGGCCACCACAGCCTGTGTCGCATTAAACAGAAATTTCCCAAAGTGCCTCTCATTAACTCTCTTGTCACAGAGAAGCCTTCACTGACTCCCTTCCACATAAAGACCCTCCCAGGTGTTTCTAGGAGACTCAGTAGGACCACATCACGTGTACTCACATTGAGTCATCTTATTCTCTATCTTCAGCTCCTATAACCTTGGAGTTGCTTTCAGGAAACTTGCTGTTGCCCATTTTGACAATGTCCCTCAGGAGGATGTTGATGGCTGTGTCAGAAGAGTTGTCTCCCAGCACTGCCGAAGTTGGATGTTGTGCAGAAGTAGCGGTAGATCAGATGAGCCTCCAAACCCTGGGCTCCTTGTGTTCAGAGTCCCATCTAAGTCTCTGGAGAAACAGCCCTTTCACAGTTTTTGGCCCTAACGCTTCATTCCTTTGCAATGCATAAAATCCAGTCTTAGAGTAGAATACAGATGACACACTATCCCCTCTATTGTCTAGACTTCTTCCTCCATTTTTCACTCACAAAATAATAATATGAATTCTTCTCTTCTTTAGCCATAGGCAGGAGTGCCCATGCAGATCAATTCATGCAAATAAAGCCTTGGGGTGGAAGGGATCTAGCCCCACCTGAGTCTCTATGTCTGTGACACAGAAAGTCTTGGACTGGGCCTCTGATAGCATCTGGGTCTGGGCAGCCCTGTCCTTCCCTCTGGGTTTCCAAACACTTGCTCATGCCTTGTGAAAGGAATTTCCAACCAATGTATCTGAGGCATGTTCTGTCTTATATATTTAGTCAGGCAGGTAGTAGCATTTAGAGGATGTATAAAATGGAGTGGGCCCATTCTCACATCAGTCCAAAAGTTATCCTTCTGTTTCTGTGAGTGCCAAAATCTCCCTGCTCTGGCACCCCCCTCCATACGGCCATTACCCTTAGGTATCAAGTCTCTGGGAGAAACAGACCTTTCATTTCATTAGCTACCATCTGTTCGGTGGTCTTCCCAGAGGTATTTGCATTTCAAAAGGAGACTCCTGACACCTGCCTAACCTCCAAGTTACAAAAGAATGAATCTCTAATGGTGGAATGTCAAGCATCAGTTACAGGCTGATGGGGACATGATTTTAGGGTGGAAGTTTACCCTACACCCTTTAAAATCATGTTACACTGGTTGTGTCCTGGCCCACAGGCTGCACAGATAGCATGGAACTATAGGGGGGAAAAAAGTCTGAACTGGAATCATGAGGTTCAAATTCTAGTCCCAGTTCTCCCACAAATTGCCTAGTGTGGAAAGTCAGAAAAATGGGGGAGGGAGGCAGTTAAAATCAGTTCCTGCCCTTAGAGTCCTTTGTATTCCTGCTTTTCACTTCTACCTCTAGAATGCAAGGAGTTTGGACAAGCTGAATTCTGGGGTCACTTTCGACTCTCCTTTTAGTTTTAACCCTGTGGCTGGCATTCAGAGTAGAGATGCTGTCCTTAGCTCTCTGAACCAAACAAGAAAGAATAAGGAAAAGTATCGGGAAAGCTTGTGCTCCAAGAGCTCAGGCTCTTGGGCCTCAAGAACATCCAACCCTAACAATCTTCAAAGTTGTTAAAAAATGAAAAAAGACCACCTCGTTTCCTTGAGGAGCATAAATGCGCACGGTCTCCTGGTAGGAACCATGTGTTTTAAAATGTTACATTCAAATCAGTTATGCAAAGAAGATCTCTCTGACTGGGAATTTACGGGAAAATAATGTCCACTAGGGTTCTTCCATTATCCGTACACAAGGAAGGGGCATGCTGTGAAAGGCATCTGTGGGCTGGTACTTCTGGGTATTTGTTTGTAAGGCAGCCATAAACAATTGCCTGTTCCTCTCCCATCCTCCCCTTCACACGTCTCACCCTCCACCCCCTCCTCTTTCATAGTTTCCTTCAGTTCTGCTCAGATGCTTTTAAATGGGTGAATAAAAAACCTCAGGGCCAAACTCAACCCTAATATGTAATGTGCAAAAACTTCCCCAAAGAACAGCCCCCCTACTCTCTGAACACTGTTACCCAGGTGGCAGGGAGTTCAAGGGCCTCATCATCTGTTTTGCAGGCATCCTTGGTGCTTCCAAATGAGACCCAGGAGACTGCTGCCCCACCCGTTTGCAGAGACATCTCCCATCACTGGCTGTATTATACTCCCCTATAGCCAGAAGTAGACACATCATGCTTACAGTGTGCACGACAGTTCTGTGCAGCATGTGTCCTGTCTTCAGAGAGCTATTTATTGAAGTCTGGACACATCTTTTGGATTCCAGTGGGCAACCCGTTCCCTGATTGCCATGAGCCTATACAACACAGCAATGCTGCATTCCTGAGATCCCTGATGATTTGCAGACACGACTGGGTCTGTACCATGCTGCACTGACATTCCTTGACTGGCCTGCTCAAGGAGACTCGTGACAACAGTCACACTTGACCTGCAGAAGACTGATTCAATGCATTCAAAGCCGCCATTTATATGGCTGTAGTCCATGCATCATATCCCAGCGGAGAAGCATCTGCTTATGTGGCTTTTGTTACTGCCCAGCCGTGATGCCACAGAGTCCTTCCTGATATCCAGCACCAACTTCATCTGCCCTGTGGCAAAACTGGTGATCCAGGTGCACATGGTTGCACATGTGATTTTCAGATGACTGCCCTGAATGTCATTGTTACTTTCCCACGAGAACTTGACTTGACCTTGATCCTTATAACTAGGGTCATTGATGAGATACCAAGATTCTGGGGAGCATATGAGTGGCTGAGAGAGAAGATAGGTGAATGATTCCTTATGCTAAGGCCCTAAGGCATCTCACAGCACTGATAGTCGCTCCAACAGATTTCCCCAAGCTCCTGTCAGAAACTCTTTATCGTGCAACAGAGGCAACACCAACAATGAAGAACTACAGAGCTGGCATGCCAATCCAAAGTGGTCTTGCCGAAGCAACACTGAGGAACGTGGTCCTACAGAACCTTCCATGCGGAGAAGAGAGCAGAAAGAGGTACTTTCAGGCAGTCGGCATCACCACTGACATCACTGACCAAGTGTCTCGCCCATCTGCCAGAAAGAGTCATCCACAGATGACAGTTAAGTAGCTCATTAAAAAAAGAAAAGAAAAACTTCCCAGGGTAGGTTGAAAGACCTAGAGGCCTTCTTTTTCCTAGCAAAGATAGCATGAGCCCATGTGCATTTGATGCCCTTCTGGGAGTGGGAGGGTAATTCTCATGGTGGTTCTTTCCCCAAGCCATAGTGGGTCTTGCACGGGAATGACTTAAGCTTTCTTGGCCAACATCAAGTGACATGCAGGAAAGTCTTCCCAAGAGATGCTACAGTAGCTGCTTCTTTGGCGTATTTAAAACAAACAAACAGAGAGGACAGTTATCTGAAGAAAAGGGTTTAGATTCAGGCCTACCTAGAGCCAGCAGCAGGATATAATGGCTTTGAGGGTCCCCTTCTAGCTTTCACAAGCTATGGTTATAATAAAAAGACTAAAAAAATATTAGCTGAGTTCATTGGGCTCTTCTAACTACAATTGAGTAAGTGTGGTTTTCAGCCTCCTTCTGATCTGGAGAACCTAGCAAGCACCAGTGGACAAAGGCCCATCCAGGTGGAGGGAGATGGAGAAGGACTTTGTTCCATGGAGGACCAGGTCAGACCAAGAACTGGAGAAACCACCAGGGAAGCGCAAACTCTTAGTGGGAACGTTAGCCCCACTTGGTTTTCTCAAACATTTATGGGGAGGATAGAAATTTGAGGGGGGGAAATTACTTTAATCACATATGAATTTTTAAAACACTTTCAAACCTTCCTCTGCAGAAAGGCTGGCCAGGGGATTCAGGCAACTTCAGAGCAGACCTGTTGGGCCCTGGCTCAGAGTCTGGTGACCTTGGGGGCAACCCCAGAGGTTCTTGTCACACCTGCCCAGCAGGCTAACTAAAGCAACACTGGGTAGATTTGCCTCTGGACTTGCAGTACCTGTAGCCTCCTATGAGACTTTTTCTTTCCTTCCTCCCCAAGGCTGTTCAGAGCCTCTTCCTGACCTGTCTTTCCCCTCCATCCAGCAGGGCTGGCAGTGTTCTAAGATGCCAGGCCACTGGGCAGAGTTCCCAGAGGTCCCAGCCACTGCTGCCCTCTCCTCCGCTGGCATATGCCTGATGTTCTGAAGACTCTAAATCTGCCATTGTATTACCTCCAATCAGAAAAAGACACATAGGTGTGTTTACTCCAATCCAGACCACTAGCCCGGAAGAGAGATAACTCCCCCAGCCTCACCCCACCCTGATCACTCAAGGAATGGATTTGAGAACTTAAGGAACAGCAAATATCTAGTGGAATGTTGTCCACCCTGGCCAGGTAGCCGAATCTCTCTAGGCCCCAGAGAAAAAAGCAAGGGCTTGGATCAGGGTTGAGAGAATATCACCAACACACTATGCCCATCTCACACATCAATACAGTCACTGGCAGGGGCAGCTCAGGATTAAGAGGTCTTCTGTATGGGCAGCTGCTCCTGTCTAGCGATTTGTCTTGGGGAGATGGCAGATCAGTTCAGGCTTCCTCAACTGAGAGTGAACTAATCAAGAGAGACTGCCTTGCTTTCTGTAAGGCAGAAGTGTTTGCAGTTAGCTGAAAGTAGGTTCTTGACTCCCACTTATGCTTTTGTTTTATTCTGCTTTTTTATGACCTCAAGTGATTCTTTCAGAGGGAGTTGGTGGATGGTAAACTCTCTGAATCCACGATGTCTGAAATGACTTTTTCACCCACATGCTTGAATGATAGTTATAGTAGATACATAATTCCAGGTTCAATATTTCCCCACCCCCAGAGTTTCGAGCATACAGATCCACTGCATTCTTGCACCATATATTATGAGTGGCCTGTTGTTACTTTAATTCTTGTTCCTTATAGACAACCTCTCTCTCCCTCCCTCCCTCCTTCCCTCAGCTTTTAGTAGTTTTCCTTTATCTTTAGTATTGTGATGTGTCTGGTTATAGGTCTTTTCTCATCCATACTATTTGGCACTTGGTCATTCTGTTTAATCTGGGATTTTGCCTTGTATTGTCTTTTTTCTGTTTTTTTGTAAATTTTCTTGTATTGTTTCTTTTGTATTTTTTTCTTTTCAGTTCATCCATTCTATCCTTCTGAAACTCCTTGTAGGTGGATGCTGGAATATCTGGATATGTTCTCCATATCTCAGATTTTGTTTCCTTATTTCCATCCTGTGATCCTTTTAGATCACATATTTAAGAGAATTCCTCAGTTTCATCTCCCAGTTCACTAATTTATTCTTCAGTCATGCCCACTCTACTAGCCAAGCCCATCTGTTGGTTTTTAAATTTTGTTATGAATGTTTTTAATTTCCAAGGTCCCTGGCTGATTCTTTATGGATGCAATAGCCCCACTCATTGCAAAATTCTGTCCTGCCTACACTATTAACATTTCTTTGGGTATGAATTTTTGTGTACTGAAATCAGTACCTCTGTTTCACAGCACTGGTTTTCCACCAGTTTTTGGTGAATCTTGGCTGTGAGCTCATTCTTGCATCTGAAAGTCCCTGTTAACCTGGTCAACAGAGAAGACTGGAATGTGCTACAGGGCATTTCACTGCAGCCTATCTAATGGAAGTGAGGGAAGGTAGCTGCTGTTGGTAGAGAGAGACAGAAGGGAGTGTAGAAGTGGCGAAAGTTTTCCTGGGTGTTGTTGGCCACCTGGAACACTGTTCTTCCTCTCTGACCCAAGCATTCAAGCAACCTCTATTCCCCAGTGCCTTCCCTGAGGGGGTCAAGTGCAGAGATGTGGAGGGATTCACCTGACTACCTGATCCCCCTTGGTAATCCCAACTAATTGCCCTGTCACGTACTCTGGGCCGCATCTGCCACTTCTAAATCTGTAACATTTTATAGCAGTCCTTCTTCAGGTGCATTTGAAGCTGTGGCTTCACTAATCTGACCTCAGCTTCTTTCTACCTTTCAGGGATTCCTCATAGTGTCCAATGCTGAGGACACTCTTACTTTCTAGTACTGCTTATATTTTTTAAAGTATATATTCTGTCATTTCTGAGATTTTTGGATGGAAAGATGAAGTTGCCAATTTTGCTTAGTCCTCCATCTTGAACTAAAAGACATAATAAGTTCTGAACAAATAATTGCTGAATGAATGGATTCTAAGGCCTCCCTGTAACTTTTAAAATTTTCTACTTTTGAAATATAACTGTTGATTCATTGACTTAGTGACTGATATCATGACTTCTCAAGTGGATGCATAACTTGGCATCAGATGGCATAATCTTAGGTCCTAGTTGGACCATTTTCCTTGTCTCCTCCATGCTGTTCCTCATTTCTCAAAGACTGGTAAGCTGAAAAAATGTTTTTCATTAATAATAGATGTCCACATGAGCCAATACCCATTGCTGACACCTGATTTCAATTCAATTTTGTGACCCTTTTGAAGTATTAGCGAAATTCAGATTCTTAGAAATAGAATGAGCCTTTCCAACACAAGAAGGAAATGAAACCAATCTTTTTTCTTCTCTGTCTCTGCTTTTGAAGACCATGTAAGAGATCAGTGACACTGTCTTATTTTATGTCATACAAGTGAAAGCCAAGTGTAATTCACCCTCACAATCCAGGAAGAAGGCAGAGCCAGCAAATGCACTATGGATTCCTGCAGTACTTTGAGGGGCCCAAGCCAAGGTTCTATAGAACAAATCCCTGTGTGGGCTGGCTGAGTAGATGACGTGGTATCACCATCATGAAGACTGATTCCACTGGAAAGTTCCGTCTTCTCCTTCTCATTAATGTGGCTGCTTCCTCTCAACTCGCCCAAGCTCTGTCCTGTCCTCAAGTTCCTATCAAGTTTCATTTCCATAAAGCCTTTCTTAGGGTCACCCAACCCATAAGGAATCTTTTTCTTCTTTAAACTCTTACAGCATTATAGACCCTGCCACTTGCTTTGAAACCTTATCTTATAAAGCATTGTCCTTATCTAGCCAAAGGATAGATCCAGCAACTGCGACTATACAGAACACAACTTAAGAGAAGGGAAGAAAGACTCTCATAAAGGTAAAGAGAATAGTTATGTTGTCTGTGCAACACCCCAACCATCAAGCCAAACTTCTTCACCTTGACTTGGATATGAAGTTAAGCTTGCTTATTTAACAAGAACCAATCCCTTGTTTCTCCATGTCAGTCTTCAATTCTTAATGGTTATAGATGCAGCTAGTACTTGATGCATTGAGAAATGACTGCCAGTGGCTTAGAAGAAAGAAGCACCAACAACTAGAAAAGGTTGAGGAATATTCAAGGAAAGATCAAGTTAGGGCCAAACCACAAAAAAGAGATGAAATTGTATATTCTGTTTTCTAAGGCAGAGGAGTATATCCTTTTAAAGATCTCCATCAAAAGTGTTCAAATAAAATGTTTCAGAACCCAAAGGCAAGAGTATCCACTGCAGGAAAATCCAGGTACCTGGGGGCAGCCCATGTCCAAACCAAGATGAATAAAGAAGACTCACGCCCCCTCCCCCCAGGTGCTTAGCCATTTCATGGGCATGCTCCTCAAATTATCGGCTCCACTGTAAGCTCCAAGAGGGTAAAGCCAGTCCTTCTATTTCTTTTCTGTTTCAATGCCTTGCCCAGGGCTGAGCACATAGGTGCTTATACATACTATTTAAATAAATGAATGAATGAATGAATGAAAGAACGGATGAAAAACACATCTCAGTTCTGACCACTTCCCTTAACTTTTATTTTTAGGCCCACTACTTTTAATTATTCTAGAGAAAGTTTAGGAAATGGATTTTGAAAAATATTCTTTCAACAATTAAGAAGACTTGTAAGATAAACCACAGTTTTAAGAGTACCAGCCAGTCTGCAGCCCCAAAATCCTCATTGCCACTCATCTGTTAGCCCTCTCCTCACTTCTACCATGACTATAAGAAAAATTAGTTCTCACCTATATTCAATCACACTCCAGGCTGACCCTACAAATACAAGTACCTCAGAAAACAAGGCAGAATCTTGAAAATGCTGCCCTGTGTCTACAAGACCTGGGCCCTGAACACCCAGCTCTTAAGGGGCCCTCCTCCATCCACCATCCACACACCAAACAGACAGCCTCCAAGCCCAGTCTCTATTTAGCTCACAGCTCTGCTGCATGCTTGAACGCTTACATCCAAAACCCACAAACATAGCTGCAGACCCTTTGCCAGGCAGAAAGGGGAAAGAATGCAAGATGTTGCTGTCAGTGCTCCAGGGGAAGGCATCCTTCAACTGGCTCTTCTGATTTAACCCAGTCCATAAAGGACTCTGCCTGTGAAGGCTTTTTTTGCACATACTTATCCAATCTGCCTTGTGTCATGACTTCCTTGCACAGCATTTAGTAAAACTCCTGTCTCAAGAGAGAGAGATGGGTGACGGAGAGAAAGAACGTACGTGTACTAATGTGAAAGGGACAAGGCTCTAGTTTAAAAGCCTGGAGCACCTGGGGCCTTCCATATAAACCAACTCACAGACCAACTCACAGGCCCTTCCTTGGTTCACTGTTTGTATATCTGCCAATAACAAAATCTAATTCAGGCAGAGAATTGGACTCCTTGAAAGAAATGGTCTGCCTGAGAGCTGCTGACTTAGTTCCCCATGGCCCACCAAGCCCATATTTCTGTCATCCTACCTACGTGAGAGCTCATTCCTTTTTAAAGACCTCAGAGGAGCGCCTACAACCTCCCTCATTCCCAAACACCCCGACTGCTAGCAAGAAGCACTGATGTGCGTCTAGCCTAAATCACCACTACTTGCAGCTGAAGCTCCCCTCAAATTGCTTGGTTCCCAACAGGGCTAGAAAAGGCTTGGATCTCCCCTCTGGAAACTCACTGAGTTGGGAAGGAGAAGAAAGTCATTTTTACTAAAGTAGGTCTTAGGATCAGTTATCCAAATGAGGGTTTCCCTCTACAAAAATGCCTGGACTCTTCGTAGACAAAGTACATGACTCCTAAAGGCTCTGTGGAGGACCCAGCCCATCCCCATTTTTTAGAAAATTAGAAGTCAGCTTTAAAAACTCTGACATGGAAAGAGATGCCTAAAAGCAAAAGTTGGTGCATGGGATTCATCACTCTTCAGTCCCTATATCCTCTGCAAACATCATACATCTAGATGATGTGGAAGAGAGTGAGCATAACAAACAAGAGTGTACTGGGGACACCGGGCTCTCTGGGGAGGTGAGCAGTAGTAGCTGCCTGCCCCCTGGCTCCCCAAGAATCAACAGCCTGAGTCCTCAGCTGCTGGAACCTGGGAGGGAGGGAGGCTTGCCTTTTCAGGCTGGCTAGAGGGAATGTTCACTGCTTGGACTCTTGTGGGGCAAGGAAGAGAGGGGCACTATTGGTAGAGTGCTTGCAGTTTATCTCCACTTCTGCTGGAGCGAGACAAAAGCAATTAATACCCCAGTACTATCTAACAATGCAGGAGCTGGTGGTGTTCTGCACACGTAAGGACAGGCCAGAGGGCTCACAAGCAAGCTCAGCCCAGACTGCAAGGCACAAGAAATCCCCAAGGATCCCTCTAACTAAAAACAAGCAGGTTCACATGTGAATTGATGGGAAGAGACATTCAGAGATGCTCTTACCTGCCTGAAAACTGATTTAAAAGCAAAGTTTGACACCAGTTTGGTGGTGAAAGCCAATTCTTACCTGACAGTCCCTGGGGCAAATGTCCACAATTCTCCCAGCTGGCCAGAATAAGAAACCCAGCATTCCCTCCAGGACTTTCTTCTCAACCTCCCCTCTCAAATTTCCTTCTGCCCTCCTTCCAACATGCCACCCCTTACGGCCCCAGTATCTCAGCGTCAGCCTGAGACCCTCCGTGGCCATTAGGTTTGATTTGTGCAAGTCTCTTCACATTAGCTTTCTCTTCTCTCAGAGGTCAGCCATCAGTAATGTGTGATGAGAGTCTCCTGTGTGCTAATTCCACAGGGCACCACTCGGCCAGGGATCCTGCCCTTGGGAAGCTTACAATCTGATGGGGCTGGCAGCCACTACTCCCCAGAGGAGCAGAAAAATAAACAAGAAACAATAATAAGAAGAGAGTTTGAATGTCTCCCGGATAGAACCCTAGGTTTTAGTTTGTTCATTTAACAAATGATTGTTGCCATCCTACTATGTCGGAGGTACTATGCTAGGTACTAGGGATATAAAGATAAATAAGACATGGTCCTTTCCCTTGAGGAGATTGATGGGCACAGGACAGAGCACTTGAGAGAGAAGACAATGACAAGAAAAGGAAGTGAGTGCCTTGATCAGAACTCAAAAGACTGCTATGGAAACATATAAGAGCAACAACTAGTCTTGGTGTGCTCAAGAGAAACTTCCAGCCAGGTGTTTCCTGAGGTGAACACTAAAAAAACTTATGGAGGGTTAGTCAAGCACGGAGGAGGAAGGGGCTGGGGTGAGCACAGGGGCTGCAGACAGTGTAAACTGGGTGGAGATAAGAGCGTGTGGCCTCCCCTGGGGAAGGAACAACTCAGGATGCCAGGGCAGAGAGCATCAGGTGGAAAAGCAGGCAGGCAAGACACAGAGGAGGAGGGTAGGTTTAAGAGGAAACAGTGGGTCCCACTTTCTGCATGCCTAACGCAAGTGAAGCACTTTGGGAGAGATAAAAAAGACAAATACAAAAACAAAGATACACATACATTATTTCGTTTGATCCTCACAGCACCCCGTGAAGTAGGCATTATTACCCTCACTGTATACATAAGAACATGGAGGCTCACAGAGGTTAAGTAAGTCACTCACACAGAAAAAGTGCTTCTAGGATTTGAACACAAGTCTGTCTGAGTCCCACTCTCCATGCTCATATTCGCCATGTGATAGTAAGGGCCTTGAACACCCTGCTAAGGAGTTTGGACTTTACCCTGAAGGCATCGGGGAAGCCCTGGAGAATTTTAAGCAGGAGGATGGCATGAGTGGGTTTGCAGCTTTAGAAGTTCTTTCCGGCAGTACGTGCAGAATAGATTGGCACAATCCACAAACCAAGGCAGAGAGAACAGGCGGGATGCTCTTGCATAAATCCAGGCAAGAGATGATGGGAGTCTGGAATAGAAGAGTATCAGTGGGAATGAGGAAAAGGATGAATTCTACAGATAGTAAGAAGGTAGAATCAAATGGATTTGGTGACAGATTGGGTATGGGCATAAAGGAGAATGAACCACCAATGATAAGTAGGAGCAGAGAAAGCACCCCGTTGGATTGAGTCAGTGCTGGGGCTCATGTGATAGTTAGTTTGGTCAGTTGGGCGGTTGGAGACAATATTTACCAAAATAGGGAATAAAGGAGAAGAAGTGAATTTGGGGGGAAGGGAAGGAATGTAGTTTTGGGGACAGCCTAGAGGAGATGATCCATTGACAAGTGACTATACAGATCTTGTCCTCCGGAAAGAGACCTGGGCTATAGACACCAGTTGGGAGTAATCCACATTGAGAGGGTAATTGAATTTTTAAAGAGAATAAGCTCACCCAAGGAGAACATGTGGATTGGGAATTGCAGAGAGTGGATAAGAGAACTCCAATATTTAAGTAGGATGGATAGAGGAAGAGAATCTTAGGAAGAAGACTGAAAAAGACCAGCCAGAGAGGGAAACCAGGAGACTGCATTGTTGGGGAAGTAGAGGCAAAGGAGCATCTCCAGGGCGGAGTAGTTAATGGGATCCCAGTAGGAGTCTTCAAAGTATATGAGGCTGAGAAGTAGTGTCCATTGGGCTTTATGATCCAAAGGTCAGCAGTGATCTCGGCCGAAGTGGTTACAAGGAATGTTGGTGGGGGGGATGCTGGTTGGGGGTGGGGACTGTGAAAGCCAGACTGTGAGAGTTGAGAAGTGAACAGGAAGGGATGCCATAAAGACAACAAATCCAGACAATGTTTAAATGCTTATTGGAAAGAGCTGGTAGTAAAGGAAAAAATTAAGATATGAAAGACCATAAATGGAAGAAGTTCCCAAAAAGGGGAGAAGGGAATGGGACCCAGAGAGCTCTGGGAAGTATTAACTTTACTCAGAAGTAAGTTACCACTGTTATGGGAGGAGAAGCTTCCAGGAAGAGTCTGTAGGATGGGGCTTCTTGTTGGCTACTGCTGGCTCTTGGCTTTTGGCTTTTGCCCCTAAACTGACCCACAGGCTGGGACTCTGACTCTAATCCTTTATTTACCCCACCTAGATTTTGGCACCACTGGTGGTGTTACTCTCATATTGGATCCTGGTTTTCCCACCTCTTCCCCAGGACCTAGCTTTTGCAAAACAGCCCCCATTTGCCAGGCTTTTGAGCCCATCCCTGGTTGGAATTGATACTCCAGTCTTGGCACTGCAGCCTCTCTAACTCTCTGGGTGGTGAAGACTCTATCTCTTAGCTAGGTCTTTCCCGTCCTCCATAATCAGTCAAGCAGTTACTGCTCCCATGTGCCTGTGCAACCTTTCCACACTTGAGGAATGAGTTGCTCCTACCCTCCTGCCCCCTTGAGCTAGCATAATAAGTATAGCCATCAAAACTCAAGCACTCTGGGTCATGCCCTGTGCTAGGAAACTTACAGTCACTTGGACTTTCCAAAGAACTTTGCAGTCAGCATTACCCTCCCCTTACAGTTGAAAAAAGGGAGGCTCAGAGAAGTAACTCGTCCCAGTGTCACACAGCTTACAAGTGGCAGAGCTGGGATTCAAATCTAGGCCTTTCTTAACCGACATCAAGCACCTCAAATCTATCACTGTTCTTCCTCCTCGAAGGTCTGATGCAAATTCATATTTTCATTTGTTCATGCATTCGCTCATTTATTAAATATTTAAGCATTTACTCTGCTCTGAATTCCCGGGTGAAGTAAAGGGTGAAGCGTTCAGCCACTAACTAAAAGGTTGGAAGTTCAAGTCCACCCAGAGGTAGCTCACTAAAAAACCTGGCAATCTACTTCTGGAATATCAGCCATTGAATACCCTATGCAGGGCAGGGTCATAATCAGCTCGACAGCAACTGGCATGCTTCAAATCCTACCCTGAAATTTAGAAATGTTAAGTTTAGCATTAAAAAAAAAAGATGAGGTGTCAGGCAAACAGGAGCAGAGTGCAACTCATTTTGAGAGGCAATTTGTGGAGTACCTTCTGTAGCCAGAAATAGCTCCACATGCTTTGTCAGTTACCTTTTCTTATTCTTATCCACAGAACCAAAAAAAGTAGAGGAGAGATTAGAAATGATGCCTACCTTCCAACCCTACTACTCTCCAGCTTAATGGGGAAATGTGACGAACACTACTATGGGCAGTGGTATGTCTCCAACACACACTGCAGAGGCCTTTGGAACCTTTTCAAAGCACTCCCTCGTGCTTCATAATTTTTATTGCTGGGACAAAACTTCAGACAGGCCAAGTCCTGGGAGACCAGCTATAGCTTCATTCAACCCTCTTCAGCACCCCTTTTCCCCCCTAACACACATACCCTACTATCACCATAAACAGTCCCTTCCACATAGAAGTGAGGCCGTCATTTGCAATTCTGCCACCCCAGCCATTGCTGACGGAACAAAGGATGGGCACCTGACTCATGGGCACAGCCTTTTTCTGGCCACTCAGAGGCCTGGGAGGTGGCCGAGAATGGAAGTGGCTGCTAACATGGGTCATGGTGACAATCAGTCCAATTAAATTCTCTCAAGAAGTTTGAATGTGAGGGACTAGGCAGCTGGTAGTGTGACTAGAAGCTAAAAGACACAAAGAGAGAGGCCACAAGCAAGCAGAAGCCATGAATAAGCAGAAACCACACAGGGTAGAGAGCAGTAGGACCAGCAGAGGCAGAGACAAAGGAGCTGAGAATGAGGTGGTTTAAAATGGAGGAGCTTCACCTTGCTGGTCAGACAACCAGAGCCCTGGAGCTGCACTAGATCCAGAATCCTGTTCCAGCCTCAGGGAAGCCAATCTGCCCTCAGTGTTTATGGAGCCCTGAGGCTCGGTGGCCTCCCAATTTCCACAAATATCCTTACAATAAATCCCCATGACCTAAGGTAACCCAAGAGGGCTCAGTCCCTCTAAGAGAGCCTGACTAATACAAGTGCTCTTTAAACCTGGAGGGGACTGAAGGGAGGGGCTCATCCTCCCACTCAGACTCGGAACACATTTCCACTCCATCTTGCTCTTCTCGTTCCTATCAAAAGTAGAGCGGACTGCTCCAGCCCAGCTGGGAGCACTGGGTCGGGCTTGATCCTCCATCCAATCTCTAAAGTTCAGTCCTAGAAACACGACCCAGGTACCTTGCTTCTCCATGAAGAAACCAGCCTTTCTTCTCCTCCCCCAGCTCTCATTCAGCTTGGTTACAGTTTCCCAGAACTCAAGAGATGATGGGTCATTGTCTCTTCATTTTCACTCCCTGCGTTCCACCAAGCTTGGCTCAGAGGGAAAGCCACTATATTAAAGTGGAAGTCTTCCCTTTAGAAGTATCTATTCTGGTAGCAGGTCTGAATTTATGATTTTAAAAACTCCTGGATGTTTATTTTTTAAAAGCAGGGCCTTGTGTCCCAAAACTTGTCGCAAGTGGGAACCTAAGATCCCTTGAAATAGCATAAGTATTGAAATGGTGATTTAGAGCTAAGGAGCTTATCCAAATTCACCAGGTTCATGCTTAGATGAAAGAGGAGTTTTGTGGCTCCTCTTTCTCTATCCCCAAGGCTCCCTCTTAAGCAACCCTGAGACATAGCTGTCCACTGGAGGCAGTGGTTTGTAATGGTCACAGTCCCTACATTCTGAGGGATATCATTCTAAAATGGTTGCTCACGTCACACCTGCCCCATCTCCTCCGCCCAGAAAACTCCAGTAGATCCATGCCAGCAAAGATTCTACAACCATACCATAGTGATAGGGAAAACACATGTACCCTTCACCCCTACTCATTTGGGGGGAAACGAAACAGTAGAGTGCATGTGAAAAAGGGCAGGTTTAAACAGGCCTCCTCTCAGCTGTTCCCAGCCCCAGCCCCTCCCACCAGTCCCCTTGCCCTCCATCCTAGCTCAGTACTGTTCTTAGCCCCCTAAGTAAGAGGCACATTAAGTCGTTCAGAAAAATAACAAAAGTAGGTACAACTGGTGCAGTCTCCATGGGATCCCAGATGCCCGGGAGACTGGAGGGTTTCAAATACTCTGGGACCCACTCTCTGGGACTAAAGGTATATAGGGATAGTCACCTTTCTACAAATACAGCAGCATCTCATCCCTGGCTTCCATAGGGAATGAGCCGTTCCACAAGCATTATCTTTCTAGATAACTGAAATCTGACACCACAGACTTTAGTACTTCCTTAAAAAGGTTAACCATTTTTGAAAGATTTTTTTTTTTTTTTTACAAATTTAATATCCACGACCCACTCCTCTGCCTTCTTAAACTAAGCATTTGGAAAAAAGCTTATTCTTGATGACTTCCTTGAAGTTATTAGTATGAACACGCATTATTGTGTGGAAGTATAATTCCCCCAGAGCGCAGACGTCATGTCTTAGTCATCTTTGTACACTCAGCACCTAGCCCAGCATGTGGCAGAGCAGGGATGCTATCTACCTTTGTGGGATGGCACTGACGAAAGCCTACAGAGGTTGCAAAATGGGGACTTGCTGCTCTAGATGGCTCTGCTTGGTAAGGAAAACTTCCCTTAGAAACTGTTTCCTCCCTTGCTTGTAAGGTTACCAGGTTACCAGATCATGCTGCTTTTTTTTTTTTTTTTCTTACCTCTTTATTGACATATCATAAAATTCACCCTTTTAAAGTGATTTTGAGCGTATTCACAGAATTGTACAACTACATCACTATCTAATTCCAGAACATTTTCATCACCCCAAAAAGAAACCCCGTACCCACTGTCAGCAACTCCCCACTCTCCTCTTCTATTTCGCGGCAACCATTAATCTACTTTGTATCTCTATGGATTTGTCTAAATGGAATCATCTGATACGTGGCCCTTTGTGTCCGGCTTTTATCACTTAGCATGTTTCCAAAGTTCATCCATGTTGTAGCATGTGTCAGTACTTCTTGCTTCTCCTTTTGCTCCTGCTTCTAAACACTCCCTCCATCTTCTTTGCATTTCTAATCTTCTTTGAGCATGATGACAAAACTTGTTAGAAATGTGTACAAAACTGAGTAGACAGATTTTGTGTAATACTCGAGTTCTTGTTCAAAAATGTGGGGCACTTGGAGACTTTATTTCAGGTGCTTAGGAATGTTGCCTGCTTGCTTCCCGTTTCTTGGCTATTTTCTCTGTGGCCAAAGATTCTGGGTAAGTGACTCCCAGATAAGAAAAGAATCATTCATTTCTTTTCCATTGTACTGCATATTGTTCCAAACTCTTTCATGACTATTCTCTATTTGGAGTCGCCCATGAGTACTGAAATAATTGGAACATATAAGAAAAACAGCCCCTATTATTCAGGAAGTGATGCTACAAGCTAGGCCTCAATGTTGTTAGGAGCTAACTTGGGCACCAGACCCTGGTGTTCTGTTGGGTATAAACATTCTTGCAGAAACTCAATATCAGATAAGGTCACTCTGTGACCACAAAGTGAAGCAAAAAAAAAAAAAAAAAAAACCCAAGACTACTTTATAATCTTATCTGAACACAGGCAACAAGATCACAATGGAAAATCACAAAAAATCAAACGTTTTCCTATCCTGCCTAATGTGAGTGACTGTTGCTGCTTTACCAATCACAGGTTTAGCCTTCCTCCATTCTTCTCAACTTCTAGTTAAGAATTAAGATGCCTACAAAATAGAGGGTTCTGGACAAAGTGGGAGAAAAACGTAGAACAAAATTCAAATTTACAAAAAAAAGACCAGGCTTGCTAGTCTGACAGAAGCTGCACAAACCCTGAGAGTACGGCCCCCTGACACCCTTTTAACTGAGTACTAAAGTCACTCCCAAGGTTCACCCTTCAGCCAAAGATTAGACAGGCCTATAGGGCCAACAATAACACCCTCTAAGAGCTTGCTTCATAGTTCAATCAGGTATATGAGACTAATGGGCACATTAACCCCAAAGCAAAGATGAGAAGGCAGGAAGGGACAGGGAAACTGGATGAATGGAAACAAGGATCTAGGGGTGGAGAAGGGGAGGGTATTGACACATTGAGGGGTTGCCAACCAATGTCACAAAACAACTTGTGTATTAACTGTTTAATAAGAAGCTAATTTGCTCTGAAAACTTTCACCTAAAGCACAATTTAAAAAAAAAAAAGAATTAAGATGCCTAATCATAGTATTTGTATGGATTACACCTCAACATAAAGAAAACAAAAATCCTCACAACTGGACGAATAAGCAACATCACGATAAACAGAGAAAATATTGACGTTGTCAAGGATTTCATTTTACTCGGATCCACAATCAATGCCCATGGAAGCAGCAGTCAAGAAATCAAACAATGTATTGCATTGGGCAAACCTGTTGCAAAAACCTCTTTAAAGTGTTCAAAAGCAAAGATGCCACTTTGAGGACTAAGATGCACCTGACCCAAGCGCTGGTATTTTCAATCAGCTCTTAATCTGTGCAAAAGCTGGACAATGAATAAGGAAGACCAAAGAAGAATTGATGCCTTTGAATTATGGTGTTAACGAGGAATATGGAATATACCATGGACTGCCAGGAGAAGGAACAAATCTGCCTTGGAAGAAGTATAGCCAGAATGCTCCTTAGAAGCAAGAATGACAAGACTTCATCTCACTTACTTTGGACGTGTCATCCAGAAGGTCCAGTCCCTAGAGAAGGACATCATGCTTGGCAGAGGATCAGAGAAAGAGAGGAAGATCCTCAGTGAGATGGATTGACACAGTGACTGCAACCATGAGCTCAAACATAGCAATGATTGTGAGGATGGCACAGGACCAAGCAGTGTTTCGTTCTGTTGTACATAGGGTCACTATGAGTTAGAACCAACTTGATGGCACCTAACAAGAAAAGCTACAACAATCATAGTATTACACCTGTTTACTGATAATATCTAACCCAAAGAAGCACCCCCACTTTCTAAACCCTCCCCAAAATCACCTAGCACAAGCCCAAATTCTATAGTGAGTTCTTTCTAACATCCTCTTTACTGGTGTGCATTCTTCTTTGTTGCAATGAGTCAATAAAGTCAACTTTGTTCAACTACAGATGGGTTCTTGGTAGCTTTAGCTGGACAGCATTGGCAGGAATGGAAACTTCACTGAGAGTCAGCTGAAGCCCTCAGTTCCTTAAACCAAGAGACCCTCAACCCAGTTATGGTGTGCATAACTGAAAACTTGTGTCTCTGCCCTAGCCCATGGCTAGGAGGTAAATTCAGGCTAAATTGATTTCCTATATTTCCTTTAGGTCCTTCTGCTTTGAGTTTATTTTGTTTTCCTAGGGATGAGATCCTCTGGGACTTCTTTGCTATCAGATCAAATTTGTATTGTCCCTTGCTGAAATTGTTTTCTAGATTTCTAATGCCTGCTCCTTTGTCTAATGTCTTAAGTGCTGTTTGTCTGTAAGTGGAAAAGTCTACAGGGTGAGCATGGATATATGCCCAAAAGTCCATCCTTGAATAGGTATGAGGCCTAAGGAGTTCAGAAGGTACCTTCAGACCAACGTCCTTTGGGACAAACCACCCCAGGTCACCATTTCAAAACCATATAAGGGCTTCTTCCTCAATCTTTGTGTTGTTCCTGGAAACTGCTCTCTTTAGCTCCATCTGCCTGGAATCAAGAAGATTTTTGGCTGACCCCTAATTGGTGACAATTGGCCTTTGGCCTTTGCCCAAGCTCCAGAGACACAAAATTTCCTTACAGGCTGTTGCATTTCTCATGGGCCTTCTATATCTAAAACGGCATTCTTCCTGGCCACACACCTGCTTCTTTCATATTTTCTTGCTATCGTGGTAACTCATACACTTATTTCTCTGACACAATTTCATAAGAGGCCATTTGGAAGTGTCACTTTGGAGGAACTTTTGTAATGAACAAGATTGTTCATTTGAGAGGAGCCCTGTAGCAAAAAGTGAAGACACCGTCATTAATAGATGGTCTTATCTAAAAGAGAGATCATTTTGTTTCATGTAGGAGACACACACCCCTCCTCCTTTGTTTCCATTACTTTAGGAATTAATAAATTGTGGCTTTTTCTCATACAGCCTGGATAAAACTGTCAAGGGCCCAAGCTATTGTCTAAGCAGCTATACTGTCACTCTCCTTTGAGGGTATGAGCCAAAATCTGTTTTTCTACATCTAAACTTTCTTCTTGCAGAAGGAACATAATTGCCTTATGTTGATCATTTCATACTTATTTGAAGCCAGCTCCCTCTAATTTTTTGTTTCTATGCCTCTATTTTTCCCTCTCTTGGGAAATTGTAAAGATACCTGATCAAAAACAGCATTCAGCTGTTATGTATACATTCTAGGAATATCTAGAGTACAGATACACAGTCAAAAGTTTCTTAAAAGGATGTTATTAAACTGTTTTGTGTGTGTGTCTCTGTGTGTGTATATGCTGAAAAAGTATATTTACATAATAAAAACCATTACCATTGAGTTGATTCAGACTGATAGCAACCCTATAGCACAGAGTAGAACTGCCCCATTGGGTTTCCAAGGAGCAGCTGGTGGATTCAAACTGCCTCGCTTTTGGTTGGCAACCACAGCTCTTAACCACTACACCACCAGGGTTAAAATAGCCTTCTTCTTTTCCACCGCCCCCTACCCTGCCACTATATCTAGGAGAAAATAAAAAAGATTTTAGTTCCAAGACAGAATTTTTGGTTTGATTCATATATATTCACTATATATGAATAATGTGAGCACAATATTTTGTTTTGAATAAGACCACGGTTAAATTTCTCATGATTCAAACTTCTTAAATTTTCTACATTGGTTTTATGATTCAAGTTACCGCTGTTTCTATAACATGCTTAATAATTAAAATATAAAATATACATGCAAAATTATATTCAACTAAATGGAATGATAATAATGGCCCATTTAGGGTATTAGAAAGGACCTTGAGGCTTTGGTTCATGTCTAGGTTATCTATTGCCTATTACTGTATTTTGACATCCTCTATTCTCAATATGATCTCTCGTACCTCCATTCTGTTAAGGTAGTCTTCTGTCACTGAAGAAAAAATAAAACTTATGTTTTTTTCCTCCAACGTTAGATACTGCTCTAAATTTAACTGATGGCTGACAAAATTTGATAACTGTTATTTATAAACACTTAAGAAGGTTAATTTTCTTCTACAGGTTCCTTCTGGTAGGTAAATTTCCCTCACATAACTCCTAATTCCAGTCTTACAACGATTGAACCTTGACCCATGCCAACGAGATGTTCTACTGAGGTCATTACAAGCCTGTCAGCAAAACCCAGTCCATCAGGAATGGGAACTAATATTGGGGGAGCTCTTGTAGCTACAACAGTCAGCTTGTTCTCCTCAGAGATACCTCAATCTTGCTTTGTAGCAACAGTTTAACTCCACTCAAGGACTCCGACTACCTTGAGAGATGAAATACCTGGCTCATTCCTGTCGTACTAAATGATACTTATTCTCCCAATACATTAGGTGCCCCCTAGGATACTATCTATTATGTGGACATCAGGCTTACACCCACTGCCACACATTAACTTATCCTATGTATTCAGAATAATTGTTAGAGACATTTAGATTTCTAAATTTACCACACACACCCCCAAATGGGTCATGTTTCCCTGGAAAGAATACTCAGAAAACTCCAACAGAGGCAAGCACCAAGTACTTGGGAGAACTATTTGTATGTACTCTGAGAGCTACAATTCCCACAGTAGGGATTCATCTAACAAAAAACGGTAGTCCAATCCCATCTCTGACCCTAATAGACATTATAAATGACACAACTCCTGCTCTAGAAACCCAGCAAATACGTTTAAATTTAGCTTCAATAGCCAGAGTTGGCTAATCATGGATAATCACACAGCCCTTAATTTCTTCTCAGTTAGGCAAAGAGAAATTTCTAACAAGCACTTCTTGCTGTCCCTATGTCAATACTATAGGACTAATATGTGACTAGGGAGAAGAAAAAGCCACCTGGCTCTCTAAAACAGACCCAGCTGGATTCTGGGACATGTTTTCATTGTCTGGTTTTATAATCTATGTCCCTTGGCTTCAAGACCCGTTGAAAGGACTAATGATCCTTCCGTTTCTAAAAATTGCCTGTGTTACAGTGGGTTGATGTATTTTGTCTGGAGTCTTTAATGCTACTGTGCAGTCATTGCCAAATCACCTTGCAACAAAGGAACAAGAAGAGATTAACCAGAGTCCATCTGTCTGTTATGTTCTCTGGATACCCTCCTGAATCTGATCAGCAAACTTTCAACAATGGTGAAGATCCAGATGCCAAAGATTATAACCTGCAGCCTGACTTTGTCTCCCTTGGCCAAAAAGAGGGGTCTTTGGATGGAAGGCATTGACACATCAATTTATCTGTTTTTTAGAAAAGGAAACAGAGGCTCAGAAAGGTTAAGTGACTTGCCTAAGATCATACTGCTAATATACAGCAGGGCCAGGACGCGAACTCAGGTCTTAAGACCTGACTAGCGTTGAGTAAAAGTGCAACTCATTGCATTTCCTTCCCCAGCGACAACGAGAGGTAAGGAAACAGGAATCATTAGACTTGCCATGTCAGAGCTACCAAAGGCTCTTTCAGTTCCATAACCCCACGGCATAACAGAGCTCAAAGGGGCTGTAGAGACCATCCAGTCTAACCCCTCCATTTACAGATGAGGAGACTGAGGCCCAGTGAAAAAGAGTGACTTGTTCAAGGTCACACAGCAAATTAGTGGCAACGCCAAGACTCAAACTGAGATCACTAGAATTTGGTGCATTGCAACATCCCACCCCTCCACAATAGCAGGTAGATTCATCCATCTTGGTTCTGAGAGCGCGTTATAGATTTCTGCTTCCGTGCTCTTCCTCTTAGGAAGAAACCTCTCCAGCTTGGGTAGCCAGTTCCTCCCCTTCAGGCATGGGGAATTTCTGTCTAGGTATTTTAGTTAGAAGTGTCATCTATATTTCTTAAGTGTCTGAGGCTGTCTCGGCCACAGAGATGAATTACAAAAGAATTCAATTCTCCTGTGTAGACGTGCATAGCTCTCTATGCTAAATACAGTGAGAGTGGAAAGGAGCAAATGCAACATTCCCTTGAAGGCAAGCCAAAGCTGCCGTTCCCTTTTAAACATTCTCAACTCATCCTTAAACCCACCCATGCAATTATCTTCTAAGTTCATTCTCAAAAACGAGATTCCAAATTTCAGGGTCTATTTATACCCAGACTATCACGCTATTCCCATGCTCAAAAAACTTTGATTACTCCCCATGCCTTCAAAATAAAGTCACAAATCCTTAACCCACCATTCCAGGCCGTGCCATCCGTGTCCTGGTTTAAATCTACCTCTAATGGTATGGCCCGCGATTTCCTCTTCAGGTACTCCATCTGCCTCTGGCAGATCAGGTTCACTAGGAACACCTTCTGAACCTTGAACCTGTTCTGTCTTGAACAAATCACTTTTCTACTCAAATACAGATACCGAGGTACATGCCTTTTCTTCCCTTTAGGGTGGGGTCTCTTTTGGTTTGTTTTTGTTATTCTCACCTAGCAGAGAGTCCAGCACATGGTAGATCTTAATAAATATTGAATAAATGAATGAGTGTGTGTGCTTTGGAAAATTACATTCACCGTACCTCCTGCCCCCATTCCTGGGAAGAATCAACTACAACTGCAGAGGAAAACAGATAATGTCTTGAGATTTTTCTCAGCAGAATATAAACATAAAGCTCAACGAGATGGCAAGTTAAAGAAAGTGTGATACTGCTTTATTTATGGGATTTTTTTTTTTCTTAAAGAAACACAGTAAAGAAGAAGAAACACATTACAATTGGAGTTGAGGAGATTGTATCGACTATCTTTGTGGTTTTCTGTGCACTTTTTAACCAGGATTCATGGCTGGGGAAACAAAAGAACCTCTCTTTGCCTGTGTAATTTTGTTCCCTTCCTTTATTGCTTTAAATAGGCAAGATGTGGTTTGCATTTCTTTCACTGCTAATGTTGTTTGCTTTGTGTTCCCGAACAAAAATAACTTGCTGTTCATATTGCTCTCAAAGGTTGTTTAAGATCCTCTCCCCCTTATCCATTCCACTCATTTGTAACCACGATCTTCAGTGTTGCTAATGCAGGCTGCCTCAGCCCCATATCTTCTGTGCATAAAGCAATGGGTCGCAGGTCTACTTTTGTTAAGCATCCAGTTCTATCAATACCATCCAACCTTACAGCGCTCGGCTGCTAACCAAAAGGTTGATGGTTCAAATCCACCCAATGGCTCTGAGGGAGAAAGACCTGGTGATCTGCTCCCGTAAAGATTACAGCCTAGGAAACCCTATTGGGCAGTTCTAGTTTGTCACATGGGGTCGCTATGAGTCGGAATTGACACAGTGGCACCCTACAACAACAACAATCAGAATTCTCAAGCTGGAAAGATTATCTTGGGCATATAATTGCAAGATCATTACTATCACCATTGTAAAGTAGTGACAGCTCTTCATAGTTTATGTATCTTTTTCCTGCTTATTCTCCCTCTTAATCATTAAAAGGGCCCTGCAAGACAGGTTTTCTCTTTCTAGAGCACAGGTGAAAAAATTAAATGCTTGTCCCAGGGCACACAGCATAGTAAGGCCACGACTAAAATCTAAATCCAATGCTTTTTCCTCTGCTACAGCAAACATCCACTAGAGTTTGGGCGATATGGAGAAAAAGCAACTATAACCTTCCTTGATATTCTAACCTAGCTAACAATCTTCAGCCCAGGGAAAACCTTCCAAGAGTCTAACACAGATATGTACACAGACATGTCTGTATGTGTATACATTCACCCATCAACCAAGAATAAGAGAGTAATTCTCAGGGTGACATCCTTGTTTCAGTCAGAGAGTCTCACTTTCAGGGCCAGTTATAAGCTGGGTTTATGACTCCACCCTCCCAGATGTCCCTGATTTCACCATAGCCACACCTTGAATCCTGGGGCCTTTCCTCTGTTCATCTCTTTCTATACACACTCTCCAGGGAGCTCCACCACTCACCACCCTCCAATACTTGTGCTGAGTATGGTGTAGAAAGCCTTGAAACTTGTGCAGAAATTAAGCTTTGTCTTTTCTATCTGCCTGCAGCTATGCTACAAGGTCTCCTTGTAAGGGGGAAAGGACTAGCCAAGTCTGTCTAATAAATGTATTTATGTGACTTCTACCACATTCAGCCCCCCGCAAAACTACGAGTACTTTTTTATGCTGGTTGTGCTCAGGGGACTGCTGACCCTTCCCAAGTACTTGAATTCCTTTGCACGCCCTCTCCTTGGCTTCTAGCTGCCCCTTCTGTCAGTAGCTCTTCATAGGACCAATCCTGAGACTCGTTAATGCAAAGATGGGGTTCCTGGTGGGAATAAATAAATGGGTCCAACTCCTCTGTTTGAGGCTCGGACTTCATATGAGAGGACTTTCTAGTCTAAGGTAGAAGGAAGGTTATCTCAGAAGAAAGAAGAACTCTGCTAAGGACGTGATTCTGTCCAATGAGGTCTGAGGAGGACTGTTGGCAGCATCCGTTAATTCCGTTGGGGCAGGCAAGTGGCAACTGGCAGTTAGTTCTGAGGTTGAGCTGAGCATGCTGGGATGGATTTTTAAGTGAACAGTTGGCCCTTATATCATGAGCCTGGCTTAAGTGCCCAAAGAAATGGAATAGCAAGGAGAAGAGATATTCGCAAATAATGCCAAAACCTCTTGTTAGTCTTTGGCTTCCATATCCTTCCCGAAAGAATTTTAGCCATGCTGAGCAGTCCAACTTTTCCATCTCCTCCCCCATTCCTTCATCATAGAGGTTCCTGCTGGTATAGCAATAGCTGTAAAGTGAGGAAGATAAAGGGCTGTAAAAATTGTCCTAGATAATTTACAAAGGACTACTTTGGAATTGGTTATGGATCTCTGAATTTGAGCTAGGTTTTGCTGGTTCGGTGGCCATGTTTGCTCATTTGGCTCAAGAACTGACAAGGGAGATGTCTAATAAAGGCTTTAAAAAAAAAATTGCTTTCGAGTCAATTGGGGCTCAACAAATGTAGAGTGTCAAAGTAGAACGGCGCTCCATGAGGTTTTCAATTGCTGTGAGCTTCCAGAAGTAGATTGCCAGGCCTTTCTTTGAGGCACCTCTAGATGGATTCAAACCATTAAACTTTTAGCTTAGTGGCCCAGTGCTTAACCATTTATGCCACCCAGGGACTTCACGGTAAATGCTTACTGGATGGATAGAGAGAAATGAATTTTTACCTGAGCCTGGAAACTGCCTTCAACAGCACAAAACTAAAGCCCCCATGTCCTCACACCCCACCTGCTGGAAAAATTCCAGTCTGTCAGGTCCTGACTAAGGCTAATGCAGGCAATTTCCCTCTTTATTTTCTTGCCCTCACTTCCACTGTGGTGCTCAAAATCCCATCCAGACCAGTTATTTTTTGTTTTAGAGATTTTATTTTATTTTTTATTCTCTAGATGAAGGTTTATAGAACAAATAGTTTCTCATTAAAAAGTTCGTACAGATATTGTTTTATGACAGTGGTTAACAACCTCACGACTTGTCAACACTTTCCCTTCTCAACCTTGGGTTCCCTATTACCAGCTTTCCTGCCCCCTCTTGCCTTCTAGTCCTTGTCCCTGGGCTGTTGTGCCCCATTAGTCTCATTTTGTTTCATGAGGTTGTCTAATCTTTGGCTTGAACGGTGAACCTCAGGAGTGACTTCATTACTGAGCTAAAAGGGTGTCTGGGGGCCATATTCTCTGGGTTCATCCAGACCAGTTATGAAACCAGCAGAATATTAGAGTCATTCTTTGGTGGGGCCATTTACAAGTTTCCTGAAACCTGATTTTCTCCCTACAATACATTGCCTCCTGCTCATGGTGCTGATGTTTGGGCTCTAAAAATAGAAAGCCCTAAGTTTGAATCCTGCGTCCTCTTCTTTACTAGATGTAAAACCTTGGACAAGTTACTTAACCTCTCTGAACCTCAATTTCCTCAGTCTGTAAAATGGGGATAATACTGGTTAAAGCGCTAAGCATAATGCCAAGACTATAGTTAGTGCTCAGTAAAGCACTAACTATAACTGATAGTGTTCCCCCCACGCCATTCTGCCTTGCCTTTCTTTCGCTTCCTCCCCATCACTTCCAATTACGTCATTGCCTACGAACTACCAGCGAGCAGAGTGATCAGAAACACTGGGTGATTTTGGACAGCCCAGAAGTTATTTACATGTCTGAGAAACCACTGCAGCCCCATCAGCTGCCTGGTCTTTTGAAAAACATAGTTAGAAGCTGGTTATGCCTATAAACCCACACAATTTCCAAAGAATGATGGGGGTGCATAAAGTAACTCTTTATCCTTTAAAGAAGACAAGTATTTTTTGCTCCCGGGATGACTTCAGAGGGTGCCTAGATTGCCAAAGGCCTGCTATCCAATTGATAATGTCCACCAGAGAGGTGATATGGCTGATTCAGAGTCTAGCTGTGCCAACCGGGGCAAGACACTTTATTTGTTAGTGTCTTTGTTCCCTCATGTGTAAAAGAAGAGAGTTGGACTAGATGATCACTAAACTACTTTCCAGTTTTAAGATTTAAATGACTGGATGATAGATAAGGAACCATAGAAAAGTAAACTCCACAAAGCTTACACTTCCAGGGGGACAACAAAAATGGTTTCACTTGAAGTTACCTGTAAAGTGGTATAAAACCAAAAGCCAAACCCATTGCCATCAAGTCGATTCCAACTCATAGCAACCCTGTGGGACAGAGTCGAAGTGCCCCAAAGAGTTTCCAAGGAGCATCTACATGGATTTGAACTGCCAACCTTTTGGTTAGCAGCCATAGCATTTAACCACTACACCATCAGTGTTTCCATGAAGTAGTATAGGTTGATCTAAATGTAATGGCATGAGAAGGGAGGTCAGAGGGCTCTGGGCTCTCTCAAACTAGGTCTCTGTGCCAGACATGCATCTGGAACAGTAAGAGTGGAGGTCAATAGACTGCTTCCTCACCCCCGCTCTGAAGATGCCTCCACACTGAGTGACTTTCCTGCTCCTTCACTGGCTATACCCAAGTTGGAAGGCAGGGGAGAAGGAAGACCCTGAGGTCTTCCATCACTGTTGCAGACACCAAGCAGCCCCTCCCTCCTCCCCTTTTCTCTGCTTGCTCTCATCACCACTACCCCCCAACAGTCATCTAATAGACATTAGGTGTCAGCTGCACTTCACCTGCAAAAGGTATTCCCTTGCCAATATTTGTCACAAACTTGTGCATATTGTTTGCATAAATTTGCAGGTAGGGTTCAAGAGGCCCTCACGCCAGTTATGTAAGATAAAATACAATGACTGCATTTGCAGTCAAAGAGGCCTTTCAAGAGAACACTCCTGATTTACTATAGAGCGCTGGGAAAGGTACCCTAAATATGTTAGGGAGTGATCAGGCTGGGCTGCCCACACAACCCCCATACCCCCAGGGGTCCAGGAAGCAGAACTTACTATATGTTGGAGTAAATCCACACCTAATAGGTAGAGAAAAGCTTTGCCCAGCCATGGGGGAAGAATGGGGAGGAGAGGGCAAGATGGGACAAGGTGGGAAGGTGGAGAGGCTACAGAACTCATCTATTCCATAAAAGAGGGAGCATTGAAGGACACCAGAGAGTCTAAGTTTAGAGCTGTTTCCTCCAACTTGGTAACTTTGGCCAGAACAGAATTCCAAAATAAGGTTTCCAAAATAAGGCTACAGTCCAGAATAACTCAGGAATTTAAGGTATCTGGCAGAAAGATGGAAGTTGAAACTGTTGCCCTTGCCATCAGCTCTCAGGCCACGTTGACAGAAATAAATTCCTATGCTTACTCATAGTATGCACAAACACAATTTAAGGAAAATTTCCAACCAAAAAATCCAAATGTCCTGGGGATTTGCAAAGCAAATGGATTAAGTACCAAAGGGGGCAACCACTGTTGAGCAGAGAACCTCTGAACAACTTTGTGAACAAACCAGAGTTCAACCCTCCCCCAGGAGGCTTGGGAAAGTCTTCCCTGATGAACAGACATGAATACAAACTCCAGGGGCAGCACCTCAAAGGCTGGTGTGTCAAGGGACCACTGGGAGAATCTGAATGAGACCCACATCATGGAACACAACACAGAGACCACAAAGGGGTCTAAAGCAGACATTGAGTTTATTATTTGCCAAGCAAGGGGAGAGTCCTCATCTCATTAAAGAAAAGTCAGAAAGGATCTCTAACCTGAAGGTGAGTGGAGATGTGGTGTAAAAAAGAGGAAGTTCTAGCCAAATGTCTGATGGGCTCAAAAAGTGAATTGTAAAGTCTCTCTTGGGGTTGGTTGCTGCTGGGATTTTGCACTGTAGAGGCGTGAGCACAGTTCTAGACAAATCCTGGGCAGATCTGCTGTGTGTGGCTCTCACAGGCTAGCATAGGTGCGTGCACCTATCTAGGTGGAATTTTTCTTTGACACCCACTTTGGTTAAGAGTTAGGAGCCCCAGGGATCCATCAGCCTGCTGCACAGCTCTGCACCCATTACTTCAGCTCTCTTATCCTCACCGTCTGTAATGGGTAGGCATGCATGCGTTGCTCCTTGCCAAATAGATGAGATAATCACCCAAAAGCAGTTGGATCGTTTTATTAGTAGGGAGCTAGGGTATTTTATAAACAGGAAAACTTAGGCACAGAGCCCCAGACCCCAGTAAGTTGGGGGTTATGAAATGAAAATGCTGCTGAATAGGATTTAAAAAAAAAAGCAAACTGGGAAGATCTAACCAAATGTTATCAGTGCCTAAATCTGGGTGGTGGGATTACAGGTGATTTTTATTTTCTTTCTGTAGTGATTTTCTGTATTTTTCTTTTCTGTATTTTCTATATACTCCTAATTTTCTACTATAGGTGGTGTTGCAATCACATTTTTGAAAAAAGTTTTTTTTTTTTTTTTTTAATGTAGCAAGGATGAGCTCAAGGTCAAAGTGGCTATAGAGTCAAAGATGTGTTTAGTAAAGTCAGGGCATTCTC
>NW_004444017.1:1979734-1998381 GCF_000243295.1 Trichechus manatus latirostris
GCTCAAGGTCAAAGTGGCTATAGAGTCAAAGATGTGTTTAGTAAAGTCAGGGCATTCTCTGGGAACAAAAGCTGAGCCTTCAGAGCTTGTGGCTACTATAGGTGGTGTTGCAATCACATTTTTGAAAAAAGTTTTTTTTTTTTTTTTTTTTAATGTAGCAAGGATGAGCTCAAGGTCAAAGTGGCTATAGAGTCAAAGATGTGTTTAGTAAAGTCAGGGCATTCTCTGGGAACAAAAGCTGAGCCTTCAGAGCTTGTGGCTAAGCCTAGAGCCCCCAGGCTGCCAGAGCCCAGGGCTCCATCAAAGCCAAGCGTGTGGCAGTACTCAGCCTGGGCTCAGGGACCCCAAACCTTCCCTTGTAGAATTCAACTCAGATACTGGTGGAGCAGACATCAAATAGCATCTCATCTTTATGAGACACCTCCTTGGCAAAAAAAAAAAAAGGGAGAGAGAGGGCTCTCTTTGTCTCTGAAATTGGTGGTGGCACAATCCCACCTGGGCTCTATTTCTTTGGCCTCTGTTTCTAATGCAGGTATGGTCAGTGAGGCCAGTCCCTTACCTTAGGCTGCTAGAACCTGAGCCACACCAAGAAAATACATGTCTGTCTCATTTTTTAAAGCCTTTGTGGTGAGAGAACCCACTGCTTCTGTTCTGTTGTTCACCTACGTTCCCTGCTAAAGGGTTTCAATTCTTTCTGTCGATATTCCTTTCTTTCTCTCATTCAGTCCTTAGTGCAGGGGGAACATAGACTGTAGCCACTATGTGTTTTGGCCCCTTCTCACCTGATCCTCACTGCCATCTCTCCTCCAGGCCGAGCCAACTCATCTCTTTAATCTTCCCTCTGGGGCCACCTTCCCCACCATCCACTCACATTCCTTGCCTTCTAATTCTTGCCCTATTAGGTAGATTCAGAAGGATCATCATGGCCCTCTCATAAGGGAAAGACTGTTGTAACTGAAGAATAAAAGCTATACAACAGATCACTCATGGTGTTGAATTTATGCTGTCATGTCCTGACTTTTCCATCTGGATAAAGTAGTTTCGCACGTAGCTTCAGAAGTTCTGGGAATCCCTCAAAATTCTGTAGAAAACAGTGTGGGTGTTAATTTTTTTTTCTTGCAGTGAGGATCCATAGCTTTCATTAGATTCTCGAAGGGATTCCCGATCCCCAAAAATGTCAAGAATGCTTTATCTAAAGATTCCACCCCCTACATTAGATAAAGAATAATCTTCCCAGCAAAGACTTTAGTTTGGGCCATAAAGGACGAAGAGGCCAGAGGAAGGGCAGCCAAGGGGAACTGTCATCTTCTTCTATGGATGGTACATGGAGTGGAATTCCTAGATGCCATTTGACATGACCATTGGGAAAGGTGTTTTAAAGAAGGAAGGAAAGCAACAGTTACTGAGAACCAGCTTCATGGTCAGTAATTGTGCCAGTTTATGTTTTCTCACTTCATCCTCACAACTCCCCTGTGAGATGGGACTTATTATCCTCCTTTTACAGATGAGGAAACAGGCTCAGAGAAGTTAAGGAACTTCCTTTATGTCACAAAGCTAGCAAGCAACAGAACTGGACTTAGAACTAGGACTGTGTGGTCAAAATTTCATGCTTTTTCACCACACTATGCAGCCCTGCCCCATCCCTGTGGTCAATGCAGGAGGAGAAAGGGGGGCAGGCCTGAAACATGCCACCTAACCTCTTGGAGATGCAGCTTTGCATAGCTGCAAAATGGAAATGTCCCTCAGCCTGTCTGGCTATTTGTCCAAGAGCAATTAAGGGAGGGCAGGAAGTCACAGCCATGTTCAGTTTAGCAGGCTCAGCTCCATCTTCCCCCACTCTCTATTCCCCAAAGAGGAATTGGAGATTAAGGCCATTGGCCAGATATGCCCTCAGTAAGCACAGAGCCCAGAGAGCAGGCTACATCACCACCACCTTCTTCTAAACTGGGGTCAGACAGGAAGGAGGAGAAAGGCTGCTGATGGCAAAGTCGTATTATTATATGAAAGCTTCCACTAAACAGCCCCCACTGATGTGCATAAAAGCCCTCCTCACAGCTACATGCATGGCAATTTCTTCGCTCAGTGTGGCAGGGGCAAAGGAGATGAGTCAATCCACATTAGGAAGAAGAGGGAGGAAAGGAGGAAGGGAAGAAGGAGAAGCAAGGGCAGGGCCTCAACTCTCAACCAGCCCACCCACGTCTTCTGTCCTGCTGGAAGTCCCCATTCTCTCCTGCTCCACCAGCCCTGCCCCAGACCAGATGGCACCTTCCCCCCATCCTCCACTTCCAACCTGCCAGCCACAAAGGGTGAGTTAGTTAATCATAATGTTTTGATGAAGGGTTGGGAGCCATTAACTCCTTTCAAACTTAGCCTCCCACTTGAGAAATGTCAAACATGGAGCTCTCCTCCTCCCTTTTGTTCCCTTGCCCTTCTCCTTCCTCCTCAAATGTGAAGCAATGAATGACTTCCTTTGTGGTTAGTTCCTCTTCTTTCCCAGCCCCCCTCAACCCCCTCTAAAGTGCTTTCACATAATGTGGTCTTTCATTAAAATTGGTGATTCATTTCCCATCAAACTTTAAATATTTCCTTCTGAAATGAGTAATTCTGACTTTGACGGGAGCCATGCAATTGCAGCGTCACCTGTATCTGGTTCCCGCTGCCTCCTGCCTTTCCCCGTATAAGGCCTTAAAAGGCAAGTGGCAGAAGCACTGGTAAGCAAGCCTGCAGCAGAATTAGGAACCAGAATTAGGAAACTCCAAGCTTCCTGGAAACAGCTAAACATGGAGTAGGTCATTGGACTTGGTGACCCTGACAATCCTTCCCAACTTTGATGGGCACATGTGAGGAGCTCTAACAACACATGGGGAAACTTCCATGAAGACTTTTCACACAGAGAAGTGTGCATGGTCTTGTCTTGAGACTTGGTTAACACTATCAGAAAGAGCTTCAGATAGGCTCTGAACACTGACAGGATCATTGATTCACCATGGGACTTTGGCCCTAGGTCTTGGCTCTCTCACGTCTGCACTTGGGCAGGCCTCAAAACCTCAGTCACCTCTCAGGCACATGGCCCAGTCTCAAGAAAGCAGTCACAGGCAGTTCCTTACACATAGGCCACCATGCTTTGTACCCTGTGACACCACTACCCTGGCTAAAAATGTGGGATTAGTATCTGAGCCAACAGTGGCCACCTTGAGGCTAAATAGCAGCCCATGAGGTAGCCTTGCTGGGACTTGGCCCTGTGAGCCCACTCATATGCTCCTTCTTGAGAAGTTAGAAAGCTAGGCTTAAAGAGATGCAGATGTTAGCCAAGAAACACAGAAGTCAAAAGACACATGGGGGAAGACATTAAGCCATAAGCCATGAAAGAGATGGTAGGGGTAGAAGCAGAGACAGAGCGCTAAGTCATGATTACAGTTGGTGTTTGACCACTGAGACTTCCGTAGACCCCTATGCTGGTCCGGTTCTCTATGAGGGTGAGAGCTAGATTGTTGCCAGTGTTGCCTTATTTCCTTATGTATCCTTACAATAAGCCCCCATTACCTGAGGTGACCTGAGCATACCACTGCTTCTTGATATTCAAAAGAACCTATCATAAAGTTTGCTGTGAGGAACACATGAGACAGCATATGTTGCGCACTCGGGAAAATGCTCAACTGGAGACTAGAAGTATAGTCAGTCACTGGAGTAGGGCAGGTGCTGATAGCTTGGACTTGGTTACCAAGGCAGAGAAATAGGCTTGCACAAACAAGAGTACTAGGGTACCAGCATCTGGGCCACATCAGGACACAAACCACAGGGGGTCTAATGTGAGATGTGTGAGCGGAACAGATAGGTGGCAGAACCAGAGTGGCAAGGCCCCAGTGCCCAGCCAAAGTTCAAGGGCTCAACTCCTGGTAAGAGCAAGGCATAGCACCACCTGGGTGAGCTGGTTTCGGCCCACTATTCCCTGAGTGCTGAATGGTGAACTCAGAGAAGTGAGTTCATCTTCTAAGAATGTCTCCAGACTCTGTGTTCCCCAGTTCTTGATCCAGACACATCATTGACAACCCTACTTCAAGGTCACATTGGCATGTGGGGTATAGGGGCTGGATTCCCCCAGTACAAAGCAAAGTCCCTGAGGTCAGAAACCATGTTCTATACCTATTCTTAGCTTCAGCAGCAGTGGCCTCCAAACTATTCACTTAGACTTTCCAAGGGCTGGTCCAGGAGTCCATATTTCAAATAATTTCCCTCACCCCCTGATACTAATATTCATCCAGCATTTGCAAAGCATTGCCCTTCAGGATCTGGCCCTGGCTTACCACAGTACAGCCTCAATCAATGATCACTGAGGAATGAGGACTAAGGACTCTTAGGGATGATCTTTGATGATATTCGGCCTGTGAGAAGGGAGACAGGACTGGAGAGGGCAAAAGCGGAGGGGTGGGCAGGAATCATGACTTCCCTTTTGCCCTTTCAACAGCCTTGCTCTGTCTCGATGACCTTTAAATTACTGTTCAAGGTTACTTTCCATGAAGGTTTTTCTGACGGGTACCGTCTCCTCTCCAGTCTACTTGCATTTCTGGCATTTCTGAGCCATGCCCTCTTGCCATCATGCATTTCATCATATTTTAAAGGATCTCATCCAGGAGTGTTAGATTCTCTCCCCTATCAGGTTATAAGCTCTGAACAGGCAGGCATGTGTTGTTTCTTCTTTTGAAATGCCAACTCAACTGCCATTCTGCCTATTGATATACAGGGCTTGCTGAGTAACACTCTGGCTGACCTTTCTCAGCCATCCCTCTCAAAGACTCCTGTCTCAGGTCTTTAGGTATTTCCACAGCAGGTTCCAGAGGAGCCAGCACTATCCCAGAGTGACTAGGGTTGTATCTTTGGCTCTTCTCTGCCCTTAAGTGCTCCCCAAGATGAACCAATTTTGCCACCCAAGGCTTCACCATCTTGGGACATCTGACTTAGGAGCCCAACCTGAGGAGGCAGAAGTCCTGGGAAGAGGCCAGAAGATAGCATTTCCTGTTCCTGGGCCTGAGGTCTCTGGGATACCGTGGGAGGAGGACTGCGGTAGGATTATTTATGAAACTAGTTGCTCCCAGGCCACACAGTTGCTCTTCAACTTAGAATCCCAGGATGTTGGGTCCTTAGTTACCAGTAGCAGGATCAGGGTACTGAAAGCAACTAGAAGAGGTTACCTAGTCCAGCCTCTGCCCCTGGACAGATAAACCCCAGCCCAAGGAAGCTCTGAGGAGACCACCCAGGATATTCACTCTTAGGGTCCATCTGGTAGGGGGGATACAGCACATGGCTAGAAATAATTCTTATGTCCCATTTCATGGACTTCCTTTCTAGACTTTTCTGTGCCAAATGGTCTTCAAGTTGTCTCTTCATGGTGTTTGAATATAGCTAAGAGGAATGGGTCCATCCCCATTTTCCTCATTTCGGCTGTCTGAAAACCAAGCAAGACTGGCCCTTTCTTCGTAATGAAAATTACAGGTCACTGGGAAGAGTTTTTCATCTTAACCGTCATTAATAATTTTGACTTGATGTTCTGCAGCTTATTTATGTGGGGAAGCCACATCTATCTTCTCTACTCCCCAACTGCCAGACAGAGAAAAATAACTGCAGTTTTCTTCTGAAACACCATGAGACCTAATGGGTCAAAGTTATGACTGGGATCAAGGAAAATAGCTACGTCAGCACAACCCAGTTAAGACAGTTCTCATGGAAAATGTTCTAGTGTTTCTTTTAAGTGAGCCAAGTACAGGTGGAAAAGTGAATTCCTTAGGTAATCATAGAGACATGCTTACTTGAGAGGAAAAATTTACTTGGTTCTCTTGGTTAACCAACTCTATAGGAGGTCTAACAGTTAGAATACAATGGCATAAATACGCAGCCCCTGTACACCTGGTAGCCAATTAGAATAATTATAGGTCAAGCAACTAGAGGAAACAAACAGCCTCCTGAATATTGGCTGGGCAAAAAGAAACTTATAAACCAACAATAATAAAACCTTGTTCACCCCGAGTTAACAAACATCTTTTTGCATGTGAACACCTATTAGATGCCATACAGAGTACTTAAGAATAATAAGGTATGGTAGAAAGAGCACTGGACCGGGAATCAGAAGACCTGGGGTCTAGTTATGGTTCTACCACAACTATCTGTGAGACTTTGGGTGAGTTACCTTGCCCTCTCTGGGCCTATTTAGTCACTAGATTAGCTCATCTCAAGGGACCTTTCCTGAAATTTTGAATCCATGACTGTCTCTTGGGCACTTCACAAGCCAATCCTGTACTCTCATGTCTTATTCTTAAAGTGGTTTCATTTTATGGTCAAAGTGAAACAACAATTGGTGTGGCCAGCTGTGTGGTTTGTGGACCCCTGGGATTCCAAAAACATTTCAGGGTCAGTGAGATCAAAACTATTTTTACAATAAAACTAAGACGTTATTTGCCTTTTGCACTGTGCTGACATTTGCGCTGATGCTGTCTTAAACTTAGCATGAATCAAAGCAGTGGCACCAAAATGTACTAGCAGTCACTGAATTCTGCAAAGCCAGGTAGGTGCTTGCAGAAGAAAAAAATACCTAGTTTCATCTAGAAATGCCCTTGCTGATGCAATAAATATTATTAATTATATTAAATCTCAACTCATGAGTACACTTTTTAAAAATATTTTCAGTGACAATGAGGGAAGTACAGATAAAACACTTTGGTTGCACATCAAAGTACAGTGGTTGTCTTGAGGAAAAGCATTTGTTTGAGTTGCGTGTTAAACTAGCGACTTTTTACATGGAACACCATTTTTACCTGAAAAACCAATTTGCTGTCTATGATTATGTAGACTTTGGTATTTGGCATTCATTTTCTCAAAAATAAGTGAGTCTATCACTTCAAGGAAAACAACTGATAGTAATTTTTGTCCATAATAAAGTTTGAGCTCTCAAGAGGAAATTAAATTAGAATTTTGGAAAATTGTTGATCTGCCCTTTTGAACTTCATAGCTTCCCAGTATTTAAAAACCTGTCTAGTGAGATTAATACTAACAAACATGATTTTTATATTGTGTAGTGAAGTGTATCAATGTTTAGAAGACTTGCATAAATATTTTCCAAATGACCAATGCCATGTCATAAAACGTCACCCAGGTAACAGAGCCATTCAAAGTTCAAGATAAACTAGTGTATTTTCATGTAACGGTATGAGAAGTTCATTGATAATGGTTTCAGATCACAAACTGCAACTAAACTTCAGGAAACCACCACTTGCTGAGTTTTGGTGTAATACCAAAGAAGAATATCCACAACTATCTAAAAGCGCTATTAAAATATTCTCCTTCCTTTTTCTCACTACATACCAGTGTGAAGCTGCAATTTCATCACACTTTAATCAAAACAACATATTACAACAGATGAAACAAAGAAGCAGATATGAGAATCCAATTGTCTTTATTCATTCAGACATTAGAAAGATTTGCCAAAATGTGTAACAGTGGTTCTCAACCAGGGTAATGTTGCCTCCCAGGGGACATTAGGCAACTTGATTATCATAACTGGGAGGGGGGAGTGCTACTGGCATCTAGTGAGCGGAGTAGGGGCCAGAGATGCTGCTCAACATCCTACAATATCCAGGACAGCCCCCCACGACAAAGAATTATCTGGCCTAAAATATCAATAAGTTTAAAATTGAGAGACCCTTATGTAAAATAATGCCACTCTTCTCACTAAATATTTTGTTTCAAAAATATTTATGTTAGCATGCAAGGGTCTATCATTGTTCTTTTGAAATGAATTTATAGGTATTTTTTAGATTTCTAATACAGTAACTACCAATACATATAACGCACATAAACAAAAGCTCTTTGGGGTCCTCAATAATTTTTAAGAGTGTAAAGGAATCCTGAGACCAAAAAGTTTTAGAACTTTAAATTTTAAGTGTAGAAAAGAGAGCATATAGATTATAAAACTAAATTTGTTGAGCAGCCATACACATTAGCTACTATAAAAATAAAATCACTCAGCAGGTCTCTCGCGAAAGGACATGTTGTTTCTTATCAAGAAAGGAAGGTGTCTGGACCGAGGCAACGTGAAGAGGTTGATGTAGGGGTGAACAACACCAATTTAAGCATCTGTTATATGCCAGTGTTTATGATCAGTGTTAGGAATGCAACAATGACTAAAACATCCACCGTTCCCAAAGAACTTACTGTCTAGAAGGGAAGAGAAGACACAGCAAGTGAAATTTTAATTGAAACATGGGTAGGGAGAAGAGAAATATATGCATGGGGTATATGAGATCAGTGGGAAGGAGCATGAGGCTGGCCTTGGCTTACAGGTGGAGCTGGGGTAAAGGGGACAAAGAAGGCTTCCTGGAGGAAGTGGTATGAATAGGAGCGAGTGTGAATAGGAGAGAACTTTATTAAATACCAACTGAAAAAACAACTGACCATTAGAATCAGCACCAAGCTGGTTCCTATGAGGCGGAGGTCAAATATACCCCCATTCTCCAATTTCTCCACCATTTCTGACATCAGCTGTTCTCCCCAAGGCACTCTTCCTTTATTGGGTTTGATAATTCATTGGAATGGTCACAGAGAACTCATGGAAACAACATCACTGCAATAACAACTTTAATAACAGAGAAGGATATAAACAAATGAAGACACGCAAAGGGCAAGGTTCCAAAGGGGTCTCAGCATGGGGCCTCAGTGTGTAAAAGGAGACCCACTTATGTCTCACAGGGGACCCTCTTACCCTTCCTGAAACAAATGTTCATTCTCACCCATCAGGAAACTTTCACACAGGAGACTCAATAACGTCAATTGGTGAGCTCAGCTATTGGTCGCTCTTCTCAGCTCTCGGCTAGGGTTGGGTCTTTGCAATCTGCTGCCACCGTCTGGGTCCGCGAGCGGTCTCCACTTCTTCTGGTACTGTTGCAGCTGCTGCCTCCATCACCAGCACAGCTTTACTCAGTCTGCGAAGGTCATAGTGCAGGGCTCCCAGGATCCAAAGGTCACGCTCCTCTCCTGGCTCTCATCAATCAGGAAACCCTGCCTGAGCCTCCATGTTCTAGGGTTTTTGTCAGTCACCAGGCAGGCCCCCTAGCCAATCTGTGTAAAGGCCAACTACTGAGTAGGGTGTTGGAACCAGGACCAAAAACCAGATTGCTTTTTTTTAGTAAAGTGATTCTACACCATGCAGTGAGTCTGGAAAGACGAGTGAGAATTTGGCTACTGAGAGTAGAAGGGGCCCAGCAGGAGAAGGCGGTGATCCAAGCAGTGGGGACCACATAAGCAAAGGCACTGAGGTATGAAATAGCATGGTGTATTTGAGAAGAGATGAAGGGGTGTAGAGAAAATGAAAAACATATCAGATATGCCCCCACAAAATAAATGTAATGCTCCCAATACAATTAAGGGTTGTTGTTTTTTTTTTTAAATCAAGAAATAGCAGCTCTAATAACATCAAATATTTCTAATTTTAGAAGAGAACAGACTGGTTCATAATTTCCCCCCTGCGTTGGGGGAAAAGATGTGATTCTGCTCTCTTATCTCATGAAATGTAAATTGTTCCTCCCACTCCCCCCTCCCTTCAACATTCTCCTCTGTCTTTACACTATTTCTACCTCTGGCTCACAGGGGCTGTGGATCAACAGATCCTACTGTGTGGAAGCGGAAGGAATACCCCCTCAGGGCTGGTTAGCGTAACCCCTAGGGAATCTATCTACGTTTTCCAGGAAAGGGGTTATATGGTCAGTTCATGCAATGGCATGCAAAATTCTCCCACCGAAGGAGTTGGTCAAGAGAGTTGAACGTTTATTTAACAGGCAAAATATCAACACCATTCTAAAACAATGGAGGGGGTGATCAGAGGGGTAGTAGCTGTACTGGACTCCCTGGACAGTGCAAACAGCTAACTCCCTGGGCTGCTAACCAAAAGGCTGGAGGTTCTTGTTCACCCAGAGATACCTCAGAAGAAAGGCTTGGCAATCTACTTCCCCCAAAAATCAGCCATTGAAAACCCTGTGGACAACAATTCTACTCTGATGCACATGGGGTAGCCATGAGTCAGCGTCTGCTTGAGAGCAATTGTTTTTACTGGTTTTAGTATGCTGTACTAAAGCATACTGGGGCCGGGAGTTACTTAAAATTAACGAGGAGAGGGAAGAGAAAGGGAACATTTTCTAACAGCAATCACTGCCCACCTGTTTCTACCAACAACCTTCATGAAAGGTTGAACTGATCCAGAGGACACTCTGGCATTTGCCCAGGGGCCTCAGAGGAGAAGTTGCGCTTTCCAGCGGACCTGGTAGGCAGCAGAAGAAACTTTCCAATAAACATCTGGGACTCTGTTTCCAACAGAAGTCTGATTGAAACCCCTTAAAGTGAAGAGGACCAGCCAAGCCCCCAGACTGGGGTCTTGGGTCCCAGAACCCTCAGAGGACCTGTGCAGGCGTACTAGGATGGGTATCTGTTCAGAAGAGCAGGCATCAAGGCAGGGCAGCCAGAGTGGGGATCTGACAGTGGTCAGGATCAGGGCTGAGGTGGGAGGGAGGAGAGCTGGCTCACATTAGTCTGAAGGTGAGGTGATTCTGCAAACGGGGACAGAAATCACCAAGAGAAGTAGGAGGCCTGGGAGACGCTGAGATAGGAAGCTCAGAGGGGATCTGGGGCAAACAGTCAAGGATTGAGGATGCGAGTGGTGAGAGAGTGAGTGTGACTATTTTCTTAGGTGTTGCAAGCTAAATGGTTCAGGAGCAGGCAGGCCAACTTAATGGAGCTGGCTCTGAGGGCACTGGGCACAATGGCCCTCCAGTAGCCTAGAATCACTCGAGGACCAAGGTGCAGGAGGGCAGTCAGGGTCCCTGAGGAGGTGCACGTGAGGGTGGCGGGGATGTGTGTGGCATGTCCTTGGCTCTCCCTGCCCTCGTGGTCCAGGATGCAGGGAAGAGGCCTAGCAGTGGAAGCTTATCATGGAATCTCTAAATGCAAGTGGCATCCTATGGATGCCGCTGTCAACGGGGCTGGGAGGTAGCAAATGGGGGGGTGGTGGTGGCGGACTGATAGGCCTCACACCTGATCACAATAAACACCACCCTGGTGTTCATTCCACCTCCGCAAACCAGCAAGTTCCTGCTTCGCTGAAAATACAGGGTTAGGGAAAAGTTCATTTACAGAAGACACTACTGTCAGATATTTAGCCAGGACAAATAACTGTATGTGTGAGCTGTTATCTCAACTTTTACTTTTTTACTCAACTTTTTTGTGTCTTTTAAACCAAACCAGGAAACAAATTGAGCCTGTCCTCGATGTCCTGATCACCCTTGAGTCAAACACAGAGTTGTTTGTCGATACCGGCTCTTGGAATTCAGTAGCTGAAACACCATAGCAGCATTAATAATAGCAATTATTATTAGAATAACCCCTAACAGGGCCAGGCACTGTTCTAAGCTCTTTACAAGTATTAACTCATTTAACCAGGAGTAGATACGACATTTTCTAAGTGACTTAAATCAACAGTGTGAATTACCTGTGTGTGGTGACTAATAGTAAAACAAGAAGATCATGGCATCCACCCAGCACTGCTCTACACTGAGCAAGCCCAACCTGACCAGGTGGCATAAAGATCTGTGAATTAAGCCGGTTGCCAGGGTCGCACCCTCCACCCCCCATACTCAGGACGCGGCACCCAGGACAGCAGCGGGGTGAGTATTTCTCTCTCCCAGCGCTTGTTTTGTCTAGGCAGTGATGGAATGAGGAGAGCACATGCAGCAGTGTGGATGTGACTCTGTTTATTATTTACTCTGTCTTGATCTGAGTAAAAGTGGGAGCAGTGGTTGGCACACCTGGAGGCTCTCTACACCCCCGCCACCCACCATGCGAAATAGCCCTTTTATGCTTTACTTAAAACTCCCCACCCATAACAATCACTCATTTCTGTGGCACAAAGCCCTCCCACCACTCACTTACCTCCCGGACCTTCCCCGAAGGGGAGCTAGGGGGACCACAGGTAGCCCTGTTCCTGGCGACTATGTGTGCTTCATTTACCTCCTCCGTCTTCTCCTTCCAAGGCCATAGCACAAGGTGGGGGTCCTTACTGGGGGCCACCAGGAGGGAGCGTATGCAGGAAAGGCTGCTTCAACATACATTTCACTAAGCTTGGCCAGAGGCCTGCCATGTTGTTTCTCTTCTCGCTTGTGGTTGGAAGAATACAAATCTTTCACTCAACTGCCTGGTTTTTCTCCTTGTGTTGCTCACTTGTTCCACAAGTTCTAGTAGCCTGCATAGTTTCTCTTAAAGGTACCAGCCTAGCTCCTTTAATAGAAATTGTACTAACTGGCACAAACTTGTCATGCCTTTCCCTCTCCTCTGATATAGATTTGACCTCTAAATTTCCTCTCTGACCAATAATTTCACTCAACATTTACTGGTCACAAAAAATGTCTAGAAGGAACTCAGAATCTGACTACATATTCAGGTTTTGCCAGAAAGACTGTGAGTGGGTGACTTTGGAAGAAAGCTCCCTGTCTGTCTCCCTAGGATTTTTCGCTAGCAAGGCTGGCTCCAGAGCTGCCAAAGACAGTGGTCTCAAGCATGCTCTCTGGGCCAGGTGTCCTTCCCCTTGCCACCCATTCCCTTAGAGCCCCATGACAGGTCAAAATAGTACAAAAAGCAAGCTGATGGAGTCAGAACGGAGGAAATGCCTGGGAGGGCAGTGACCTGGCTTAGAGGCATGAAATCAAAGAAGGCATGGCATGCAGGACGGAAGTGTTTCCTAGCATCTGGGAGCAGTGCTGTCCTTGATTCAGAACTGCTGAAAAATGCCCCAACACACATCTGATAAGAAAGGAAATTGACTCAAATCCTTGTCTGGATTCTACACTAGGAGATAATAGGACAGCGAACCTCTCATCCCTGTCCATTACCATATAAGTATGGAGATGCATGAAGGCTTTTAGATCACCCTGTCCATGATATATGAAACATAAAACAGGGAGATGTGAGAGTGAATGGTAGGGGACACCTTGGATGGGGTCCAAAGAGATGCGGTTTAAGCAGAAATCAAAAAATTAAGAGAGATTCAGTCCTAAGATGATTTGGGGGAAGTGAGTTCCAGGAGAGAGAGAGTCAGTGCAAGCCTGTAAGACAGGAACAAACTTGACGAACAGAAAAAAGAGGTAATAGTGAATGGAGCGTACTGGGTGAGCAGGGAGAATGGCAAAAGGTGGCATGGAAGAGGTCGTCAGGGGCCAAGTCCTGTAGAACTTCCTAGGCCAGGGACAAGAGTCTGGATTTTATCATAAATCTGATGGACAGCCCTTGGAAGGTTTGAACCAGGGAGGTGATATGATCAATTTGCATTTGGAAAAATAGTTCCAGATGTTCCAGGGAGAACGCCCAAAGGGGAGAGAGCAGAAGCACGAAGACCTTGTGGGAGGCTGCTGTAGTACTCCAGGCAAGAGGTTATCGTGGTTTTGACCAGGGTGGAAGTAGTGGAGATGGCAATAATCATATCAGTTTGGGAAAGTTTTAGAGGTGGACTTTATGGTGGATTGGCTATGAGTCGTGAGAGGAGAAGCAAAGGATGATCCCCAGGGTTTTGTCTTGAGAAACTCTGGGTTGATAGCAGAACTATTTATTAAGACGGAAAAGAGTGGCAAAGAAGGTGAGGGGTTGGGGGTGGGAGCCATTAAGAACTCTATTTTGGACATGTTGACTTTGGTATTAATGGCTTATAAAATTTAATACTCTCACAGAACCCATAACCCCTCCCAGGAGCTGCGTTTTCCACTAGGGTTTTCAGCTCTACTGGGACACCCATCTGCGGAGCTCAGAGTTCTGTGTTGCCCTCGGGGTCAGCAAACAACAGCCTTGTCCCTGGGTCATTCACTCATTCATCCCACAAACACATAGTCATTCATTCATTCATCACACAAAGACCACCCAGGAGGAAGGTCTGCATTTCCTTCAGTCTTCACAATAAGACTTTAGATCTGGAATCTGCCATTTTACTTTTAAAAATTTGCCTTTATTAGTATATACAGATATAGACTTGGAAAAGTATAAATAAGGCCAAAACATGGCCTCCAATCCCCAGTACAGGAAATGCATCCAAGGGGCAACCCCAGCCTGGGTACCTGATCTCATGCCACTTCTAGGATCAGCCACGGGATCCCAGCCACCTTGGCAGCCTAGATAGGAATATTTTACTCTCCCTCCTCGGGAAACCAGGTGGCCATGGCAGGAGTTACTGCACTGCTCATATAGAGGTGACCTGTTCACGCTGGGTGACAGGTGGGGCATGAGATGGGTGATCAGGAGCCCAGGCCAAAGCTGCCACCAGCTCCTCCTCTCTCCACTTCCCTGAACAGACTTCTGAAAGGCAGGCACTGAAAATTTATTTTCCTCTGTGTCTTTAGTTTTTTATTCTTTCTCAATTTCAATTTTGTATTTGTCTTCTCTGTTTAAAAGGAAAAACAATAGCCACCCTACATTAGCTCTTAAATTACTTTATCAAGCCTTCAGAGTTTCTGAGTTCTAAAACATTTTGTTTCAACATTTATTACTTCCATTGCTCTGCTTTCCTTGTGTTTTGTTTTTCCATTGCTACATTTTTTTTAGCTGGATGCTCCATTGTCCAATTCATTTTCACACTTTCATTTTTAGTCAAGGGGTAAATGCTATGCTTTTTCCTCTTTGAATAATATTAGCTCTGTTCTACGGATTTTTGTATGTAGAGTTTTCATTGTTACTATTTTCAAAATACTGTGAGGTTTGGGTTTTGGTGATTCCTTGACCCAAAATTTATTGACGAGAGTTCTGAAATTCCCACGCAGTTGTTTTTTACTTTGATTTTCGTTACTTGTTTCTAATTCATTGAATGTGGACTCACTGAAATAGAGATACAAAAAACGATCTCCTCTCAAGTATTTTATTTTTCAAACAATTTTGAGGTTCTCTTTATAGTCCACAATGGTGAATTTTGAGGAGTAGTACATGGTCTCCAGATGGTAAACATACACAGATATTCTACACCCATGGGAGTTTCAAACTCTTCTAATGGAACCATCAGCTGAGTCAGCAGAGCTTTGTGTGTGAATTCAGGGATGGTCAATGATGGCTTTGTCCCTCCTTCGTGCATTCACTCACCCATTCATTCATTCAGTCATTCCACAAACGTGTGGGGGCACTGAGAGACCCACTCTGTGCCAGGCCCTCTGCTGGGCCCTGGGGACAGGGATGAGGAAGCTCAGTGATTATGGGGTGGGCATGTGCTAACACATGATACTTCCTGTGTTAACAGTTTTCTTGATTTTAGGCAGAATTGTCCAGTTAATGAAAGAAAAACTTTCTGCTCAACAACAAAAATAAATAAATAAAATGAATTATAAAAGAGAGAGAGAGAGCACGAATAAAAAGACAAGGAACAGACTGAGAGGAAATTTTTTCAAATCACATATCTAACAAGACTTGTATCCAGAATATATAAATAACTCTCTAAATTCAACAATAAGAAAACAACAAGTCAATTTTTTTAAATGGGCAAAATATTTGAACAGACACTTCAGCAAAGAAGATCTAAACATGGCAAATAAGCACATGAAAAATGCTCAACATCATTAGTCATTAGGGAAATGCAAATTAAAGCGTAATGAGATACCGCTATATATGCCTACTTAAAAAACCAGAACAAACCTGTTGCCATCGAGTCGATTCCAACTCATAGTGACCCTACAGGAGAGAGCAGAACTGCCTCACACGGTTTCCAAAGAGTGCCTGGTGGATTCAAACTGCCGACCTTTTGATTAGCAGCGGTAGCTCTTAACCACTACACTACCAGGGTTTCCATATATGCCTATTAGAATGGTTAAAATTTAAAAAAAAAAAAATGACAATACCAAGTGCTGGCCAGGATGCCAAGCAACTAGGACTCATACAATGCTGATGGGAATGCAAAATGGCCCAGCCACTTTGGAAAACAGTTTGGCAATTTCTTATAAAGTTAAACATACACTTACCATCCCCTGTTCCCTGTTGCCTGTTGCCATCGAGTTAATCTACTCGACCCTACAGGACAGAGTAGAACTGCCCCATACGGTTTCCAAGGAGCAGTTGGTGGATTCGAACTGCCAACCTTTTGGTTAACAGCCAAGCTGTTAATCACTGTGCCACCAGGGCTCCATACTTACCATATGACCCAGCCGTCTTACTTCTAGGTAAACATCTAAGAGAAATAAAAACTTATGTTCACATACACCAAAAAAAAAAAAAGAAGAAGAAAGGAAGAAAGAAAATCTTTCTGTACGGAGACACAAAGAACATGCCATTAGCAGTTCAGCATTAGTTCTAGTAAAACATAAAGCTGTCGTTAAGTTTTACCCCGTGATGGAAGAAGACGAAAGCCCAGAAGCGTCTGATGCCCTGGACAGACCCAATCCTGTGATTTGGTCCATCATACGCTCTATAGAAAACCAACTGGTAAAAGAACTACCTCCATGTGCAGATCAAGAAGAAAGGATGTCTGTTCCTGCAGGAATCTATCAGAACACAAGAGGAAGAAGCTATAAATCATACCTGATATTATTACAGGCAACTGAAGAAAGACTCAGAATCTTCACACTAACCTCTAAGACTTGTGCAGAAGGCCCGATCAAGTCCCTGCAGGAACACTTGCTAAAGATAAAAGAACACGAGTGGTAACCAAGAATCAGGTGATGGAGGCTGTCTTAGTCATCTAGTGCTGTTATAACAGAAATACCACAAGTGGATGGCTTTAACAAACAGAAATTTATTCTCTCACAGTCTGTTTTTGTTGTTGTTAGGTACGTCAAGTCAGTTCCAACTCAATAGCAACCCTATGTACTACAGAATGAAACACTGCCCGTTCCTGCACCATCCTCACAATTGTTGTTATGCTTGAGTCCATTGTTGCAGCCACTGTATCTCACAGTCTAGGAGGCTAGAAGTCTGAATTCAAGGTGCCAGCACCAGGGGGAGGCTTTCTGTCTCTGCCGGCTCTGGGAGAAGGTCCTTGTCATCAATCTTCCCCTGATCTAGGAGCTTCTCAGTGCAGGTACCCCAGGTCCAAAGGACACGCTCCCCTCCTGGTTCTTCATTCTTGGTGGTAGAAGGTCCCCCTGTCTCTCCGCTCGCTTCTCTCTTTTATGTCAAAAGAGATTGACTCAAGATAAAACCTAATCCTATAGATTGAGTCTTGCCTCATTAAGATCATAGAGGTTAGTATTTACAACACATAGGATAATCACATCAGATCACAAAATGGTGGACAACCACACAATACTGGGAACTGTGGCCTAGACAAGTTGACACACATTTTGGGAGACACAGTTCAATCCATAACAGAGGCCATGACCATGATCAGGCAGGAGGAACCAGAAGGAAACTGACTGATATTGCAAAGTTAGGTGTGCATCTTAACACCCAAGATGGGGAGAAAAATCAATTCTACGCCAACTTGCTGAAGAGGAAAACAGAAAACTTACATACTGTTTTATATGTTGTTGTTGGTTGCTGTCAAGTCGGTCACAACTCATGGCAACCCCATGTACAACAGAATGGAAAGTCGCCCGGTTCTGTGTCATCTTCATGATTGTTGGTGTGCTCAAGTTCATTGTTGTGGCCACTGTGAACTTTGAGTGTTGTGATCATCTTAAAAGTCACCAGACTGAGAAAGCCTCAACTGAATGTGCACACCAAAATTCTCAGGAGAGAGGAAATGAAGTGACTGAACTTCCTCAAGAGAGAGAAATGGAGCTTCTCAGGACGTGGAGCAGAAGGAGGAAAAGTCTGAAGCAAATGACAAAAGGAGTCACGTGAATGAAGAGCTGGAGACCTACAGAAAGTGATTCCAAGACTTTGAAGAAACGCTGAAAAGTAGGAAGGAACCATTTCTCCTTCTCAAAGCCAGATTCTTTGTGCCCCTTGAACTAAAAGCTCATGATCACTGGTTGAGAGCAGAGGAGGCTAAGTGAAAGAAACCTCATCATCTACAGACAGGAGGTTCAGGTTGCAGACCAGACAAAAAGAAAAACTGAGACAGTGATTAAAGTCAAGCTTCTAGAAGTGGATCCTCATGCATTTGATAATCCAAGTGGAGCAGCATTTGTCAGGGAACATTTGCTACCTACCTAGGTGTGAGACGCTGCTTCCTCTGAGACAGGAAGGGTCCCTTCAGAATCTCCCCTTGACTATCAGCCTTTCCTCTTTCTCTTTCTCTCCCTCTTATTCCTCCTCTTCTTCTTTCTCTTCCTCCTCCTTCTTCCCCTCCTCTGCTTCCTCTTCTTCCTCCTCTTCCTCCTTCTCTCCTTCCTCCTATACTTCCTTCCTCCTCCCTTCCCAAATTCAGTGTTTCCGGTGGAAACAAATCATGGCGAGAGGATGTCTTGTTCTCCAGGAGGCCTGGGTGGGCCCTTCTCCTCCCCACTCTACCCTCCCTCCCTCCTCTGCCTCCAAAAAGCTGGGTTCACAACAAATTTGTTGTCTTCCTCATCCTCCTTCATGAGCTGGGTTTTTCCCTGGACACCACCATCCAAAAGTAAAAGTGAGTTACCTCCTAGGTTCATTGATCCTCCACATAACCATATCAGTCAAAATCGTGAAACACGGAGACAACCTTAAGTCACTTTGTTTCC